>NC_057819.1:56200375-56512500 GCF_910594005.1 Cervus elaphus | reverse complement strand
GTTTGAAGACTGTGCCGAGAAGATGCACCTCTCCTAACTCCTGCGCGCGCCCGAAGTGGCACAAGCGCCTGTGCGCGGGGTGGGGTGTCGGGGCCTCCTGCTCCCACCTGGGTCCTGGGCGGGCTGGGCCCGGACGCCCCTTTCCCTGGCCCCACCTGTGCCCTGGAGCGTAGCTGGGCCCCGCTGGCGCTTTCTGGAGAACAGAGGAATACCCCAGGTGGAGGAGCGGGGGAGAAGCGGGCATTGGGATCAGCGTTCGTTTTAAATGAAAAAAAAAGAAAAAAAAAAAGAAAAAATCCTGGGGAGATTCCCGCAGGAATCTTTCTCCCGCCCTGGAGAAAGAATTAGTAGTAGGTTTGCGCGCGTCAAGGGGCTGGATGAGCTACTTTCCCAGTGTACCTAAATAGAGGAGCCTCTTCCCTCCCCCCAACTGGACAAAGTCTGAAGTGATCTGTGCCTTATCGAGCGCGGTGACGTGACATTAACTTGATCCCCCCCAAATCGGCATCAGAAGGAATCTCTACGAAGTTGCATCACAAAATGTGCTTTCTGCCCACTTGAGTGTTTAACAAGGGGAGTTCATTTTCTGGTACAGGGGTTCTGAAGAGGAGATGAGGCAGTTTTCTCATTTTGGCAATGGAGGAACGTTCGCCATGTTTGGATTTGCTTCGCTTTTCCAACACAGACTTGGTCAAGTTAATGTGAGAGTTCCGTGACAATGGGTGTGGATAACTGATCAATTATTGTTAAAGTGGTCGCAGTGGCTAGATAGGGCTTCTGCCCCTTTCTCTTCCAGGGCCTGGATTTGCTAGTGGAACTAGGTTTTTCCCAAAAGAGGTGACAGAATAACTGAGAAGAATCTGCTGGGCTGTGGAATCCAGTCCTGAGCTCACTGTAAGTGCTCCTATGACGTACTTAACATTTCTCCCAGGGGCTGTTGTATACACAAGACTTCTGTATACTTGTGATCCCAAATGCTCCTTGTGATCCCACAGACTACTTTATCTGACATTCTCCCTGCCCCGTTGAAGACTTTTTAATATAAAATAAATCATAGAGCTATAAAGACTTTAAGACTTTAAACTCTTATTTAATAAACGAATCTGGAAAGGAATCCTGTCGAGATTAAGTCATTTGCACAATCTCGTCTAATTAGGTGTTTAAAAACCAGAGACCCAGTCTAGGTTGCTTTTCACTATTTAAGGTTTTATTCCCAAATACCAGTGTTATGTTGGTTTTCCAAAGTAAAAAATCCTTTAAAAATTCTATTTCCATGGTTTGAGCTCCCACCCCAAGTGATGAATTTTTGGAACAGGCCTTACTTACGGTTTGTGTTTAAAGACTAAGGACATTTAAAGGTAAATTAATTTTGGTTTTAAGAAAATTATGCGGATATCATAAACTGAGACCCTAAGTTAAAGATAGTTTATAAATGATTACTGAAATGAGACACAGTTGTTCCTTCTTGATCCCTGGGAGCTAGAATTGATCCCATCTGCTGTTAGTCACGCCAATCCATAATTTGGGTCACTGATGAGTTAGTTGCATTTATTTTCAGTGCCACTGATAGAATTTCCAAATAGTCACCAAACAGTGTTACACAAGTGAACTAACTTCTGATTCATTTTTTGCAGAGGGAAATAGCAAACTCATCTATAACCAGATCAACAGCATTTTTTTTTTTTTTTTTTTTTTAAGAATCAAGCTATTGATTGAGCTGTTTTCTGAAAGTAAACCATGAAAGCCCTCCTGGAGGCTGCCCAACCATCTGTGAACTTGAACCTGAGAAATGGACTTTTTTTTCATCAGGGTGATCTCCTTCAGCTGAATCATCAGAAGTGGTGAGAAGACCCCTACCCAGCCAAACTGCTTCAGACAAGTTCAATCCGTCTGTCAAGGAATGGAGCTGTACAGTGTGGCCAGATCACCATTTGCTTGCACCACCACTGAGCTATCTCTCTAAGGACTGCCACCTACATGTAGGTTGCACCCAGCACAGGGCATCCGGCTGAGGCAGGGATTGGGAGCTGAAATCCTGCTCCATTCACCAAGCCTAGTTTATTGGTGCCTGGCCATATGATGTGGCTTCTTTTTCTATGCACCCTGTATGGTCTAGTGGCATGTCTGACCATCCCAATCCCATACCCCAGTCCTATCTGAGATTCTATTCCTTACCTCAGATGGATTCAAGATTTTCATGAACAAATTAGGTGATTTGCAAAAGATGAAATGTTTGACCCCAATCGAAATTAATTTCATAGGTGAAGCTCAAAATATTACCATATATAGGAATTATGTATACATTTATACATGTATGTATATACAGTTAAGTAGATACCATTGTCTATGTATCAGAAGTTAGCACAGTTTAAATGGGTAAATGTTTAAAATAGAACTATTTGGGGTATTTGAATCAGTTTTATATACGGATTTCTGGACTTCACAGAAATATGTGCTATTTAATTCTATTTTAACAAATATAAAGTGCCAGGCACTATACTACACAATATGTATCCAGTAATGAAAAATAATGGAAACATTCTGCTTCTAGTAGTTAATAATCTAGATCCAGAGATTGAACCCATGTCTTGTATCTCCTGCATTGGCAGATGGGTTCCTTTCCACTTGCACCACTTCGGAATCCGCAATAATCTAGTAAGGAAGAGAAATGATAAGGTCACAAATGAACTTGTGATTAAATAGTTACAGTAAAGGCTATGAAAGAAATGCTAAGATGGAGAATAACAAGGCACATTTATTTCAGATTAAGTGGCTGGAAGGAGCCTTTCTGTGAAAACGACATTTCAGCTGGGACCCGAGGATGAATTGGAAGGAGTGTGTGAAGTGAGTCCTCCTTGCCATTTAAAGTACAGGAAAAAGAATGAAACATTGCCATCTGCAGCAGCTTGAATGGATCTAGAGATTATCATACTAAGTGAAGTAAGTCAGAGAGAGAAAGACAAATGTCATATCACTTATATGTAGAGTCTAAAAAATGATACAAATGAACTTCTTTATAAAACAGAAATAGACTCACAGACATAGAAAACAAATTTATGGTTGCCAGAGAGGACCAGGGGGCAGGGATAAATTAGGAATTTGGGATTAACAGATACACACTTCTATATGTGAAATAGACAACAAAGACCTACTGTGTAGTACAAGGTACGTGCATGCTAAGGTGCTTCAGTCCTGTCCGACCCTTTGTGACCCTGTGGACTGTAGCCCGCCAGGTTCCTCTGTCCATTGGATTCTCCGGGCACGATACTGGAATGGGTTGCCATGCCCTCCTCCAGGGGAAATTCCCAACCCAGGAATCGAACCTGTGTCACTTATGTCTCCTCATTGCAGGCAGACTCTTAACCACTAGTGCCACCTGGGAAGCACCCCACCCCTGAGCTATAGCCAATATCTTGTAATAACCTCTATTGGAAAAGAAAATGAAAATATATATACACATATATATTTATGTATAACTAAATCACTTTGCTGTGTCACTTTCCTGAAACTAGCACAACAAACATTGTAAATCAACTGTATTTCAATGAAAAAAAAAAAAAAACCTTTGAATTCAGAATAGAATATGATACATTTAAGGGAAGGCAGAATAAATAGCAAAATAGACAGCTAAGATAGGAGAGGCTACAGGCCAAACTCACAGCATAGTTTATAGACTCCAGGAAACTAGTGAAGTTTCATTCATGCATTTTGTCATTTCCTTTTACAAGTACCTTATCCTTGTTGAACTTCTTCTTTAAGTTCTGGCTTTTTACTCAACTTCCCTGGTGGCTCAGAGGGTAAAGCATTCTGCCTACAATGTGGGAGACCCAGGTTCAATCCCTGGGTTGGAAAGACCCCCCGGAGAAGGAAATGGCAACCCACTCCAGAATTCATGCCTGGAAAATTCCATGGATGGAGGAACCTTGTAGGTTTACAGCCCATGGACTCGAAAAGAGTCGGACACGATTGAGTGACTTCACTTTCTTTCTAGGAATTTTAGTTCTAACGGCACTTCAGCCATTGCTTCTCCTCTAATCAGCACTTATTTTCTTTGTTTTCTTTTGTGCACTGTTACTTCTCCGAGGTTTTTTCATACGTGGGAATTGAATATCCATGTGACTGTAAACTCCATGAGGGCAGAAATTGCATTTCCTTCTTGATCACTCCAGCACAGTCTTGTACAGGCTTACTGTACAGTGGGTGCTGACTTCTAGATAAATGCTGCTGATGGTCCAATCTTGTTTGACCTAATGCTTTTTAAAGGTTTTCAACAGAGAAAATATTTGCATTATAAAAATTTTGAATTGTTAAAACAGGAGGGAAGACACAACTTAAAGTGCACCCTTGCCAAGGAATTTCAGGAGACATTGTCACTAAAATGTGAGTCCTCTGAGGAAGGATGGCAAACAAATACAAGTCCTTTAAACATTAAAGACCAATTATAGTTCAAGTTCACTGATGACAGTCATCGATAGGGCTGTTGGTAGGGTTTTGCTCTAGTCATTCAGTTGTTTTCAAAAGTTGGCACCTGCCGCATGCCAGATCCTGCCCTGGACACTGGGGACAAAGCAGTTAGCAAAACTCCTTTCATGGTGCTCTGCTCCATTGCGGGAGGCAGATAACAAGTAGTTACAGAACATGCTAGAAAATGCTGAGTGCTGTAGAGGAAGGGGGTCATGGGAAAAGAGTACAGGGGCTGAGAAAAATAATAATTTTATTTAGTAAGACTCTACATACGAACAATTTCCCTCCCAAGAGTGCATTTGTAATTCCAATTTAAGTCCAACAAAGTGAGCCTAGGTACCCAGCTAACACAATTGGCTATGTAGTACTGTACTGTAATAGAAGTGTAATACTTTTCACACAAATAATACATAAAAACAAACACAAAAGATAAGAGACCGTTTTTGGTCTTTGATCTTAAGAAAACATTTTGATCTTACAGTACCTTGGAAAGTACAGTAGTACAATCCAGTGGCTGTCACACAGGGGCTGGCATCGAGTGAACAGGCAAGAAGAGTTCCTGGAGGAGGGAGAGGGGTGGGAGATGGTAGAGCTGAAGGGTCGTCAGCAGGTGACCAAGGGCAAGCTGCTGTTTCACTCACACCTGATGCTGATGGAATGCACCTTCACATCTTTGAAACTTCACAGCTTGAAGGTTCGTATGTAGGGGACTTACTGTTTACATCAGTCCTCTATAGCCACAAGTTCTGCATCTGGTGGTTCAATTAACTGCCATTGAAAATACTAAAAAAGAATCCATGAAGTTCCAAAAAGCAAAACTTGAATTAGCCTTGCACAGATGACTATTTACATGACTACATAGTGTTTACATTGTATAAGTATAATAAGTATAGTGAGTATAATAAGTATAACGTATATATGGGAGGATGTGTATGCATTATATGCAAATATGATGCCATTTTGTATAAGGGACTTCAGCATGTGGATTCTGATAGCGAAGGTTCTAGAACCATTCCCCTAGGGATACCACGGGTATGTTGTCAGGAAAGGTGTCTCCTGAGGTACAGGCAGAGACTGGGGAATAGATATTAGAGCAGAGTGGGCTACGTGCATGCGAATGTCTGTACGTACAGGGAACAGCAAGTCAAAGGCCATAAAGCAAGCATGCTTGGTATGTTTAAGGATTAGCAGAGAGACCAGTGCAGGTGGAGCAGAGTGGGTGACAGAGGAAATGAGAAGAAATGAGGGCAGGCAATATGGGGCAGCCCAGAGCCCTGCATTGTGTAGGATTTTACAAACTGTGTTATCGACTTTGGCTTTTCCTCCGAATGAAACGGTTATCACTTGGAAATAAACTCTTGGAAATAAACTCTATATGTTAATTTATTATTAAATAAATAATAGCTGTTTCCTATTACAGAGCAAATTAAATACAAGGAAGTAGTTAAGTGAGTGTTCGGAAACTGAAAAAAGAAAGATTATTTAAGTAAAATAGTGATTGCAGGAAGCCCCTCCCATCCCTAGGGATTGGGGAACAAGAGAAGTTGGAATTACCAAAACCTGGAAGCAGACAAAGGAACCCTGGGGTGGGAACCTCCAGGATAGGGACGTGAAGTTGATTGTGGGCATTCTTGGAAAAAGCAAGACTGGAACTGCCACTGACAGGGCACATTCATTTTCTAGGCTGCCATAGCAAAGTACCACAGTCTATGTGGCTTAGAGCGACAGAAATGTATTTGCTCACAATCTGAAATCGGAGGGAGGGCAGAGTTTGTTCCTTCTGTTCTGGGGCTCTCTCCTGGTTCTGGCAGGCTCAGGTGTACCTTTGCTTGGTTTGTAGGTGGCGTTCTTCTTGTTTCTTCACATCGTATTCCCTCCAAGCATGTCTGTCTCTGAGTCTATATTTCCCCCTTTTATAAGGACACCAGTCATGTTGGATTAAAGTCTACTTCATCTTAACTCATGCATCTGCCAACACCTTCTTTTCAATTAAAGCCAACTTCAGAGGTACTGGGGGTTAGGTCTTTAACATCTTTGGAGGGGGGCACAATATAGTGCTTAACCCGAGGTAAGAGGTCATCACCGGGGTGATTCAGACAGGAACGCCAAGGAAGGAGGAAGGAGCAAGTCTCTGCTCTTGTCATTTTGCCTTCCAGCCTCCCTCCCGTGCCCTGTCTCAGGTCAGGTTGCCAATAAACAGAGCTCAAGATGTGGATCCATGGCAAGTGATTTACTGAAGGAGAACTGTCAGGAAAGGATAGTGAGGGAAGCTGGATAAGGCAGGGGAACACGGCTAGGTAAGGATGAAGCTGAAGATATAAACTGGAACCTAGCTTCATTCTGATCCTACTGAAGCATGAATTGCACTACAGAGCTGGTTTCTGCCTGAGGCAAGGGTGAGGTGGGATGATTTTTTTTAACCCTTGTGTTGGTTATTATTTGCTGGTTGCCTTCTATTGGGACATAAGCCCTCAGGTACATAGGTGCCATTCTGCCATAACAATGCTCTGGAGAAGGGGTAGCCCACGTTTTTCAAGGAATTTGTCCATTTCATCTGTTGACATACAGTTGTCCATAATATTGCCTTGTTATTTTTTTATTCTATAGAACCTGTAGTAATGTCACTTCTCTCATTCCTAATATTGACAATTTGTGTCATCTGTCTTTTTTCCTGATCAGTGTGGCTGGAGGTTTATCAATTTTATCAAAGAACTAGTTCTTGCTTTCATTAAATTTCTCAATTGTTTTTCTGTTGTTTTTTTTTTCTAATTTAGTTGGTTTCCCTTCTGATCTTTATTGTTTAGTCTCTTTAGCTTGCTTTGGGTTTAATTTGCTCTGATTTATCTAGTTGCTTATGATGGAGCCTGAGGTCATTAATTTGGGACCTTCATCTTTTTCTAATGTATGTGATTAGCAATATACATTTTGCCATAGTACTGATTTTAGCCACATCCCACAGATTTGAAATGTGCTTTCAATTTCATTCAGTTCAAAGTACTTTCTGATTTTCCTGTTGAGTTCTTCTTGACCAGTATAGTTTATTTAGAAGTGTCCAAATACTTGGGGTTTTTTTTTTTTTAAGCCTTTATGTTATTGATTCGAATTCAGTTCCATTGTAGTCAGAGAGCATAATCTGTATGAATGGATTCTTTTAACAACTTTTTGAGACTTTTTTATGGATGGGAAAATGACCTAACTTGATATACATTCTGTGTACAATGGAAGAAAATACATACTTTGCTGTTGTTGGGCAGAGTGTTCTATAAATGTTAAGTTGTTTTGTTAGTGTTCAGTTTTCTGTTTTTGGTTGATTTTTCAGCCGCTTGTTCTATCAGTTACTGAGATAGCTCTGAATATATTATGTATTTTTCTATTTCTTCTTGGAGTTCTATCAGTCTTTGTTTCACGCATTTTGAAACTTCGTTAACTGAGCATATACGCGTGTAGGACAGTTATGTATTCCTCATGAATTTTTCCTTTTGTCATTATGAAATATCTTCTTTTATCCTTGGTGATAATCTTTGCTACAAAATTTACTTTGTTATTAATATAGCCACTCTTTCTTTTGATTAGTGTTAACAGACTTTCCTCCCATCCTTTTACTTTTGGTTTATTTCTGTCTTTATATTTAAAATGCATCTATTGGAGGAAGTGTATAGTTGAGTTTTGTTTGTTTCTGTCACTGTGATAACCTTTGATTTTTCATTGAGGTGTTTAGACCCTTTTCATTGGATGTGATTACTGATCCAGTTGGGTTTAAGATTTGTCACCAGTTTGCTTATTTGTCCCTTCTATTTTTTGGTTCTTTTAAAATTCTTTTGGATTGGATATTTTGATTTATTCCATTTTTCTCTGTCTTTGGCTTATTAGCTATACCTTTTACTTTTTTTGATGGTTGCTTTAGAGTTTGGAGTAGTTCTAGCTTATCATAGTGTATCTTCAGTTAATATAATACCATGTCATGGATACTATAAAAGCCTTAGCAGTATACTTATATTTTCCTCTCCTAGACTTTGTACATATTCTCCACATATGTTATAAACCTTGGTGTGTATTGCTGTTTAGACAGATTTTTTTTGTCAGATTTAAAAATTGGGATAAAAGTCTTTCATATTTATCCACATAATTATAATTTCTGATATTCTTCATTCCTTAGTACAGATACATATTTCTCTGTGCTATGATTTTCATTTTGACTGAAGAACATGTGTTGACAGTTCTTATAGTTAGAGTCTGAATGTGGTGACTCAGCTTTGGTCTGACAAAGTATTTTGCCTTTGGTTTTTTGAGAGACATTTGTGCTGGGTATAGAACTTTAAGTTGACAGGGCTGTTTTTTTTTCCCCTAAGTACTTTAAAGATGTTGCTCTATTGCCTTAACTATATTTTTCCAAAGAGAACTTGTTATCATCCTTATTTTGTTTTTTTGTTTATAATCTGTTTTAATTCTCTGGTTTTCCCCTTATCAGTGAATATAATCTTCTTAATTCTGTTACACCTTTACATAATTTTCTTCATGTTTCTTGTACTTGGGACTTGTTGAGCTTCTTGGATTTCATCAAATGTGAAACATTTCTGGCCATTATGTCTTTAGTATCTCCTCTCCTCTGGGGACTCTAAAAATATATCTTATCAGGCATCTTTAAAGCATCCCATGGCCCACTGACACTCTTAATTTCTCTCTCTCTCTTTTTTTTTTAGTCTCTACTTTCTCTATATTTCATTTTGGTTTCTACATCCTCAAGTTCACTAATCTTTATTTCTGCAGTATCTAATCTGCTGCTATCTCATCTTGGGTATTTTCTAGTTCAGTCATCCCATTTTTCATCTTGAAAAGTTTGATTTGGGTCTTTAAAAAAATCTTTCAAATATGCACTATACTCACTTAATCTTTCCCCTATATTCTTGAACATAAGGAATATAATTATAGTAACTGTTTTAATGTCCTAATCTGACAATTCTGTCATCCATGCAAATTCTGGAACTGTGTTTATTCATTGTTTTTTCTCCTTCTATGGCTTGTATTTGCCTACTTCTTTGTAAGCCTGACAATTTTTTTGTTGTTAACTTCCAAACCTTGTGATTTTTACCTTGTTAGATGCTTAGTACTACATCCATATAAAAATTCTTGAACTTTGCTCTGAAGTTTGGTTTTAAGTCACTTGGTAACAGTTTTGTCTTTTCAAACCTCCTGTTAAATCTTGTTAGGTGAAACCAGAACCACCTTTAATCTAAGGCTAATTTCTTCCACTCCTGAGGTAATACGACTGTAAATACCCTGCCTGATTTTCCTTGAGTTGTGTTTTCCCTCTGGCTGCTTGGAACACGCACTATTCTTGGACCTGTCTGAGTTCTGAGTATCAGTTCCTTTTAAGTGGTTCTTTCCTTTTCCTCAGGTAACTTCTCTGTAGGCATATGCTACTACATATGAAACCTTGAGGGCGTATCCCCTGTGGATCTCCACAGCTGTTTTTCTGTACAGCTGTCTTCTCCCCAGGACTCTGCTTTTTGAACTCCAGCTCCTGGCCGCTCCAGACTCCGTGCGTCTTTCCTCAGCTCGAGGTTACTGCCTGGCTCTGTTTGGATTCCCCTTCTTTGCACCGCAGTCTGGAAAATCTGTCTGGGCAGTCAGCTGGAACTGTCATGGGGCTCATATTATTTGTTTTCCTTCTCTCAGGGACCAGTGTCCCCTGCTTAGTAAGTTGATATGCAGTGCCTGAAAGCTTTTCTCTATTTTTTGGGTCCTCATTGTTATAGTAATATAACATTAACTGTTTAGTTGTTTCAGGAAGGGTGTTCTAAATGGTCCCTCCTACTCCATCTTAGTTAGATGATCTAGAAGAAGTCTTATCTTTTTTTTGGTGAGATTTTTGATAACCAATTCAGTTTCTTTAAAATATAACCTACACTTGGTGACTGTTTTTATTTCTTTTCAGTTTCTTATGGTCAGCCAGTGACCATGTTGCTCTGCCTCCCTAGACCTACTGCTTCATGTAATCTATACCCTCACAAAGTAACTGGCAGGTGTTTATTTCAGGGTTTTTTTTCCATCTTTGCCCTTCGTTGTGAGTAGTGATGTTAATGAATTGCATTCATGTTTCCTCTTATATCAAGCTCTTTCAGCTCTGTCCACCACCTTCTGTTTCAAGAGCTCTACCCAGGCCTTCTTCCCTCCTCTGCTATTACTCTGGGGAACCCTGACTCTCAGAATGTTTTTCTCCTTGTACTCCATCAGCAACAGTTAGTTCTTTTGTTTACACTAGACAGTGTGCTAAATTTATTTAGAAAACACACAGCAAGCCCTTCTCCTACTTTTTTTTGCCCAGAGGCTAACACCTGGCCACTGTGTATTCTGAATATAAGGATGGGGAAATCAGCAGCAGGCTTTTAATAAGTGCTCCTGTTTTCAGCCCCGTGTTGTACCCTACTGCCTATCACACCTGTCATCCTGAGTCTATAACCCTCCCTCCACTGAGAGGCAGAATGGTTCCCTCCTTGACTGCGGCCCCTCCATAGTTATTCTGGGCAGTGTCTTTTCCTAGCTCATTTATTGAGCTCCCCTCCTCCTCTCACTTTCCACCCCCTAGAACTGCATTGCAAGAGTTCGTTCTTTGATGAACTTCCTCCAGTTCTTTTCACTGCTTTCTGTTTACCCTTCCCCTTTAAATTGGTCTATTCTTCTTTTCATAGGATCCAAGAAACAAGAGAAGATAAAATCATATGCTCAGTTTGTAATCTTAACCTGGCACCAGTTGCTGTTTAGTATTAAAGCTAAAGATTATTTTTTGTCTAAAACTTATATTTAATTCTTTTTTTTTTTTTTTTTGCAGGGGTACCTGTCTTGGGAGAACCAAAGGATTGGTTGCAGGATTTTTTTTTTAAATGTTATTTATTTATTTATTGTTGGCTGTGCTGGGTCTTGGTTGCTGCATATGGATTTTCTCTAGTTGCAGAGAGTGGGGGCAACTCTCAAGTTGCAGTGTGTGGGCCTCTCATTGCCACGGCTTCTCTCGTTCCAGAGCACGGGCTCAAGGACGTGCAGGCTTCAGTAGTTGGAGACATGGGCTTCGTTGCCCCGCAGCATGTGGCATCTTCCCAGACCAGGGATCAAGCCTGTGTCTCCTGCATTGGCAGGTGGATTCTTAACCACTGAACCACCAGAGAAGTCCACATTTAATTCTTTATTCACACTACTGACCAATCCCTTTTCCTGACACCCTTTCCCTCTTTTCTTGTTTCAGGTATTCCAGCCTCAACTGCTTTTTCCCTTATTTATCTGGATATTACTCCTGAGTCTTCACTTTCTCTCTCTGTCTCTTTACATGGTTTTATACTCCAGATTATATCCTTGAGCCTCTTCTCTGCTTACTATACCTATTGAACATTTGCATGTGAATATTCACCTTTATCTCAGTATACTCCAAACTAAACTTGCCTTCTTCACTCCTGTATCTCTTCCACCCACCTGTACCTCCTGCCTTGATAAACAGAACTTCCCTAAACTCACATTTAGATCTAGAAGCTTCATTAGAATCTTTGTAAGAATGATCCACAGATGGCTCTTATGTTACCATATTGGGGGACATACAATATGTGGTTGTTTCTCTTTTTGTAACGATAAGATTTTTCAGTGGCTTAGTGTGTTATAATACAAATTATCCATTAACAAACCCCTATAACCTCTCATGTAGTGGTTTTGACAGTCAGTGAGTTATTGACAGTCATTGCCTAGGTCCAGTATTAGGGACTTACATTTCTTACCAGCTTTACTGCAGCAACTTCTTAAGGTTTCCACGCCTTTAATTTTTTTCCCTTAACTTGACCCTTCTATATGCACTACCACTAAATAGATTTTTGTGTACCCCAAATCATTTTATATGATTTCCCTGCTTAAAATTCTTTAGTGGATTCTTAGTGAATTCAGAATACAATCCAAATTTTAGAGCAAAGATATACAAGAATGTTTATCATCTGGTCCCTGCTTTACCTGACTGTTACTTACTTTCTATTTTGGCTCAGTTGGTAAAGAATTCACCTGCAATGGAGGAGACCCTGGTTCAATTCCTGGGTTGGGAAGATCTGCTGGAGAAGTGATAGGCTACCTACTCCAGTACTCTTGGGCTTCCCTTTTGGCTCAGCTGGTGAAGAATCCACTTGCAATGCAGGAGACTTGGGTTCGGTCCTTGAGTTGGGAAGATCGGCTGGAGAAGGGAAAGGCTACCCACTCCAGTATTCTGGCCTAGTATTCCATGGACTCTGTAGTCCATAGGGTTGCAAAGAGTCAGACATGACTGAGTGACTTTCACTTTCACTTTATAAGTGCTTGAACCTTTCTAAAATAGAATTCATCTTGAGGTAGACAAAGTTATAAGATGTTGGTTTAACACTTATGGGAAATGAGGGATGAGCTGCTGATACAGAGGCAGATGGCAGGATTATTTTCATAGCAATAACACCTAAGCTTTTAAGAAACAGAACATCTTAACATTTCACAATATATGTAAATCAAATCATTACACTGTATACCTTAAACTTACACAGTTCTGTCTGTCAATTATATCTCAATAAAACTGGCAGACTATTTATAAATAAAGAAAAATCCCCGTGTCTTTGACCACATCAACAATGGCAATGTGGTATCTCAAGGCCATCCCCAGGAGTATTGACTTTAGGGCAAGAAACCCAGGGAAGGAATACAGGATAAGGGGGCAGTGACTTTTGGAAGACAGCAAAGTTACATTTTTTCCCCTAGCTTTATTGAAGTAGAAATTAACAAAAATTCTGTAGATATTAAGGTGTGACGTGATAGTTTCATGTATATATTAATATATATGCACTGTGAAGTAATTGCTACAATGAAGTTAACACATTCATCTCCTCACATTGTTACCTTTTTGTGGCCTTTTTTTTTTGGTGTGGTGAAAAAAGTTACATTTTAAAATGTATTGTTTATAAATTTGCCAAACAAGTATATTGTTTGCCTTGGTTGTGTTGCCATTTCAAGCTTCCTTCCCATAATATTTTTCTTCAAATTATTATGTATATGTAAATAGCTATGATTTAATTCATTAACTCATATGAAATTGAATTATAATTTTATAATTTTTTATTTTCATCTATATGTTTTATTTAGGTTCATGTTTAATAAAAATCTACCAAGAAATATATATTGTAACATCTTAATAAGCTTACTCATCATAATAAATTTACTGACATCTTAAGTGAAACATTTTGCTTTTTAAAGAAAAGAAATATCCATACAACTTTTTAAATAAAGCAATATGGAAAGGCTAATAAGAACACAAAGCCCTTCCACCCATACTTCCTGTTTGATTTCCTCTTTTCAGTCAACCTTTTGGGGTTTCAGTTCCCCTTATGATTATAATTACTTGGAATTCTATTCCATTTATGTTTGATTTATTCATAATTCATTATGATTATTTAGCTAAATGTAATTCATTATAAAATAACTTTTAAAGACTAAATTATACCATATTCATTATACTTTACATTTTTATATTTACTTATTCAATTCAACTGAATCAAATTTTATTGCTAGAGAGAAATTTCCTAAGTGCAGCAAGCATCAATTTAGCTGGTGGCATTTACATGAGTTTCCATACAGATAGTTGGTCTTTACTCAATATCTGCAACTGGTCCTTAATCATATCTGAATCATAAATGGAGTGATGGAATCGTGTCTGGATCAGATGGATTCTATCTCCAACATTCACTGTGCCGGCCACAGTTGCAGGGGCTATGACTAGCCCTGTCTCTCACATCGAGCACATTGAGGATCCCCGACACTGATTTGCAATCTGCATAATGACTGGAGTCTGTGTCAGTGAGAGGGCTGAACTGAGGTGGACATTCCCAGGGTGCCTGCCGCAGGAATCACTCGTGTTCATTTCTCATGATGCTGGGAGTTCTGTCCAATGAAATTGAATCTCATCAATTCAAATTTATTCTTAAAAAATAGCCTTGTTTAATGGTGGTGACTTAAACTGTTATTTTTATAGTTCATGCTAGGTTTTTTTTCATTAGTAAATGTCAATTTCTTCTAGTACCTGAATCAGCTGCCATGGTGTAATTTGCTGATATATTTTCTTTCAATGGAATGGAAGGGTGAGCTAATGGGACCAAAGGGTGTGCAGAAATGGTGCTTAATTATAAAATAATGGAAAACAGTCTGCATCATGAAATTACCTCATAAACAGAGCGATCACAACTGAGATGATTCAGTAATTAATGATTACATCAAGTAAATTAACTCATTTGTATCTCAACTCTATATAAATGATGTGAGAAAGTATAATAATACCTTAACTATGTAAACAATTAATAAAATATGGAAGACATTATAAATTCACAGAATTGAAAGCCCACACAGCTATAGAATTAATTACTTTTGTATGCGTTAGGTGTTTTGGAAACTAAGGATTAATTTTCTGGCTTTGCCTCAAATCAAGACCACCCTGTAGGAAAGTTTAATTCCTCAGTGAGTACCTATTTATCATTTAGCAGAATGTTTGGCAACCAAGCCACCAAAACAACATATGCAAATGGATGTTTACTAATGATTGAATGAAACCATGCTCTATTTCTGAATGTGCTTAATTTGAGTAATGTACAAATACAAGGACTTATTTATTCAAAACAGGCTACCTTAATCAAGATGCAGAATTAATCTTCAAAGATACTGAATTGTTTACAATTTTGGCAATTTTACAATCTGGCAAACATTTCTTTGAAAATGTGAGAGATGAGAACAATATGAGTTTAGTTAGATCAAACCTAAATGTATGATTATTTAAACATTTTCAAATAAACATTTGAAACTTTATCTTATAAATAATTGTCCTGGAGGAAATACTACATTACAAAACTTTATCATGTAGTTTAAAATGTGAATTTTCAGTAGTCTTATGGTCTGGAAGGGGACTGATATTTGTGAAAGAATGTTCTGACAGACTCAAACAAAAACAGCGTTTACAATTTAGGGCCAAAGAAATCATTACATCTAAGGCAACAACATATCTGATTTGATAGAATCTGAAATAGTTAAAAAGTTATTGTGTGGTGTGGTTTGAGACCACAAATTCTGTGTTATTCAAAATTCCATGAATTGCATGCATCCTTTTATTTTCAAAATGGGTGGCTTACTTGTAAGGAAATTCTTCAGTTCTTTATTAGAAATACATCTAAATTTTATGCCCTGCTCAAGGGCATGAAATTCTGCAAACATTTTCATTTATTAATAGTTGTAAACACCTGGGCATTTATAGACATTACAGATATTTTTACATGTATAAATTTAGAATGTTGGATATAAGACAAAGATTTCTAATTTTAAAATCTATTTGTATTTCATAAGACTTTAGTTTCCAAAAGAGTTTTGATGTTTTGGTTTGTTTACCTTAAATAAAATATGATTTTTCTATTTAAAATATCTGAAAATATATTCTCAAATATCAACTAGTTCTTGAAATATATCTGGGTAGTTAACCAGTGTAAATGAACTCCAGTGTCAGGATTCCATATCCTTTAAAACAGATGATTTTTTTTTTCTTTTTGGTAAAGGGGCAGAGAATTGTGGTTATATTCTTGGAAACATGAATCCAAAACATATTAAGCCAGACTTTATTTTCCCTTGAAAAATAATTCTGTCCTAATTACCACATGTGCATTGTTTATTGCATTTAAAGAATGACTTAACATGATTAATAAGCAAGCACCTGAGAAAGAATGTCTTATTTTCCTCCAGAAAAAGTGAGAGGCTCAGCGTGTGAGACCAACCCAAAGGCCAGCACGACACCGGATGATAGTCCTAAAATAAAGTCTTCACTCACAGATAGGAAAAGAAACTTTCAAGACTGTACTGATCTTGTGAGGCATGGACATTGATTTAGTGTCTCCTCGGGGAGGGAGAGGGGAGGGATGAGATCATATTTCTGAAATTCAGTGTTACGTCCTAAAAGTTTGTAATTCAGCCTTATCTCATTTCTTTTAAAACTAGGATTTTCCTCTTTCTTCATCTCTGCTGGAACATAGTGGATTTCTCAGTTCCTTTGGTGCTCTTTTATTATATAGATGAATGGCTATTTTTATTTTTTTGTATAAATTCTTCTAAGAACTTCCTCTCTTTGATTGCCTATGTGACATTTCCCTCCAGTCTTTGAATCCCATTTGATCAATTATTTTTGGGAAACGGAAGTTTCTTCTGTGAAACACAGGAAAGAGCTATATTCGAGCCCGCCCTTTATGCTAGGGGCAACGAGCAGTGTTTTGCATCTATCATCTCATTTCATCATCCTAGCAACTCTTCAATGAATACATTTTACATGTGAAAACCAAAAACTCAGTGAGGTGAAGAAAATTTCTCATGGCCTTGTAGAAGGTCAACCACAGAGCTGTGGTCCAAACACAGATGTACCCAAAGATGACGCTCACTGAGTTCACCGTGATGATTCCAGAAGAGCTGGGCTGTGATTGTCATGTCTTAAACACGGATGTCTGAGTGCTATGCTTATCTTCTGAGACTGAATCTTTCTGTATATACACTGCTAAGAGTTCTCAATGGGCTTTCCTGGTGGCTCAGTGGTAAAGAACTCTCCTGCCAATGCAGGAGACTCAGGTTCAATCCCAAGTCTGGAAGGGTTGGGAAGATCCCCTGGAGAAGGAAATGGCAACCCACTCCAGTATTCTTGCCTGGAAAATCCCATGGAGTCTGGTGGGCTACAGTCCATGGGGTTGCAAAAGAGTTGGACATGACAGTGAGTAAACAACAGCAATAAGAGAGTTCCCAGTATCTGCTATTATCATGTTTCTTTAAAGTCTGAAGTTCAACATGTGTGTCCTTGTGGAAGAGAAAACACAACCCATTTTTCTAAATTGTTCTTATTTCCACTGACCCCTTTCTTCAGGTCACCCTTGTCACCTCCTCCTAAAATAACTCCCTGTGCTTGTCATCACTTCTGGTTTTCTGACCACATCTTCTCTATTAATTATACATGCTTTGTAACAGTATCATCACAAACTGGGCAGCTTAAAACACATTCATGAGTTTTATGGCTTCTATGAGTTAGGAATACAGGCTCAGCTTCAGAGTCTCTCAGCACCACTATCAAGGTGTGTTGACCAGGGCTCCGGTCCCAACTAAGGCAAAACTGGGGAAGGAGCCACTTTGTGGCACATATAGTTGCTGGCAACTTTAAGTTTCTTACAGGCACATGGAGCGAAAGCTTCAGTTTCTTGTTGACTACTGGCCAGAGGTCCTCTTCGGTTGTTTATTACATGGACCTTGACATAGATCAGCTCACAACATGGCAGCTATTTCTTCAAAGCCAGCAAGGGAGACAGACTGTCCTCCCCCAAAGGACCATTACAGTCTTGTGTATTGTAATCACGTACATGCAATCAGGTACGTCCCATCACCTTTGCTGTACTCTACTATTTGGGAGCCAGCCACAGGTCCTGTCTACACTCAAGGGAAGAGAATCACTTAGAAGATACGCACACCAAGAGGTGGGCGTCTTGGGGATCACCCCAATGTCTGTCACCTCCTCCTTTCTGGGCTGTGACTGTTCTTCCACCTCATTTGATCTCCAGGCCATTGACCTCTTTTCTTTGTCCTGATATATCAGTCTCCAGCTCTTTTCACACCCCGCACCGTCCTGCTTAGATTAGATTCCTTGCTTCCATATTTCGATTACTATCAGGTTAATATCCTGATCCCTTGACCCTTTGCTTATTGGCTGCATTTACCTGGAAAGGCTCCAACTCTAGATAAGCCCCATGATTCTTCTCCCCTAAATCTAAACTCAAATGGTACAACTGTAAATTCATGCTCACACATTCCACTTGGCTCTCCACAGTACTCAGCAATCTTGCCACGTTTTCCCACTCAATTTGCTTCCCTATTTCCCAGGAGAGCTATTCTAAACTTAATTCATTACCCTTAAATCTTCAAGCCCTTCCTCCTCTGCCTCTTTATTATCAGCATGTGAACTTAACCCCTGTATTATGCACATAAAAAGAGAAACCATCATATGGGATTTCCATCAACTTCAACCCAGTTTACAAATCTTCCTGCATCTACGTCCATCCTTTCCTTTCTTTCCTCCCCTGTCACCAGATGAAACATTTGAAATGTCATATCCTCCACCTGAATTTTATCCCTCCTTATTTAACTTGTAGTTTCAACATCTTCATCTTTACCAGCTCCTTCTTATCAATATTTAAGTATGCAAATACTTAAGCTATTCTTTAGCCCCATGTTCCCCTGTGTAGTCACAGGCCTATCTTTCTCTTCCTTTTTACAGCCTGACTTCTTGAAAGAACTGAGCATGCTAGATGTCACTTTGACCTTACCTGTACTGGCTTTACAACCCTCATTCTGGCTGCCAACTTCAGTGCTCCTTGGTAGTTCTGCTCATCTCACCAATGGTCTTTCCTCAGCAACGCTCAGTAGAGTTGAACAGTCTTTTCTTAAAATATTATTTTTTCAGGGAACCCTCCTATAGTGCTAGTGGGAATGTAAATTGGTACAGACACTATGGAGAACAGTATGGAGGTTCATTGTTGTTGCTTAGTTGCTAAGTTGTGTCCCACTGTTTTGCAACCCCATGGACTGTAGCCCACCAAGCTCCTCTGTCCATTGGATTTCCCGGACAAGAATACTGGAGTGGGTTGCCATTTCCTTCTCCAATGGAAGCTCATTATAAAACTAAAAGTAGAGTTACCGTAGCCTTCCCTGGTGGCTCAGATGTTAAAGAATCTGCCTGCAGTGTGGCAGACCTGGGTTTAATCCTACAGTTGGGAAGATCCCCTGGAGGGCATGGCAACCCACTCCAGTATTCTTGTCTGGAGAATCCTCATGAACAGAGGAGCCTGGTGAGCTACAGTCCATGGGGTCGCAAAGAGTTGGACATGACTAAGCGACTAAGCACAGCACAGCACAGTTACCATATGATCCAACAACCCCACTCCTGGACATATACCTGGAGAAAACACTAATCTAAAAAGATACATGCACCCCAATGTTCATTCAGTTCAGGTCAGTCACTCAGTTGTGTCCAACTGTTTGCCATCCCATGAACCGCAAAACGCCAGGCCTCCCTGTTCATCACCAACTACCGGAGTCCACCCAAACCCATGTCCATTGAGTCAGTGATGCCATCCAACCATCTTATCCTCTGTCATCCCCTTCTCCTCCTACCCTCAATCTTTCCCAGCATCAGGGTCTTTTCAAATGAGTCAGCTCTTCGCATCAGGTGGCCAAAGTATTGGAGTTTCAGCTTCAGCATCAGTCCTTCCAATGAACACCCAGGACTGATCTCCTTTAGGATGGACTGGTTGGATGTCCTTGCAGTCCCAGGGACTCTCAAGAGTCTTCTCCAACACCACAGTTCAAAAGCATTAATTCTTCAGTGCTCAGCTTTCTTTATAGTCCAATTCTCACATCCATACATGCTGCTGCTGCTGCTGCTGCTGCTGCTGCTAAGTCGCTTCAGTCGTATCCAACTCTGTGCGACCCCACAGATGGCAGCCCACCAGGCTCCCCCATCCCTGGGATTCTCCAGGCAAGAAAACAGGAGTGGGTTGCCATTTCCTTCTCCAATGCATGAAGGTGAAAAGTGAAAGTGAAGTCGCTCAGTAGTGTCCGACTCTTAGCGACCCCATGGACTGCAGCCCACCAGGCTCCTCTGCCCATGGGATTTCCCAGGCAAGAGTACTGGAGTGGGGTGCCATTGCCTTCTTCCCACATCCATACATGACCACTGGAAGAACCATAGCCTTGACTAGATGGACCTTTGTTGGCAAAGTAATGTCTCTGCTTTTTAATATGCTGTCTAGGTTGGTCACAACTTTCCTTCCAAGGAGTGAGCGTCTTTTAATTTCATGGCTGCAATCACCATCTGCAGTGATTTTGAAGCCCAGAAAAATAAAGTCAGCCACTGTTTCCCCATCTATTTGCCATGAAGTGATGGGATCGGATGCCATGATCTGAGTTTTCTGAATGTTCAGCTTTAAGCCAACTTTTTCACTCTCCTCTTTAAATTTCCTCAGAAGGCTCTTTAGCCACGCGTTCTGGGAAACAAATTCCCTCAGAAGGACAACACAGATAGTGGATTGCAATTTATTACACTGGCGGGACCAAGGCAGAGAGAGTCTCCTCTTAGCCAAGTACCCTGACCAGTTTTTCTGAAAACCCTATAAACCCTAAGTGTACATGCCCAAACCCACCTCCCCAAATTCCCTGAAACTAGTCTGAACAAAGGAAAAGAAAGATACAGTCAAAATTAACCCATGATTCATATGCCTTAAGCCTAGGTAGTTAACAGTGGACAATTATCAATAGGCCTGTGGTCATACCCCAATAAGCATAATAGACTGTATGATTCTATTCAGTTACACAGATAATGAGGGTATTCTTTTAGGCAACAGAGAGTCTAGGTATGAGCCCTGGGGCTCTTCCATCCAACTGGTTTTCCAGTTGGTATGTCGTTTCCATAGATACTGGGCATAGAGCTCAAAGTGCACAATCCAGCCCAAGATGGAGTCCTGCTTTCCAGATGGAGCCTGTTCTGTCTGGTTCCTCCTTCATTCCCCCTTCTTGATGCTCTTAAATCATAGTGTGAGCATCATTCATAGGCATATATTGCACCCTGATTCTCCGACCTCCAATTTGGGAGAAGGACATCAGCCTTTGGGTTACAAAGTTCATGATACATTGTAAAACAAAGGGTCCACAAAGCAGAACTATCAAGGAAACTATACCAATGGTAAACACAGTTTTCCACCAATCACCCTTCACCCAAGATAGGACTGAAGTTCAAAAAGGAAGATTATCATCAGACATAACTTTTATCTGACCTTTCATGTCATCTAGGGTGGCTGATATATAGCCAGATAAATCAGGAATATATGCGCAACATTCAACTTTAATTATAGCACAAGTCCCTCTTTGTAATGAAACTGTGGTTAGTCTCAAGATGATACCAGCAAGTCCTTGTACCAGCAGTTGATTGTAGAGCTTTATCTCTTTTTCTTCTTTAAGATGATCTTGGTTTCTGGGGATCAGTGGGGTCCTTCTGTGTAGTCCACTCGGCGTCCTCCGGGTCTGCGTGGTATTCTCTCCACCCTCATGCAGTGGATCCAGGGAGTGACACCTGCAACCTTATCTGTGGTAGGGCTGGTTAGAACAACAGTATATGGACCCTTCCACTGTGGGGAAAGGAGTCGTGTGTCCAGTCCTTGACCACACCTGATCCCTGCCCACAAATTCATGAACCTGTTCCCCAAGGGGGAACGGCACCGTTTCTTGTACAAACTTAGTTACCTGATTGATTACCTTACCCAGTTGTTCCATCAGCTGTGAAATCTCATCTTCCCTTACCTGAGGCAAGTTTGTTGACACCTGTTTTATTATGGGAGGGGGCCTCCCATACACAATTTTGTATGGAGAAGAGCCATGGGACTGTGGCGTCATCCTGAGTCTAAGCAGAGCCCAGACTCAGAAACAAGCTCACCCAGGAACAGTCAGTGTCTAAGATCCACTTGGAGAGTGTCTCTTTAAGTATCTGGTTGGTTCCTTCTGCCATCCCAGAACTCTGGGGCCTATAACTGTATGAAATTTCCACTTGATGTTTAAAGTTTTGCTTACTTGTTATACTAAATCAGCTATGAAAGGATATAGTTCAGCCTGTTGAGCGGACCAGTGTGATGGCAGAGAGCTAGCCTCAATGAAGGCTTCTTCCATGACTGCTGCATATCCTGACCATCATTGTCTTTGTTTCACCAGGCTGGTGCCACTGGTGTACAGGACCAAATCTGGGTCTAGGATTGGCTGGTCTCTCAAGTCAGGTCTGCTGCTGTCATATTTCCTTACAATCATGTGAGGGCCCCCCTTCTCCCACAAGAAAGAGAATGGCCAGATTCAGGGCCTGACAAGGCTCAGTGGGGGTTCTCACATAGCAGTCCCTGGTACTGAGTAATCTGGGATGATGATAGCCACTTATGGGGGTCTCCTCACAGGAGAATATTGACCTCATTCGGGATTTTACGAACAAGTCTCAGCCCAAAGTGAGCTTGGTTGCCTCCCGGACCAGTAAGGCAACTGCAGCAACTGCCCGTAAGCATCCCAGCCACCCAGTGGCCACATTGTCCAGCTGATTAGAGATAAGTCCTTGGTCTGTCCCATGTCCCCATAGTCTGGACAACACTCCCATAGCCTCCTTGTCCTTTTCAGTCACGTAAAGAGTAAACAGCTTAGCAGAGTCTGGTAGGCCCAAGGTGGGTGCTGACATCATTGTGCTGGGTTTGAGTTCTATTACCAGTGAGAAGTGTTTTCCAAGCCTCGGGTGGGGGGGCGGCGTCTTCTGCCCAGACCTCAGGGAATTGGTGAGTTAACTCTCTGTCTTGACTGTTTAGCCCGACCGGTTTCTTCCCAGGAGATTGTGCAACCTCCATTCATCTTGAGGGGTTACTGAGAGGAAGAGTAAATAGGTGATTGAGCCCACTCGAACAGTGGGCCTTTCGTGGGGGGAAAGGTCACTTGTGCCCGCAATTTACATAGCAAATCTCTTCCTAACATAGTTACTGGACATTCAGGGATGTATAAAAATTCCTGAGTCACTTGGTGTCCCCCCATCTGACACTTTCAGGGTAGGCTAGAGACACAAAGGCTGCATTTATCACCATCTGAGGCCCAGCAGCCTCTGGCTGGGTCTTTTGGCGTATAAAGTCTACAGGCCTCGCACAGGCTTTTGCAGAACTCAGAGGGTGATTCGCGTTCCCTTTGAATCACTTCGGAGGGCTTTGCGATATTCATAGGTTTTCGGGCCCCCCTCTTGAGACCTTGTAAAATAGTCACCCGATATCTCTCTTGGTAGCCCCTCCCTTCCTCTGTGTCACAGCCCCAGCTGGGCCTCTCACTGGGGGTGGCTGGTTCTGCCACCGCTGAGGGTTTGCAGTACCGTCCCTTCTTCTGGGTCACAGTCCCAATCGGGCCTCTCATCGGGGGGTGGCTGGTTCTGCCACCGCTGCGGGTTTGCAGTGCCCTCAGGTGCCATTTCTCTGAACCATTTTCTGGCCTATGTCTTTCCTCAGCGCTGAAAAGGGAGTCTAGTAGTTCGATGATGTCATCCTATGTAGGGCGGCAGTTTTGAAAAATAGTCTCCATTAGCCTAATCATGGCTGTGGCTCCCCCGAGTACGGTGGAGCGTGTCTCTGCCAGTTTAATGTATCCGTAAGGAAACTGGCTGGTAACAATAGGCTACAGGGGGGCTGATGGTAGTGCCCCATGCGTCCTGAACCGGACGCTGCTGTAGCTCTCTGAGGGGCATCTGTAGTGGGGTTCTTTCCCCCTGTTCCTTGATGGAGCGCAGCCCCTGTCTAACTGCCGTGTTTTCTTCCCCCTTCTCATCGGTACTCACCGGGGGAGGTGGATACCATCTAGGAGGTCGAGCTGAGGTGGAATTCTGGGGGCGTTGACCAGAGGTCTCCTTTGCTGGGATCAGAGCCTGCCGAAATGGCGGCTCTACAATCTCCAGAAGAGCTGGTAGAGGAGCAGCGACTGCTGCAGGAACTTCACCTGGCCCTGGATGGGGCATTAAGGCGGCCTCCAGTCCTGGTGGAGCACTGGGAGGCAGGCGTGTCATTATCCAGTGAGGGGAGGGGTCAGGTCATCCCCATCCAAATCCTGTAGAATTTCCTTTTTTATCATCAGTCAATTTTTGTGCCATTAATATTATTCTCTTTTCCTTCTGGATACAGAACCTTGTCCAAGTAGGAGGGTCTTGAGCTAACCCTAGCCGTGAGTCACTATATGGATATTCATCCAAGTGTCCTGGCTCTCCTGTGACTCTGTATAGACTGCTTCCACTATTTTTAAGTTCACGGTGTTCTCTGGTGGCCATCCTACCCCCATAGGGGGCCATTCGACCTCACAGAGTATGTAGAGGCAGTTAGGCTTCATCTTCACCCCATAGTCTCCTCCAAATCCCTTCTTTACATTTTTAATCATGCACCCCAAAACAGTTGCCTTAGATTCACTTCCCCCCATCTTGCTTACCTTCTCAGACCTTCTTCTACTTTTCCTTTTTGTTCTGTCTACGAAGTTCTCAGTACCCTATGTACTTCTGATATTTCCACTCAATGACACTTACATTGCCATTCTGCCTCCTTCTTAATTGGGGAATTGGGGTGAGAAGAGCCTTACCTGCCAGGTCCCAGAGGGAGAAGGGGAATCGGCATGTCTTCACCTGCAGGTCAGCACAGCTGAACCAGAACACCACGTGATCCAAGACTGTTTCTCCCTTAACTTTTACAGTTCATTCTGCCTTGTTGGGCTTGATCAGGTGCAGATGAAAAAACAGATGGGTGAAATATTCCACATCCCAGGCTGTCTCCAGAAAAGCCAATTCGTACTCACTTATGTATCCACTGCTTCTAGCCTGACAATTCCGAGGGAGTCAAGAATTTCATAGAAGGTGGGACACCTCCTTGGGGAGGGCAGAATACAAGCACACAATAACCAAGTTTTTTCTCCTAAAAATCCCCTGGCAATTGCTTGGTAATAATTTTTCCCAAGACGGCGTGGACAGCACCTCCTCAATGATCTTCACAAACTTCCATCCTACACCCTAACAATCTCGTCAAACCTGTGTACCAAGCAATCGTTGCCACCTGCCTACTCCAGGCTCCTGTGGCTCTGTGCCCCTTCTAATCCCTCCCAGGGGGGTGACCAGGCCCCCTCTTCCACCCTACCAGGTGTGTTCCTCCTCACCTGAGCGCTCAGCTCCCCTGCTGCCATCCACTACCTGTTAACGTGAAAGGTCCGGGCATTGAGAAGCAGAATCCTTTCAGAAGGGCTAGGTGCCTTCCCCTCTCTAGAAGATTCGAGCCACAAGGCCTCGGAGTAGGCCCAAATGGGACTTGTCTCCTCACAGTGAGGAGTTTCCCAGCCAATGCACCAAATGTTGTAGCCACGCATTCCAGGAAACAAACTCACTCAGAAGGACAATGCAGATAGTGGAGTGCAGTTTATTACACCGGCAGGTCCAAGGCAGAATCTTCTCTTAGTCAAGGACCCTGACCAGTTTTTCTGAAAACCTTATATACCCTAAGTGTAGGTGCCCAAACCCACCTCCCCAAATTCCTTAAAACGAGTCTGAACAAAGGAAAAGAAAGATACAATCAAAGTTAAGCTGTGATTCACATGCCTTCAGTTCTGTTCAGTCACTCAGTCATCTCCGACTCTTTGCAAACCCATGAATTGCAGCACGCCAGGCCTCCCTGTCCATCACCAACTCCCAGAGTCTACTCAAACCCATGCCCACCGAGTCTCTGATACCATCCAGCCATCTCATTCTCTGTCATCCCCGTCTCCTGCCCCCAATCCCTCCCAGCATCAGGGTCTTTTCAAATGAGTGAAGTCTTGGCATGAGGTGGCCAAAGTACTGGAGTTTCAGCTTCACCATCAGTCCTTCCCATGAGCACCCAGGACTGATCTCCTTTAGGATGGACTGGTTGGATATCCTAGCAGTCCAAGGGACTCTCAAGAGTCTTCTCCAACACCATAGTTCAAAAGCATCAATTTTTCAGCACTCAGCTTTCTTCACAGTCCAACTCTCACATCCATACATGACTACTCGAAAAACCATAGCCTTGACTAGGCGGACCTTTGTTGGCAAAATAATATCTCTGCTTTTTAATATACTGTCTAGGTTGGTCATAACTTTCCTTCCAAGGAGTAATCGTCTTTTAATTTCATGGCTGCAATCACCATCTGCAGTGATTTCATATGCCTTAAGCCTAGGTAGTTAACAGGGGACAGTTATCAATAGGCCTGTGGACATACCTCAATAAGCATAATAGAATGTATGATTCTATTCGGTTACACAGATAATGAGGGTATTCTTTTAGGCAACAGAGAGTCTAGGTATGAGCCCTGGGGCTCTTCCATCCAACTGGTTTTCCAGCTGGTATGTCGTTTCCATAGATACTGGGCATAGAGCTCCAAGTCCACAATCCGGCCCAAGATGGAGTCCTGCTTTCCAGATGGAGCCTGTTCTGTCTGGTTCCTCCTTCATTCCCCCTTCTTGATGCTCTTAAATCATAGTGTGAGCATCATTCATAGGCATATATTGCACCCTGACTCTCCGACCTCCAATTTGGGAGAAGGACATCAGCCTTTGGGTTACAAAGTTTATAATACATTGTAAAATAAAGGGTCCACAAAGCAGAACTATCAAGGCAACTATACCAATGGTAAATACAGTTTTCCACCAATCACCCTTCACCCAAGATAGGACTGAAGTTCAAAAAGGAAGATTATCATCAGACATAACTTTTACCTGACTTTTCATGTCATCTAAGGTGGCTGATATATAGCCAGATAAATCAGGAATATATGTGCAACATTCAACTTTAATTATAGCACAAGTCCCTCTTTGTAATGAAACTATGGTTAGTCTCAAGATGATACCAGCAAGTCCTTGTACCAGCAGTTGATTGTAGAGCTTTATCTCTTTTTCTTCTTTAAGATGATCTTGGTTTCACGGGGATCAGTGAGGTCCTTTGTGTAGTCCACTCGGCGTCCTCCGGGTCTGCGTGGTATGCCCTCTTCACCCTCATGAGGTGGATCCAGGGAGTGACACCTGCAACTTTATCTGTGGTAGGGCTGGTTAGAACAACAGTATATGGACCCTTCCACTGTGGGGAAAGGAGTCGTCTGTCCAGTCCTTGACCACACCTGATCCCCACGCACAAATTCGTGAACCTGTTCCCCAAGGGGGAATGGCACCCTTTCTTGTACAAACTTAGTTACCTGATTGATTACCTTACCCAGTTGTTCCATCAGCTGTGAAATCTCATCTTCCCTTACCTGAGGCAAGTTTGTTGACACCTGTTTTATTATGGGAGGGGGCCTCCCATACACAATTATGTATGGAGAAGAGCCATGGGACTGTGGCGTCATCCTGAGTCTAAGCAGAGCCCAGACTCAGAAACAAGCTCACCCAGGAACAGTCAGTGTCTAAGATCCACTTGGAGAGTGTCTCTTTAAGTATCTGGTTGGTTCCTTCTGCCATCCCAGAATTCTGGGGCCTATAACTGTATGGAATTTCCACTTGATGTTTAAAGTTTTGCTTACTTGTTATACTAAATCAGCTACAAAAGCCGGGCTATTGTCCTATCCAATGCAGGTAGGAAATCCAAATCTGGGAACTATCTCCCTAAGCAGTAACCAGGCTACTTTTGATGCTCTTTCAGTCCAGGTAGGAAAAGCTTCTACCCATCCCGAGAACGTACATACTATCACCAGCAGGTAACAGTAGTGTCGGTGACGTTTCATTTCAGTGAAGTCCACTTCCAGGTGTTCAAAGGGCAGCGTGCCTTTTAGCTGAATCCCTGAGGTTTCTGTCTGTGCAGAGAGGCAGCATTGATCCGTGAGCAGGCAGTGCAGTTCTGAGCTTTTGTCCTGCATAGGGAAGAGAGGCAGGGAACCAAGAAATATTTTCAAATTAGCTCTTCTCAGTTTTCATGGCCTAGATGGGTCGCTTGGTGTGTTTGGCTTACCAGAGTGGGTGCCAGCTCCTCCGGTACCAATAATTTGCCACTTGGCAATTCCCACCATCCCTTTTCAGTCTTGATGGCCCCTTCTGCTTTGGCTGGTTGGTTTTGGGCTTCAGTGTATTTTGGAGAGTCTAGCGTTAGCTCGGGCAGCTCCACCAATATGAGAGCTTTAATCGGGGCTTCACTTGTCACCCCCAAGCCCTTGGCTGCTTGTTTAGCAGTCTTATCTGCCAGTCTGTTCCCTGAGCCTGGGGGTACTCTTTTTGACATTCTCAAGAGTGTATGACTGCAACCCTTTCTGGTTCCCAGGCAGCATCTAATGGGGTCTTCATTTCTTCCTTATTTTTAGTATCTTTTTCTTAGCCTTCAAAGGCCTCTCTCCTCTTACAGAGCCCTGTAGTGTGGCAAAATCATACCTGGAGTCTGTGTAAGTGTTTGTCTTCTTACCTTTTGACAGCTGGAGGGCCTGGATTAGAGTGTATAGTTCGGCCTGTTGAGTGGACCAGTATGATGGCAGAGAGCTAGCCTCAACGATGGCTTCTTCCATGACTACTGTGTATCCCGACAGTCCTTGTCTTTGTTTCACCAGGCTGGTGCCACTGGTGTACAGGACCCAATCTGGGTCTAGGATTGGCTGGTCTCTCAAGTCAGGTCTGCTGCTGTCATATTTCCTTACAATCATGTGAGGGCCCCCCTTCTCCCACAAGAAAGAGAGTGGCCAGATTCAGGGCCTGACAAGGTTCAGTAGTAATGTGGGGGTTCTCACATAGCAGTCCCTGGTATTCAGTAATCCGGAATGTTGACAGCCACTTATAGGGGTCCCCTCGCAGGAGAGTGTTGACCTCATGTGGGACTTTTACGAACAAATCTTGGCCCAAAGTGAGCTTGGTTGCCTCCTGGACCAGTAAGGCAACTGCAGCAACTGCCCGTAAGCATCCCAGCCACCCAGTGGCCACTCTGTCCAGCTGATTAGAGCTAAGTCACTGGTCTGTCCCATGTCCCCATAGTCTGGGACAACGTCCCATAGCCACCTTGTTCTTTTCAGTCACGTCAAGAGTAAATGGCTTAGCAATTTCTGGCAGGCCCAAGGTGGGCCTGACGTAATTGTACCGGGTTTGAGTTCTATTACCTACAAGTTCTATTAGGACTTGTTTTGCAAGCCGGGGGGGGGGGGGGGGGGGGGGGGGGGGGAGTTGTCTTCTGCCCAGACCTCAGGGAATTGGTGAGTTAACTCTCTGTCTTGACTATTTAGCCCGACCGGTTTCTTCCCAGGAGATTGTGCAACCTCCATTCATCTTGAAGGGTTACTGAGAGGAAGAGTAAATAGGTGATTGAGCCCACTCGAACAGTGGGTCTTTCGTGGGGGGAAAGGTCACTTGTGCCCGCAATTTACATAGCAAATCTCTTCCTAACAAAGTTACTGGACATTCAGGGATGTATAAAAATTCCTGAGTCACTTGGTGTCCCCCCATCTGACACTTTCAGGGTAGGCTAGAGACACAAAGGCTGCATTTATCACCATCTGAGGCCCAGCAGCCTCTGGCTGGGTCTATTGGTGTGTAAAGTCTACAGGCCTCGCACAGGCTTTTGCAGAACTCAGAGGGTGATTCGCGTTCCCTTTGAATCACTTCGGAGGGCTTTGCGATACTCATAGGTTTTTGGGCCCCCCTCTTGAGACCTTGTAAAATAGTCACCCGATATCTCTCTTGGTAGCCCCTCCCTTCCTCTGTGTCACAGCCCCAGCTGGGCCTCTCACTGGGGGTGGCTGGTTCTGCCACCGCTGAGGGTTTGCAGTACCGTCCCTTCCTCTGGGTCACAGTCCCAATCGGGCCTCTCATCGGGGGGTGGCTGGTTCTGCCACCGCTGCGGGTTTGCAGTGCCCTCAGGTGCCATTTCTCTGAACCATTTTCTGGCCTATGTCTTTCCTCAGCGCTGAAAAGGGAGTCTAGTAGTTCGATGATGTCATCCTATGTAGGGCGGCAGTTTCGAAAAATAGTCTCCATTAGCCTAATCATGGCTGTGGCTCCCCCGAGTACGGTGGAGCGTGTCTCTGCCAGTTTAATGTATCCGTAAGGAAACTGGCTGGTAACAATAGGCTACAGGGGGGCTGATGGTAGTGCCCCATGCGCCCTGAACCGGACGCTGCTGTAGCTCTCTGAGGGGCATCTGTAGTGGGGTTCTTTCCCCCTGTTCCTTGATGGAGCGCAGCCCCTGTCTAACTGCCGTGTTTTCTTCCCCCTTCTCATCGGTACTCACCGGGGGAGGTGGATACCATCTAGGAGGTCGAGCTGAGGTGGAATTCTGGGGGCGTTGACCAGAGGTCTCCTTTGCTGGGATCAGAGCCTGCTGAAATGGCGGCTCTACGATCTCCGGGAGAGCTGGTAGAGGAGCAGCGGCTGCTGCAGGAACTTCACCTGGCCCTGGATGGGGCATTAAGGCGGCCTCCAGTCCTGGTGGAGCACTGGGAGGCAGGCGTGTCATTATCCAGTGAGGGGAGGGGTCAGGTCATCCCCATCCAAATCCTGTAGAATTTCCTTTTTTATCATCAGTCAATTTTTGTGCCATTAATATTATTCTCTTTTCCTTCTGGATACAGAACCTTGTCCAAGTAGGAGGGTCTTGAGCTAACCCTAGCCGTGAGTCACTATATGGATATTCATCCAGGTGTCCTGGCTCTCCTGTGACTCTGTATAGACTGCTTCCACTATTTTTAAGTTCACGGTGTTCTCTGGTGGCCATCCTACCCCCATAGGGGGCCATTCGACCTCACAGAGTATGTAGAGGCAGTTAGGCTTCATCTTCACCCCATAGTCTCCTCCAAATCCCTTCTTTACATTTTTAATCATGCACCCCAAAACAGTTGCCTTAGATTCACTTCCCCCCATCTTGCTTACCTTCTCAGACCTTCTTCTACTTTTCCTTTTCGTTCTGTCTACGAAGTTCTCAGTACCCTATGTACTTCTGATATTTCCACTCAATGACACTTACATTGCCATTCTGCCTCCTTCTTAATTGGGGTGAGAAGAGCCTTACCTGCCAGGTCCCAGAGGGAGAAGGGGAATCGGCATGTCTTCACCTGCAGGTCAGCACAGCTGAACCAGAACACCACGTGATCCAAGACTGTTTCTCCCTTAACTTTTACAGTTCATTCTGCCTTGTTGGGCTTGATCAGGTGCAGATGAAAAAACAGATGGGTGAAATATTCCACGTCCCAGGCTGTCTCTGGAAAAGCCAATTTGTACTCACGAAGGAAATGGCAACCCACTCCAGTATTCTTGCCTGGAAAATTCCATGGACAGAGGATCCTGGTAGGCTACAGTCCATGGGGTTGCAGAGTCGGACATGACTGGGCGACTTCACTATGTATCCCCCTCCTTCTGGCCTGACCAATACGTGGGGGTCAAGAATTTCATAGAAAGTGGGACACCTCCTTGGGGAGGGCAGAATACAAGCACACAATAACCAAGTTTCTTCTACTAAAAATCCCCTGGCAATTGCATGGTAATAATTTCCCCCAAGACGGCATGGACACCACCTCCTCAATGACCTTCACAAATTTCCTTCCTAAGCCCTAATACCCTCGTCAACCTGTGTACCAAGCAATCGTTGCCACCTGCCTACTCCAGGCTCCTGTGGGTCTGTGCCCCTTCTAATCCCTCCCAGGGGGGTGACCAGGCCCCCTCTTCCACCCTACCAGGTGGGTTCCTCCTCACCTGAGCGCTCAGCTCCCCTGCTGCCATCCACTACCTGCTAACATGAAAGGTCTGGGCATTGAGAAGCAGACTCCTTCCAGAAGGGCTAGGTGCCTTCCCCTCTCTAGAAGATTCGAGCCACAAGGCCTCGGAGTAGGCCCAAATGGGACTTGTCTCCTCACAGTGAGGAGTTTCCCAGCCAATGCACCAAATGTTGTAGCCAGGCATTCCAGGAAACAAACTCACTCAGAAGGACAATGCAGACAGTGGAGTGCAGTTTATTACACTGGCGGGTCCAAGGCAGAATCTTCTCTTAGTCAAGGCCCCTGACCAGTTTTTCTGAAAACCTTATATACCCTAAGTGTAGGTGCCCAAACCCACCTCCCCAAATTCCCTGAAACGAGTCTGAACAGAGGAAAAGAAAGATACAAAGTTAAGCTGTGATTCACATGCCTTCATTTCATTTCAGTCACTCAGTTGTGTCTGACTCTTTGGAACCACATAATCGCAGCATGCCAGGCCTCCCTGTCCATCACCAACTCCCAGAGTTTGATCAAACCCATGCCCATCAAGTCGGTGATGCCATCCATCCATCTCATCCTCTGTTGTCCCCTTCTCCTCCTGCCCCCAATCCCTCCCAGCATCAGGGTCTTTTCCAATGAGTGAAGTCTTGGCATGAGGTGGCCAAAGTATTGGAGTTTCAACTTCACCATCAGTCCTTCCCATGAGCACCCAGGACTGATCTCCTTTAGGATGGACTGGTTGGATATCCTTGCAGTCCAAGTGACTCTCAAGTCTTCTCCAACACCATAGTTCAAAAGCATCCATTTTTCGGCACTCAGCTTTCTTCACAGTCCAACTCTCACATTCATACATGACCACTGGAAAAACCATAGCCTTGACTAGGCGGACCTTTGTTGGCAAAGTAATGTCTCTGCTTTTTAATATGCTGCCTAGGTTGGTCATAACTTTCCTCCCAAGGAGTAAGCATCTTTTAATTTCATGGCTGCAGTCACCATCTGCAGTGATTTCATATGCCTTATGCCTAGGTAGTTAACAGGGGACAGTTATCAATAGGCCTGTGGTCATACCCCAATAAGCATAATAAAATGTATGATTCTGTTTGGTTACACAGATAATGAGGGTATTCTTTTAGGCAACAGAGAGTCTAGGTATGAGCCCTGGGGCTCTTCCTTCCAGGGGCCTGGTTTTCCAGCTGGTATGTCGTTTCCATAGATACTGGGCATAGAGCTCCAAGTCCACAGTCCGGCCCAAGATGGAGTCCTGCTTTCCAGATGGAGCCTGTTCTGTCTGGTTCCTCCTTCATTCCCCCTTCTTGATGCTCTTAAATCATAGTGTGAGCATCATTCATAGGCATATATTGCACCCTGACTCTCCGACCTCCAATTTGGGAGAAGGACATCAGCCTTTGGGTTACAAAGTTCATAATACATTGTAAAATAAAGGGTCCACAAAGCAGAACTATCAAGGCAACTATACCAATGGTAAATACAGTTTTCCACCAATCACCCTTCACCCAAGATAGGACTGAAGTTCAAAAAGGAAGATTACCATCAGACATAACTTTTACCTGACTTTTCATGTCATCTAAGGTGGCTGATATATAGCCAGATAAATCAGGAATATATGTGCAACATTCAACTTTAATTATAGCACAGGTCCTTCTTTGTACCGAAACTATGGTTAGCATTAGTCTCAAGATGATACCAGCAAGTCCTTGTATCAGCAATTGATTATGGAAGATCCTGTGACGATCCACAGGCCACAACTAAAACCAGGTATAGTCAAATAAGTAAATGGGAAAAAAGTATAAAAAATGCAAGTAGCATGAATCGATCCTTTTCCTTAAAAACTTTTAAGAGTCTTTTAAATTGTCCTTGTGATGAACCAAATTTCTTAGTCTGGCCAATAAGAAGGTAAGCTTCATGAGGGCAGAGACCATGTGTCTTGTCCACTGCAACATCTCCAGTGCCTACTTAATACACCTCTGGTACTTAGTCCTCATATATTTGAGTGAATAAATAATAACTATAAAATCCCATGTCATCTGTGTTGTCCACTTTTATCAGTTGGCTTTTGCTGCATAACAAGTTATCTCAAAATTTAGCTGCTGTAAATGATCATTAATTTACTCATAATTTTGTAGTTCAGCTTGGCATTTCTCAAATGGGCTGTTTTGACAGATCACTGGGGTCCTTTGGCAGCTTTTTAGGGCTATATAGTCTTGGACAGCTTCCCTCATATGTCCGGCCAGGCTGGTTGGTCTTGGGGGCTCAGATGGGACAGCATGTTTCTTCTCCACGAGGTCTCCTCCTCCAATAGGCTAGCCCAGGTTTGGACTAAGTGGTGGTCTCAGGTTTCAAAACAGCAACGTGAGAGAGCAGACTCCAGCACACCAGTACTTTTCAAGGTTTTGCTAACATTGTCCAGTTTGGGACTGTCCTGTTGTCCAAAGCAAATCACATGGTCAGGCTGAGTGAATACTCAGAGGCATGAACAAACCGAGGGCCATTCTTACAGCCATCTGCTGTGGCACCGCTGAAGCTTTATCTTAACAAATATACTTCCTCCAGTTTCTATACCAGTCTGGTCAGGTCAGGTCAGTTGCTCAGTCGTGTTCAACTCTTTGTGACCCCATGGACAGCAGCACGCCAGGCCTTCCTGCCCATCACCAACTCCCGGAGTTTACTAAAACTCATGTCCATTGAGTTGGTGATGCCATCCAATGATCTCATCCTCTGTCATCCCCTTCACATCAGGTAGCCAAAGTATTGGAGTTTCAGCATTAGTCCTTCCAATGAACATTTAGGACTGATCTTCTTTAGGTTGGACTGGTTGGATCTCCTTGCAATCGAAGGGACTCTCAAGAGTCTTCTCCAACACCATAGTTCAAAAGCATCAATTCTTCTGCGCTCAGCTTTTTTTATAGTCCAACTCTGATATCCATACATGACTACTGGAAAAAACATAGCCTTGACTAGATGGACATTTGTTGGCAAAGTAATGTCTCTGCTTTGTAATGCTGTAATGCTCAGCAAAGTAATGCTGTCTGGGTGGGTCATAACTTTCCTTCCAAGGAGTAAGCGTCTCTTAATTTCATGGCTGCAGTCACCATCTTCAGTGATTTTGGAGCCCCCAAAAATAAAGTCAGCCACTGCTTCCTCATCTATTTGCCACGAAGTGATGGGACCAGATGCCATGATCTTAGTTTTCTGAATGTTGAGTTTTAAGCCAACTTTTGCACTCCTCTTTCACTTTCATCAAGAGGCTCTTTAGTTCTTTTTCACTTTCTGCCATAAGGGTGGTGTCATCTGCATATCTGAGGTTATTGATATTTCTCCCAGAAATCTCGATTCCAGCTTGTGCTTCATCCAGCCCAGAGTTTCTCATGATGTACTCTGCATAAAAATTAAATAAGCAGGGTGATAATATACAGCCTTGACAGACTCCTTTTCTTATTTGGAACTAGTCTGTTCCATGTCCAGTTCTAACTGTTGCTTCCTGACCTGCATACAGGTTTCTCAAGAGGCAGGTCAGGTGGTCTCGTATTCCCATCTCTTTCAGAATTTTCCATGGTTTATTGTTATCCACACAATCAAAGGTTTTGGCATAGTCAATAAAGCAGAAGTAGATGGTTTTCTGGAACTCTCTTGCTTTTTCAATGATCCAGCAGATGTTCGCAATTTGATCTCTGGTTCCTCTGCCTTTTCTAAATCCAGCTTGAACATCTGGAAGTTCATGGTTCACATATTGTTGAAGCCTGGCTTGGAGAATTTTGGGCATTACTTTACTAGTGTGTGAGATGAGCACAATTGTGTGGTAGTTTGAGCATTCTTTGGCATTGCCTTTCTTAGGGATTGGGATGAAAACTGACCTTTTCCAGTCCTGTGGCCACTGCCGAGTTTTCCAAATTTGCTGGCATATTGAGTGCAGCACTTTCACAGCATCATATTTCAGGATTTGAAATAGCTCAACTGGAATTCCATCACCTCCACTAGCTTTGTTCGTAGTGATACTTTCTAAGGCCCACTTGACTTCACATTACAGGATGTCTGGCTCTAGGTGAGTGACCACACCATCGTGATTATCTGGGTCGTGAAGATCTTTTTTGTACAGTTCTTCTGTGTATTCTTGCCACCTCTTCTTAATATCTTCTGCTTCTGTTAGGTCCCTACCATTTCTGTCCTTTATTGTGCCCATCTTTGCATGAAATGTTCCCTTGGTATCTCTAATTTTCTTGAAGAGATCTCTAGTCTTTCCCATTCTGTTGTTTTCCTCTATTTCTTTGCACTGATCACTGAGGAAGGCTTTCTTATCTCTCCTTGCTCTTCTTTGGAACTCTGCATTCAAATGGGTATTTGAATTCAAATTCAATTGGGTATCCTTTTCTCCTTTGCTTTTGGCTTTTCTTCTTTTCACAGCTATTCGTAAGGCCTCCTCAGACAGCCATTTTGCTTTTTTGCATTAATCCAATTTTCTCTAGATGGGTGGAACTGTGTTCCCGCCCTACTATTTACCTGGGTCCAAACTATGGTGGAGGTAAAGAAGATACCAGTCACTTTGAGCAATTACAGTTCCTGGAATGGGTTGTACACAGTTATCTACTTGTCTAGAAGGCTGTCCTCCTCCCCTACTTCCGGTGTAATTTAGCTTCTTTTTTCAAGAAAGTATTAAGCTGTATGTCCAACTGTGTGTCACAGAGAACGAAAGTAACAGTAATTTAAACAAAAATTCATTTTAGTTCTCAGTTGGTATGGCTGCTGTGTTCTGAATGTCATCAGAGACCCATAGTCCAGTCTTACTCTCCTATCCTCTTAGAGTTTCCTTTACTCACATTCCCCAAGCATCTTAGCAACATGACCATCCTCCACACAGCAGAAAGTGACGGAAGGAAAACTGAGGTCATGTACTTTTCCTCTAAGGGTCAAACCCTAATACATTATTCTATTCATATTTCACTTGCCACAAATTAGACATTTGACTTCTTTTAGCTGTGAAGAAAGCCAGGAATCTTTATTCTGAGTCTCTGTGTATCCAGGTAAAGTTATATTACATGGAATAAAAAGAAAATAAATATTGGAATACAACTGCCATTAGGTCTTAGCTTAAATATAATTTTCTTCAGAGAAAACTGCAGTCAGCATTAATTCTCCTTCATGGAATGATGCATTTCTTCACAAAATGCAATATTTTTGGTGATTTTGGTTGAATAGCAGTTATTCTTATTAGATTGTAGGTAGGCTAGAGATAATATTCTTCTTAGTCATATCATTAGTTCCTCAGTACCTTGCATAGTGCTTGGCACGTTGAAGGCAATTGATATTTATTGCTTGTAGAATAACTGTGGCTCTGGCCAAACCTACTACCAATGGATCCAGGAGAAAGGAAAGCTGGCTGCTTTTATAATTGTATTGTCCACCTTAATTTTCTGAAATTGAAAAGAACTGAAAATATCATTAAAAGGGAAACAAAAAAAATAAAGATTTGTTGAAAGCAAGTAAGAAGCTGTTACAAACAGTGGTACAGCATCCTCATTAACTGTAATTAAAAGTTTTTAGAGTCATGACTTGGTGGGACAGAATCAGTCAGTCAGTCAGTTCAGTCCCTCAGTTGTGTCCAAGTCTTTGCGACCCCATGGACTGCAGCTCCCCAGGCTTCCCTTTCCATCACCAACTCCCAGAGCTTGCTGAAACTCATGTCCATCGAGTCAGTGATTCCATTCAACCATCTCATCCCCTGTTGTCCCCTTCTCCTCCCGCCTTCAGTCATTCCCAGCATCAGGGTCTTTTCCAAGGAGTCAGTTCTTCACATCAGGTGGCCAAAGTATTGGAGTTTCAGCATCAGTCTTTCCAATGAATATCCAGGACTGATTTCCTTTAGGATTGACTGGTTGGATCTCCTTGTAGTCCAAGGGACTCAAGAGTCTTCTCCAACACCACAGTTCAAAAGCATCAATTCTTTGGTGCTCAGCTTTCTTTATAGTCCAACTCTCACATCCATGTATGACTACTGGAAAGCCATAGCTTTGACTAGATGGACCTTTGTTGGCAAAGTAATGTCTCTGCTTGTTAATATGCTGTCTAGGTTGGTCATAACTTTTCTTCCAAGGAGCAAGTGTCTTTTAATTTCATGGTTGCAGGCACCATCTACAGTAATTTTGGAGGCCCCCAAAATAAAGTCTGTCATTGTTTCCATTGTTTTCCCATCTATTCGCCATGAAGTGATGGGACCAGATGCCATGATCTTAGTTTTCTGAATGTTGAGCTTTAAGTCAACTTTTTCACTCTCCTCTTTCACTTTCACCATGGGCTCTTTAGTTCTTCTTCGTTTTCTGCCGTAAGGGTGGTATCATCTGCATATCTGAGGTTATTGATAGTTCTCCCAGCAATCTCGATTCCAGCTTGTCCTTCATCCAGCCCAGAGTTTCTCATGATGTCCTATGCATATAAGTTAAATAAGCAGGGTGACAATATACAGCCTTGATGTACTCCTTTTCCTATTTGGAACCAGTCTGTTGTTCCATGTCCAGTTCTAACTGTTGTTTCCTGACCTGCATACAGGTTTCTCAAGAGGCAGGTCAAGTGGTCTGGTATTCCCATCTCTCAGAATTTTCCACAGTTTATTGTGATCCACACAATCAAAGGTTTTGGAATAGTCAATAAAGCAGAAGTAGATGTTTTTCTGGAACTCTCTTGCTTTTTCAATGATCCAGCGGATGTTGGCAATTTGATCTCTGGTTCCTCTGCTTTTTCTAAAACCAACTTGCACATCTGGAAGTTCATGGTTCATGTATTGCTGAAGCCTGACTTGGGAGAATTTTGAGCATCACTTTATTAGTGTGTGAGATGAATGCAATTGTGCAGTAGTTTGAGCACTCTTTGGCATTGCCTTTCTTTGGAATTGGAATGAAAACGGACCTTTTCCAGTCCTGTGGCCACTGCTGAGTTTTCCAAATTTGCTGGCATATTGAGTGCAGCACTTTCACAGCATCATCTTTCAGGATTTGAAATAGCTCAACTGCAATTCCATCACCTCCACTAGCTTTGTTCGTAGTGATACTTTCTAAGGCCCACTTGACTTCACATTCCAGGATGTCTGGGTCTAGGTGAGTGATCACACCATCGTGATTATCTGGGTCGTGAAGATCTTTTTTGTACAGTTCTTCTGTGTATTCTTGCCACCTCTTCTTAATATCTTCTGCTTCTGTTAGGTCCCTACCATTTCTGTTCTTTATTGAGCCCATCTTTGCATGAAATGTTCCCTTGGTATCTCTAATTTTCTTGAAGAGATCTCTAGTCTTTCCCATTCTGTTGTTTTCCTCTATTTCTTTGCATTGGTCGCTGAGGAAGGCTTTCTTATCTCTCCTTGCTAATCTTTGGAACTCTGCATTCAAATGGGAATATCTTTCCTTTTCTCCTTTGCTTTTGGCTTCTCTTCTTTTCACAGCTATTTGTAAGGCCTCCTGAGACAACCATTTTGCCTTTTTGCGTCTCTTTTCCATGTGGATGGTCTTGATCCCTGTCTCCTGTACAATGTCATGAACCTCCGTCCATAGTTCATCAGGCTCTCTGTCTATCAGATCTAGCCCCTTAAATCTATTTCTCACTTCCACTGTATAGTCAGTCATAAGGGATTTGATTTAGGTCATACCTGGATGGTCCAGTGGTTTTCCCCACTTTCTTCAATTTAAGTCTGAATTTGTCAATAAGGAGTTCATGATCTGAGCCACAGTCAGCTCCCAGTCCCAACTAAGGCAAAGGAATGGTTTCAAGGAATTCTGTCTTCTTCACTATTATGAATGCTTTTGTAAGAAAATGGTACCACAGTGGATATATATTTCTTATATTTTCCTCATATATTTGCATACAGATATTTATATCTAGATAGCAATATCTATGAGTAGAAATCTAGTAAAGTGAGATGAGCTTGTGAGCTTGACATTTTCTCCTGGTTGCTGATACTTTCTTAACTGATACCACCTCACACTTGCTGTTTTGATGGAGACTGATGTTCTTTACAGAACAAAAATAAAATGGAAGGGACTTTCCTGGTGGTCCAGAGGTTAAAATTTTGCCTTCCAGCACAGGAGGTGGGGTTCAAACCCTGGTTGGGGAACTAAGATCCCAAATGCCTCATGGTCAAAAAAACAAAACATAATACAGAAACAATACTGTAACAAACCCATAGAAAATGGTCACATCAAAGGAAAAAATCTTTAAAAATAGAAGTGAGTTTTTCTTAAAAAATATGATCAAGTAAAGTGCAGTGGTGGTGTGGTAGTTTAGTCATTAAGTCGTGTCTGACTCTTGCAATGCCAGGGACTGTAGCCCGCCAGGCTCTTCTATCCTTGGGATTTCCCAGGCAAGAATACTGAAGTGTGTTGCCATTTCCTCCTCCAGGGGATTTTCCCAACCCAGGGATTGTATCAGTGTTTCTTATATCTCCTACAGTGTTAGGCAGGCTCTTTACCAGTAGTGCCCCCAAATCTCAGTAGCTATTGTCTAATCAAGAATCACATGGGAAAATACGTGTTTTGCTTCTTCACTAAATTAATATCCATTGGCAGAATCAGATTTTCATGTCTAGCCTAGTTTTCTACTGATATTACAATATATGTTAGAGGGCAAAATAGTGAATCACATATTTAAAGAAATAGTGCTCGTCGACTCCCTCATTATAGTTCCTTATAGGGCTGGAGGAAAACTCTGAAAATCAGAAGGATCTAACTTTTAAATTTCATTTATCAAAATAGGACAGTTAAATCAGGTTTCATATTATTACCTGAACCAGCAGAGCAAATGTCCAGAGGAATAAAGAGGAAAGTCCTCAAGGCAGTGAAAATGTTGGGTTTGTAATCACATTACAAACATATAGAATTTTTTTTTTAAATCGGTACTCATTTGAAAAGAACTTTAAAAAGCAACAACAAAGCAAAAGCTTGCTCATGTCCTAAGTTGGACAAATAATATTACTCTGAATGAGAGAAGTAAATGGGTAGATAAAAACTTTCTATTTTCTTGAATGCTTTGTGTTGTGAAAACCCCCTGCGTGGTTTTCCTCTAAATGAAGTTCTCTTCAATTTAAACCCACGGGCATCTTAAGGGAAATTTAATAAACAAGCACTTTCCTGGCCAAAAAGAATTCTATGCTATGCAAACGATGAAGAGACTTGTGACACAAGATGCTGAGTCCCGCTGGGCCAGGTTTAATTCCATTCCCTGGATAGTTTGTTCACGCACAGAACACTTTGGAAGTCAATGAGAGGAAATTAGTGTGCTACCCAGAGCAGAGAAAATTGAAATACGCTGAATTAATGTTTTGAATCATGAAAGTCACTCAAAGAAAATTCTTTCAATAGGGTGCCAACCAAAGTCTGGTTTTATAATTTTTATAGAAACCTAATTTTTTCCTTCTGAAAGGAGATTTTGGTTTTTCTCAGAAAGAATGATGGTATTGCTTTATGGCCCAGAATACAATGTGAATAAGCTTATTTAAGAAACCATTCTTAATTTTTTTCTGATTATGGAAAACATACTCAATTTTGAAAATGTGTACAATACATAAAGCAACAAAGGAAACAGAAATCACAATAATATCACTGTATCTTACACCCCAAGATAAAAATTGATAACTTTTTGGTATATGTTTTAAAATTATATTGCTTTAAAGCTAATAAACTCGGTACCTTTTAGTATTGAAAAACTGAAATATATTCTATATGAAGAGCTGGTATGTATAACTTTTAAATAGCAAAATCATTTTTTTTTAAACAGACACTTCAAAACCTATGAAAGCAAGCTTGTTAATAGGCATCTTGGAAAACTAGACAGTTTCTCTATTGATGTGCCCTTTGCTTACAGAATTTAAAGTCACTTTCCTGTAATTTACCTTAGGTCCAGTTTATGAGGCCCAAGCGAAAATCATTTTGTAATCTTATAACCTAAATGTTGTTGTTTAGTCGATAATTCTTGTTTAATTCCTTGTGACCCCTTTTTGGACTGTAGCCTGCCAGACTCCTCTGTCCATGGGATTTCTCAGGCAAGAATAATGGAGTGGGTTGCCATTTCCTTCTCCAGGGGATCTTTCTGACCCAGGGATTGAACCCGACTTTCCTGCATTGGCTGGTGAGTTCTTTACTGCTGAGCCACTAGGCTTTAAAAAATTTTTTTGGTCATATTTATCTGAAGAAACAAAGCAGAACTACTTATGGATCAGTTGTGGGAAACAAATGTCTTTGAGTAAACTATTGTGGTATTTATTAGTTTAATTAGTAAGTAAGTTAGATTCAGCCTCAAATATTTCTGCTACCATGAAGTAACATCTTCCATATATACAACAAAATTTCATATTAGTCATTGGTTTCAAACTGTGTAGTAAATTTGCTCCTGTCACGTTTGTTAAAGAGCAACCCAGCAGTTACAACACTGGCAAGTTTAACACTGAGTTTTCAGTGATGTTTTGATGGAGGCAAACCTTTATGTTCTTCTCTCCTTTAAAGATTAGTCTTTTCAAGCACAGAAGTTGCAAGACTTCTTGAAAATACTGAGGACACAGGGGACTGCATTAGCATGTATTAGTTGAAAACCATGAATGGCATATAACTGTGGCTGTGAAGTAAAGACCTGATGTGTGCAAGTGAGTTGTAGAATGTCTCCATTTATCATCAAATGCCAAAGAATGCTCAAACTACCACACAGTTGCACTCATCTCACACACTACTAAAGTAATGCTCAAAATTCTCCAAGCTAGGCTTCAGCAATATGTGAACTGTGAACTTCCAGATGTTCAAGCTGGTTTTAGAAAAGGCAGAAGAACCAGAGATCAAATTGCCACCATCCGCTGGATCATCAATTGCCAAGATATCAATAACTGCAGATATGCAGATGACACCACCCCTATGGCAGCAAGTGAAGAAGAACTAAAGAGCCTCTTGATCAAAGTGAAAGAAAACTAATGTTTTCTCAACATTCAGAAAATTAAGATCATGGCATCCGGTCCCATCACTTCATGGGAAATAGATGGGGAAACAGTGGAAACAGTGGCTGACTTTATTTTTCTGGGCTCCAAAATCATTGCAGATGCTGACTGCAGCCATGAAATTAAAAGATGCTTACTCCTTGGAAGGAAAGTTATGACCAACCTAGACAGCATATTAAAAAGCAGAGACATTACTTTGCCAACAAAGGTCCGTCTAGTCAAGGCTATGGTTTTTCCAGTAGTCATGTATGGATATAAGAGTTGGACTATAAAGAAAGCTGAGTGCCAAAGAATTGATGCTTTTGAACTGTGATGTTGGAGAAGACTCCTGGGAGTCCCTTGGACTGCAAGGAGATCCAACCAGTCCATCCTAAAGGAGATCAGTCCTGGGTGTTCATTGGAAGGACTGATGTTGAAGTTGAAACTCCAATACTTTGGCCACCTGATGGGAAGAGCTGACTCATTTGAAAAGACCCTGATGCTGGGAAAGATAGGGACAGGAGGAGAAGGGGATGACAGAGGATGAGAAGGTTGGATGGTATCACCAACTCAATGGACATGGGTTTGGGTAAACTCCGGGAGTTGGTGATAGACAGAGGCCTGGCATGCTGCAGTCCATGGGGTTGCAAAGAGTCAGACATGACTTAGCAACTGAACTGAACTGAACTGAACTGATTTATAATCACACTATATACTAAATGACCAATGGATGTGGTGGCTGGGTGGTAGGGAGTTTTCAACTCTGAAGTCTTCTGCTAACAGAGGAAATAGTACAAGAGACTCAGAGCACTTTGAATATAGGAGCCTTGAGTAAATTCAGCACTCAACACTTCTGACTAGTGACATCTTGAAATATGCCTTCTTGGGTATTTATGGGTGTATGATGTTCAAATTATTTTCTTCTCTTATGACATCCACATAGATTTTGTTTTACAGATCAAGAATTCTCTACTGATTTTCCTGAGGAGTGTTAACTAACTAGTTATGTCCCTGCCTCATGAAAAGCACTGTTACCTCTTGTTCCTCTTCTGTGTACACTTAGGTGTGGCAGCACCAAGAGTAGTGATGGTAAACAGCAGAAGACTGGGAATTGATATCCCTACTTTGTTACTGGTTAGCCTGTCTGGCAGTGAGGAAATGACTGCCTTTCCTGAGAAAACTACCTCAACCACTCCACAGTTTATAACAGAGAGAGAGATTTCACTTTGTGAATAGAAGGTAGATTTGGCTAAGACCCAGCTTCCCTTGGGCTTTCCAGGTGGCACGACTGATAAAGAACCTGCCTACCACTGCAGGAGACATAAGAAACACTGGTTCAATCCCTGGATAGGGAAGGTCCCCTGGAGAAGGGCATGGCAACCCACTCCAATATTCTTGCCTGGAGAATCCCATGGACAGAGGAGCGTGGTGGGCTACAGTCGATGGGGTCACAAAGAGTCAGATGCAACTTAGCACACGCACATGCACCGTTACTTGATTCTCCCACCTTTACCACCATGAATGATGGAGGGGAACAGGTGTGAATCCACGATTCCTTTGTTCTCTATGATTCCACTGACAGAGGAGGAACATATTTAGATGGGTCGTTGAAGGCTGAGATTGGGGAAGCGTTAAAAAAAGAGGGGGGGCAGAACAAGCAAAACCAAGAATAGCATGAGCTGAGATGGTAAGGCTTATAAAATGTTGATTTCTTGGTCTGTTTGGCTGTGTCCCATTCAACTCTGGACCAGCCACTTCATGGTGGGCATATTCTACATCAGCTATCACGTGTCTCCATCTTCCTTGAAGAATAAGATCAAGACAGTGAGTACCAGAGGAGTAAAAGTTCCTATTCCTGAGGGCCAGAAGATAGTTCTGGGTTCTTGTCTTGGGACCTTTTTCTTTTTCAGTTGCTTAACTTGGGCAATGCCCTTAGCTATCAAGGGAGGACAGGTCAACTCATGGCCTTATCTGGCCTTCAGTATTAGCATCTGGTTTCCAGTGTCTACCTGTATCTAAAGGTAACATGATAACCTCATAACACCACAAATACTGGGGAGGTTGCCTCATTACTGAGAAAGTGACATTGGAACTCACTGAGCTGTTGGACACTCTTCTGTAGAACAGAGCTAATAAGACCAGTGTCTCAAATTAACTGTCAGGATTAAATGAGCTATATAAGCAAAAATTCTGTATACTGATGTATCATATTGTGGGGAGAGAGGAAATTAGCCAAGATGGCATGGTCAGGCTCTCTCACCCCACGTTTTGTAAATAATGACTAAGGAACAGCTGAGATCATTTACAGCACCGCGCAGGCGCGTCACGAGGTGCTCGCTTGGTCACAGGCTATGTTGCGCCGATCGCCTGTATGAGCTCCACCTAAAAAAGAGTTACGTTATGTTACATTACTGCTGCGTCATGGCTCTGTCCATTGGGTCAGCCATGGGAGGAGCGGAGATAGCGTGTCTACCGCTATGGCTGCTGCATCAGCCAGCAGAGAATGCTGTTATGGCCGCCGTGTCAGCCAGGAGAGAAATTGTGTTGTGTTAGGTTATGCTATGGTTGCTGCGTCAGCCAGGAGAGAAGAAATGCGTCTGCAGTTCCGACAGTTCCTCCCCAAGTTTTCGGCCAGCTTCCCCGCGTTCATCTTGTCTACCAGCAAACAGTGCGAACAGTGAGCTAAGGGGAGACATACATGAATTGAAATCGCCATTGTCCCTCCAATAAATTCTTTCCTTACCTTCTACTGGTGAACCTAACCAAGGCTTTTTTGTTTCTAATTTTTATATGTCTATATCTTGTCTTTGGAACTGGCTTGCCAGTATCTTGAAGATGGGAACATATTTTACAGCCCCATACTGTGTATCACATACCGTAAACACTTGGTACACAGCCGTCCATTGATTTTCTCTGTGTAACCTTGCTATTGCTATTAAGAAAGGGCCTGCACTTCTAATTTATTACCCTTGCTACTTTAACTCTGCTGTGGCATCTGGAGAAATGGTAATCAGCTGCAGCTTTCCCCCTCTTGACTGTATGACTCAATACTGTGTTGTCATTGTTCCCATTAGTAGCCATTCCACATGACTCAAGGGGAAGGATGGAAATGAGTCTCACCCAAGGCGACATAAAAGCAAAGATAATACAATAAATTAAGACTTCGGCTAAAACTACAAAGGAAAAGTGGCGATTCTGAGAAACATAAATGTTCAATTTTTTGCACTTTGTTTCCACTACCCTGTCAGCCCCATCACTCATTCTTTTTTTCCTTCTAGAGGCTATTTTCTGAATGAAAGGGTGGAGGTACACGATGGCCTTGGTGAGTGATGGCCGTGGAGCCTGTTATGATAATGTCACTACTCTGTGTGTGTCTTCTGGACTCTCCTTTGGAAATTATGATGCGGTTAGCTAAGAATCTCCTAGCCATGCAGGAATGTCATGTGCAAAGTAGGTCATCTTGTTTAAATTAGCAACACCCTGACAAAACTAAATTACTTTATGAACGAAATGATTGCCAAGCACGAGTATTTCTGGTTAATTTGCACTTGACTCATTCAAAAGACGTATCCTTAAACTTCTTGGTTAAATGAATCAAAAAAGCATCTACCAATTTAAAATGGGAATGGGTACTAAGACTCATGTGCTTTACAACACTGAGTCTTAATTGTTTTCTCTTCCACGGGGCTCTTTAGTATGCAAAGAGAAAATTCAATCTTGTAGTCAGAAGTCACACTCTAAAGAAGTCGGTTTATTTAATTATGTTTATTGTTTGAACATTATTATATTTTATCCAAAAAATACCAGCAACTGCTGCTTTTGCTGCTAAGGATAATGGCTTTTTAAACTAAAAGTGTTAGGATGATTTGGTACTTTCCTCTTTTGTGCCATCATCTTTCCCACCATGATCCTGCTTCTTACACTGTTTTGCAATTGTTTTTGCAACTGTTTTTATTTTGTTATCCCTTCTACTAATGAAGGGGCGTGTCCATGTTTTATTCCTTTTGTATACTCACTGGCTGGTTTAGTTCCTGTCTCTTTTTACCTGAAATTTTCTCTATAAGCTAGAGGAAATGGAAGTAGCTCCAGCATCCTTCAGTGCCAGAACTTAAGGCAAGAGATTCAGGATACATACAATGAACACATAGCTATAATATGGGCAAGGTAGAACTAAGGTTTTGGAATAAGGAGCTGTGGAAATCCTAACTCAGGACTTGAAATCAGTCATCCTTCCATCCTATGATAAGGCCTTCGGAGAGCTCATGGGGAAAGAGTTCAAAGGACCACAGACTCCCACAGGTGTGGGGTGAGGATAGAGGAAAACTTCCGAAGAATTCACAGCTTCATGGCTCATGAGTAAAGATCTCGCTGAGTAAAAATCCACCTGCAATGCAGGAGACACGGGAAACTTGGGTTCAATCCCTGAGTCAGGAAGATCCCCTGGAGGCGGAAAATGGCAACTGACTCCAGTATTCTTGACTGGGAAATCCCATGGATGGAGGAGCCTGGCAGGCTCTATTCCATGGTGTCACAAAGAATTGGACAAAACTGAGTGACGAAGCACATAAGCACAATAGTGCTAATCCCTTGGAAGTCAACACCATCACACACACCCCCAGAAGTATGCCACCATCCTCCTCAAGTCAGCCAGGCGTATTGGGCCACAGTGGATTGGAAGGGAAAGTGCAGAGAGGGGAAGGAAGAAGAATACACCTAGCCCAAGCTGGACCACTTCAATTCTCTATCACAGAAGTCTGACTCTTGGTTTCAGACACATTGTGTTAGTCTCTGCAGTGGCTGAAAGTGAGATGATGTAAACCAGGAAGTTCAGGGCAGCCATCTTTGCAGACTAAGAAGGGACAGGTGGAGGGCTTGGAGGAAAAAATAATATGGATATGAAGAGAGTTGAGAGAGTGAGAGAACGCTTCTTGGCTTTTGAAAGCTTTCTAATTACTGGTTTTAGCCTGTTAAGAGGCCCTGTTTCCATAAGGTATGTCTGACTCATTTCAATACAATTTCTCTTTCAGATGAAGCTATTTTGTGTTAATATCTTGACCAAAAAAGGGGGGAGAATTCAAGGCTCTGCAACTGACTCAGCAGATCTAAAGGACAGGGGCCAAATCCTTCCTCATATTTCATGTTTTCTTTTGGTTCTTTATTTCTTTATAATTTTTTATAGTCAATTCAGAGCATGCCATTTTTACATTTATCCTTTCTAAGGCTTCCCTGATGGCTCAGGTGGTGAAGAATCTGCCTACAAAGCAGGAGACCCGAGTTCAGTCCCTGGGTCAGGAAGATCCCTGGAGAAGGGAATGGCTACCCACTCCAGTATTCTCGCCTGGAGGATTCTATGGACAGAGGACTCTGGCTGACAACTGTTTTCAAATTATGTTCTGTTACAGTAGCATTTTCTAGAGCACTGCATGTCTAGTGCATTACTCAAGTTCTTGGAGTGCTTTACAAGCTCATTAACTACCCCCAGGGGCTGAAGTCTACTTGTGTAACTAGGAGTTCCCCTGTTGTCTATAGGAAACTCAGGCTTGTGAATAGTGAAGCAAAGATGAGTTTGGAATCTTGTCCCAAACCCGTCTCTTTCTCTAGAAAGGCCAGAAGTTAAGGACAGTCCTTGGCAGGAGTGAATTCCAAATTTGTCTGTAAATTGAACAGTAAAAAGTAATTGATGATTACTTTTCTATAACAATAAGTGCAAGTAATCAGATCCTAGAAATTACTATTGGGATGACTTATTGAAATTTTTTTCCTGTTAATGATCTGGAAGAAAAATAAATGACTGATGAGATCCCCAAGTTTGCAGATCACACAAAATTCTTCCAGAGAAGTGATATGTTAGAACATCAAAAATTTCAGGTCTATAGTTACAGCATGGTAATATATTTGGGAAAGATATCTTTCACAATTTGAAGACTCTGAGCTCTAGTTATAGCTCAGAAGAGAGATCTGGAAATGTCCCAAATGGAACTCAGCACTCTTCTAAATTAGGGTTCAGATTTTCTCATTTTTTTATGTTTGTAGCTAACATACATTTTTAGTCTATGTCAGAGAGTATGCTATATGCCTTCAATACATAATCCCATTTAATTCATGAAACTGTCCAGTGAATCAAGTTCAACTATCCCCATTTTATTCATAAAGGCAATTCACTTGTGTGAGTTCCTCATATGTGTTGAGAGACATGAAGAGTTAAGCTATGGATGAAACTACATTCATTTCTTCATCTTTTAGTACATTTGCATGTTCCCTAGGTAGCAGACTAGCCTAGAGTCTTGAAGTACACTGATGAACAAAACAAAACAGAAAAGGTCTATGTCCTTATGTAGCATATACTGTAACGAGAGGAGACAGAAAGCTAACAGTACATACAGTAAAATGATAAATTATCTGGCACTTTAGGAAGTGACGAATTTCAATGGGAAAAGGGAAAAAACAAACATATAGCGGGTAAAGAGGAACAACACTGCGAGGCTGATGGGAAAGTGAGTAGCGATTAAATGGGGTAGTCACAGAGTAGGCCTCAACAAAAAAGAACAGTTGCTCAAAGATTTACAGAAGTGGGGGTTGCCTACATAGATGTCTGGGGAACAGCATTTCAGGCATAAGTGAAAATAGTGCCAAGCCTCTAAGGCAAGAATGTGCCTTGTGTGTTCAAGGAAAAGCAAAAATGTCAGTGGGATGGGACTGGAATGAAGCCGGAGAGGTAGAGTTTGCATCGTGGCGCTTCCTGAAGGCTGTCGTAAGACTTTTTAGTTATACAAAGCCTGACAACTATGTTTTCTGCTTCAGCCATTTTTTTTTTTTTCTTCTTCTGATATTCTGGTGATGTAAGCAGGGAGAACAAAAGTATTAGTTGCTTAGTCATGTCTGACTCTTTGTGACCCCATGAACTGTAGTCCACCAGGTTCCTCTGTCCATGGGATTCTCCAGGCAAGAATGCTGGAGTGGATTTACGTGTCCTTCTCCAGGGGATCTTCCTGACCCAGAGATCAAACACTGGAATCCTGCATTGCAGGCAGATTCTTTACCATCTGAGCCACCAGGGAAGCTTCAGGTTAAAAGAAAGACTATGACACAGCTTTAGAATTTGCCCTCCCACCTTCACCCACTCCTATGCCTCTACCTTGGAAACATTTTTTTTTCACTCACAGTTTTCAACAATTAGAAGTTTATTTGGATTTATAAACTGTCTTGATATGCAAATATTCTCTTGGCATTATTGCTGCTGGTGTCTTTTTTTTGGGGGGGGGGGTGAATCACTTCACTTACATAATAAAGTTGATATCTTTTAAATATCTAGTTGAGATATACTCTTTAAAAAAAAAATCTCATCCTTCACCATCAGTGAATCTATTGTAGGGATGATATGTCCCTGAAGAACAATATTTTATTTGTTTTCTGAAAATACAAATGCTCATGATGACAAAAACTCTATTCTTATATAATTAATCTTAAAAATATTATGTCCACAATCCTATGTTTTATGATAGCTGTAACTATTGAGGCTGTAATAAGTTTCAAAGGGCACTATAAGAGTCTTCATAGTAGGGAAGATGTAGCTACTCAATAAATATTTGACTACTTCTTTCTCTGCTGATTGGTTGGTTGGTTGGTTTAGTCGCTAAGTTGTGTCCAACTATGGTGACTTGAAGAGCTGTAGCCCGCCAGGCTCCTCGGTCCATGGGATTCTCCAGGCAAGAATACTGGAGTGGGCTGCCATGCCCTTCTCCAGGGGCATCTTCCCTACTCAAGGATGGAACCCGCGTCTCTTACCTCTCCTGTATTGGCAGGCCGGCTCTTTACCACTAGCGCCACCTACAGGCTCACTGCCCTTTATACAAGATTGGGGTTCCCTTCTCTGCGGTGTATGTTAGCGTCAATTTACTCTGTGGAAATCGGGACTTGCGTGCATGCTAAAGTTGCCTCAGTCGTGTCGGACTCTTTGCGACCTAATGTACTGTAGCCCCCAGGTTCCACTGTCCATGAGACTCTGTTGGCTAAAATACTGGAGTGGGTTGCTGTGATCCGGGAATTTTAAAAAATGCTGCTATTCCTGCTACTGTCATGGTTGTGAGTAACAACCTGTCCTTGTTTCTGGTCCAGAAGTGTCTTGTCTGTGCTAGCAGCCGTGGCAGGATAATTTGTTAGCTTTTAACTTGAGTAGAATCACAAATCCTTCACTTTTCTTGATATTGATTTTCCACGCAGATTATAACAGCATAAACCTTACTTCATTCTGATGCATTATGTTATATTACGTGCTTCCTTTATTATCTCCTTAAGAGAAGGTCAAAATATCTCCCTTTGAGGGTAGGCAGTTTCTTTTTTAGACCAGTTTCTCCTTAGTATCACATGAATTAGTTGCAACTTTTGGTTTTAAATGGCAGAAGCTAAATTTTTTTTCCTTTTTTAAAAAAATTATTATTTTATATTGAAGTATAGTTGATTAAAATCTAATGTAAAAAAAATTATTTATGTATATATCTAGGAAAAGTATTGAGATAACTCCTGCAGGAACCAGCAGTTGAAGGATAAGAACTGAGTGTTTAGCATGTGTCTCTCCTGTTTTATTCTGGTTCCGTTTCTGTCTGTGTATTCTCTCTTCATTTCCATGGCAGAAGGAACATTTTCAATGGCAACCTTAGCTTAGCAACTTGAAAAAAAGAGAATGTGTTTACCCATATTGATTTCTTGGACACATTGTAATGTACATTCCTGTGAAGCTCCACTACTTTGGCCATCTGATGCAAAGAACTGACTCATAGGAAAAGACCCTGATTCTGGGAAAGATTGAGGGCAGGAGGAGAAGGGGACAACAGAGGATGAGACGGCTGGATGGCATCACCGGCTTAATGGGCATGAATTTGAGCAAACTCCAGGAGATAGTGGAGGACAGGGAAGGCTGGTGTGCTGCAGTCCACGGGGTTGCAAAGAGTCGGACATGACTGAGTGACTTAACAACAAAAAATAGCCATTCAACATGGAGTTGAGGTTCACTGAAGGAGAAGGGGCTGAACAGATAAAATAATTTATGTCCAATATAAGTGTGAGTTTACACCAGATGAGTTAGTAGCAACTGAACTTTGCCTGGAAAGTTTCTCTATATAGAGCCTAACAGCCCTATATAGTAGCAATTGCAAGTCACTTAAGGATGATAAAAGATCTCAGGGCACTGGAATGTTGCATATAGCATTAATGTAGTCATTTACTGTGCAAAAAGTCTTATTTTAGCTTTCAAAGTGTAGTGTCTAGATGTTTAGCAGCTTCACAAGGGCAGCAGAAGAATATTACTATGTTTATTTTATTTTGGGATCAATTATCTGCATTATGAAGAATTTAGTAACCTGGAAAAAGAACACAAATCAGCAAATCAAAGGAAAGCAAAGGATGAGTATCCATAATTTCCTGTTTCTGACGCTGTACTTGTGCAATTAGGCCAGATGGCTTTGGCTTTAGAATGCTGAAGCTTAAGAATAGAGTGTCAGACAAGTGTATACCACTTCTTGTTTCCTGGAATTGTAATTTATTAATGTTATTATTAATGGTAGTAGCAGTATATGATGAACATAATAAAAGCAAGAATCCAATTATTTCATATATCATTTTGCATGCAAAAGAGATGACTACAAAATTCTTTTAATATATGAAAGTGATGATGGATGAGCTTTTGAATTTTGTGCCTATATTTATAGAATTTTGTTGTTATTATTCTGTGATGCATTTGCATTTATACATGCTAGTGGTGGCTGAAGTACTGTAAATTAATCTTCCCATGTGACTTGAAATGTCAGTATGAGAATCGACACTTCAGACAATTCAGATCACTATGGCATGGTTTTAATTTTCAGCTGTGCGTTTGACTTGGCTTTTTTTTGCCATTTGGATTTGTGCAAATATTGAAATTTCAGTGATACTTGAGGTTTCATATTTCATAGTTGAGACAAAAAGAAAAAACTGATTAAGTTACTGTGCAATGTATCTTAAAAATATGGGAAAATAGAGAGTAACTGGTGTTTTGGAGCCAGTGCTTATTGACTCATGAAACCAACCTTAGCATCTCCTCCAGTACTGGCTGGGTAATGGATCACCAGGGATGTTCATGTCCTAGTCCCTGGAACCTGCCAATATGTTATCTTATGCAGTAATAAGCAAAAAAAATTTTGCAGATGCAGTTAAAGTAAAAGACGTTGAGATGGAAAAATTATCTTGGATTATCCAGTGGGTTCAATCTAATCACATGAATTCTTAAAAGGCGAGACTCTTCCCTTGTTGAGCGTCAGAGTGATGATGGAATGCAGGTCAGAGAGATGTAATGTGAAAAAGACTTGACTCTTCACTGCTGGCTTTGAAGATAGAGGAAGGGTGCCATGGGCCAAAGAAAGTCAGAAGCCTCTAGAAGCTGGAAAAGGCAAAGGAATGGTTTCTCCCCTATAAATTCCAGAGAAGAATGAAACCCTGCCAACACTCTCGTTTTAACCTAGTGAGCCATAGGTCAGACTCCCAACCTATAGAACTCTAAGGCAATAAACCTGTGTTGTTTTGAGCCACTAAGCTTGTGCTAATGTTTTAAGGGCAGCAGTGGAAAACTAATGACAGCAATTCCCAACTCTATATTCAGAGACATCATCCTGGTATCTTGAAATCAGCCATGGTGGGATTATTTACATTACTGAATTACTATAAAATAGGAATTAGTTTTTTTTCTGAGAGCTAGTTCAACATCTTACAGCACACCATTGGAAAGAACTCCTCTTCATTAAGGTTACTCAAGCAAAGTGGATTGAGTAAAACAAAAGTCTAACTCAGTCACGTGAGGAAATCAACCTTCAATTTGACGAGGAAATCACTGTTCATTAATACAACAATACATTACAGTGGTGATGGGGCACCTTGTAGGTCAGGGGAAGGGAGGTGGGTGAGGGAGTGGTGAGGGGTCAGAAAAGGGAGACTAACTAAAACTTCCATTCATTTTACTCCTCTTAACATAGCTTGAAAGATCTACACTCATTTTCATGAATTTATTAATAACTTGTACAGAACTGGGAGGAAAAATAGGATTGGAAAGGCCAAGATAATGTGGGACTGACCAGTAAGCGGATTTCCCAGGAAGATGCTCTGGTCATTTTACACATTGGATGTTTGGATTTCTTACCACACGGCTTCCTATCCTTTACTTGAAAACTTTGGGTGTATAGAAATCAAAGTTGTTTTACAGTCATCTGCTTCATCTTTGAACGGCTGTCGTTAGTAGATGGTTTTGTTTATTTGTTGTTCAGTTGTTAAGTTGTGTCTGACTCTTTGCAACCCTATTAACTGCGGCACTCCAGACTTCCTGTCCCTCACCATCTCCTGGAGTTTACTCAAATTTATGTCCATTGAGTCAGTAATGCCATCCAACCATGTTAACCTCGGTCACCCCCTTCTCTTCCTGCCCTCAATCTTTCCCAGCATCAGGATCTTTTCTGATGAGTTGGCTGTTCGCATCAGGTGGCCAAAGTATTAGAGCTTCAGCTTTAGCATCAGTCTTTCCAAAGAATATTTAGGGTTGGTTTCCTTTAGGATTGACTGGTTTGATCTTCTTGCTGTCCAAGGGACTCTCAAGAGTCTTTCAGCACCACAGTTCAAAAGCATCAGTTCTTTGGTGCTCAGTTTTCTTTCAGTCCAACTCTCATGTCCGTATAAGACTAATGGAAACACCATAGCTTTGACTATATGGGCCTTTGTTGGCAAAGTGATGTCTCTGCTTTTTAATGCACTGTCTAGGTTTGTAATAGCTTTCCTTTCAAGGAGCAAGCATCTTTTAATTTCATGGCTGCAGTTACCATCTGAAGTGATTTTGGAGCCCAAGCAAATACTAAACTATAATCTGATTCACTCTAACTTCAGCAATATTCCCTAGTCTGGTTCTCTGAAACTACATACATCCAATCTATTGATAAATCCAGTCCACAGGTGCAGAACATAGTAGAATGATGTTGTTCAGTACAACATACTACAGTTAAAGAAGATCCAGTTTCAAAGAGTTTTTCTTGTAATGTTCCATTACATTGTCAACTTTTAACAAGAGAGCTAGAAAAAGTACAAGATAAGGCATCATGGGGAATCAAAGGAGTCAGTCACAATTTTATCTAGTCACCTAAAAGACACTTACTCCTTGGAAGGAAAGTTATGACCAACCTAGATAGCATATTAAAAAGCAGACATTACTTTGCCAACAAAGGTCCATCTAGTCAAGGCTATGGTTTTTCCAGTGGTCATGTATGGATGTGAGAGTTGGACTGAAAGAAAGCTGAGTACTGAAGAATTTATGCTTTTGAACTGTGGTGTTGGAGAAGACTCTTGAGAGTCCCTTGGACTGCAAGGAGATCCAACCAGTCCATCCTAAAGGAAATCAGTCCTGGGTGTTCATTGGAAGGACTGATGCTGAAGCTGAAACTTCAATATTTTGGCCACCTCATGCGATGAGTTGACTCATTGGAAAAGACCCTGATGCTGGGAGGGATTGGGGACAGGAGGAGAAGGGGACAGCAGAGAATGAGATGGCTGGATGGAATCACCGACTTGGTGAACATGAGTTTGAGTAAACTCCGGGAGTTAGTGATGGACAGGGAGGCCTCGCGTGGTGCGATTCATGGGGTTGCAAAGAGTTGAACACGACTGAGCAACTGAATTGAACTGAAGATAATTTGATAACCAGTATACACTGAGTGTCAACTATGGGGCAAGTACTAATCTAAACTCTCTGGATACAGTGAGGAACAAAGATCCCAGCTCTTAAATAGCTTATTCTGATTGGACAGAGACTGACAGTAAGGAGAAAGCCTAATAAATTATATGCTTTGAAGGTAATAGAGCCCTGGAACAGAAGGAAAAATAAAAAGGGTGATTTAGAGTCCTGAGAGGGAGGGTGCTTTGAGTGGCAATCTGAAATGGGGAGGTCCAGGTAGGTTTCACTGAGATGATGACATCTGAGTGATAATATGAAGAAGGTGAAGCACTCAGTCCTGTGGATAGGTGTGAGAAAGAGCGCCAGGGGGAGGGACCATTCAGGGCACAGGTTCTACGGTGGGAGTGTTCCTAGTCCATTAAAACTTTCTTATGTTTTGGACATATAGAGCTTGCAAACGTATCATTACTTTTGAGGCTTCCTAGGTGGTGCAATGGTAAAGAATCTGCCTGCCAGTGCAGGAGATGCAAGAGACACCGGTTTGATCACTGGGTTGGGATGATCCCCTGGAGAAGGAAATGGCAACCCACTTCAGTATTCTTTCCTGGAAAATCCCATGGACAGAGGAACCTGGCAGATTACTGTCTATGGGGTTGCAAAGAACCGGATACAACTGAATGAATGAGCACACACACAAACATCATTATATTTAAAGGGCATTTTTTTAATAGATAGCTTACAGTTGGGTCTCATTTTTGTTATCTAATCTGGCAATCTCTGCATTACATTTTACATGGAATTGTAAGATTATTTATATATAATATAGTTTATATATTATTTATATTTAATATAATTAAAAGTTAAGATTATAGTTAATATAATTATCAGTATGGCTGAATTTAAATCTAAATATCATCCTGTTATTTGCTCCTCCCATCTTTTTTTTTTTCTTTCATTTCCTGAAGTCTTTTAGTATCTGAATATTTTAAAGTATACTATTTTATATTTACTAATAACTTATCTTCACTACCTTCTAAGTTTATTATAGTTGCCAGTGTTTACCATATGGGTTTTTATCTTATCACAGTTTGCATTAAAATGATATCATACCACTTCATGTATAATATAAAAACTTTTCAATATTTTACTTCTACATGTGTTATAAACTGTAGAATACATTATTTTTGTTTTAAACAGTCAATTTTTAAGTAATTTTAAAATGAGGGAAATTGTTTTGCATTTCCCTATATTTTTATACATTTGGTATTCTTCATTCCTCTGTGCAGATACAAGTTTCCATCATAACACAATTTTGCAAAGTATCAAACAAAAGCTATAATATGTATTCTTCTCCTGTATTTGATTATTCTAAATGTTTCTCTATATTAAAAAATGTATTAGGGACCTTATAATTTAGAGTATTTTAGTGATTGTGCCCCCAAATCTTGTCTTTGTCATATTGGAAAAATTCTAATAATGATGCCATAATTATAATTACAAAAACACTATCTCAAAATTAAGGATTATATGTATTTTAGGACCCTGTGTGCATGCTGAGTCACTTCAGTCATGTCTGACTCTTTGCAGCCCTATGGACTGTAGCCCACCAGGCTCTACTGTCCATGGGATTCTCCAGGCAAGCATACTGGAGAGGGTTGCCATGCCCTCCTCTAGGGGATTTTCCTGATGCGGGGACTGAACCTGTATCTCCTGCATCTCCTGCATTGTGACCAGATTCTTTACCACTGAACCAGAAAGCCTTTAGGACTATAAACTGCTGTAGAAAGTGTTATTTAGTGGGACAGTGAAAGCTGGGCTTCCATAAGGCTTTAACCCGAAAAGCAGTTTCTGCCGAAGGTTGACAGTTCAACTCAGTGAAAAAAATTCATCTATAAAGATCATTTGTCTGGACTAAGTTTTTTAATTCAATTAAAAAAATATTTCAGGAGACCTTGGTAGCCGTATCAGACTAGATCTAGGGAGAGAGAACATTTTTTAAAAAGGATTTTATGGTCAAAATAATGAATGTTTTGAAAAATAACTTTATTTTTGAAAAAATTTAAGATAGGTCAAAGAATTGTCTGGGTTTTCACAAGCTTCATTTTTCAACTCTGTGGGTAGAAAAAGAAGGCTATATGACCATAATCAAAAAAGGTCACTGGCAGGTTAACTTTAAGATTTCAGGCACAATAAAACTGCAGTTCTGCTGTCTTCATGCTGCTTTGCAATTTTCTGGTTTGAGTATTGGGTGCCTGTGAACCTCTGACAGGGTAATTTTTTTGCTTCCACCTGCTCACATGAAGTGTTTACTCAACTGCCACTTCCCGGTAGGAGGATTTTGATTTTTTTTTTTTTTTTTTTGCTGCGAGAAATTGTTTCCAAAAGTACCTCAAGAAATACTTCCTTATTTAAGAATGTCAACTTTACAATTGTCAGATGTATCTTCTTATGGTGCACGCACATTTCCTTTTAGAAAATAGTAGACTAAAGAGCTTGGGAGAGTCTTAAACAAAGTTAGAGTAATTCTCACCGCTCTCTTCCAATGTAGCTATTTGTTCTCCTCTCCAAACATTTGCTTTTTGGGCAAGGATGTTGTGGTGGGGAATGGTAAGAGTTTTCAAATGAAAGAAAAAGATCATTAAGGTAAACATAAAGTGGAAAATAGATAAGTGAGGCCCTATTGCTCTTAGGAGTGGGGACCAGAATTAAGCAACAAATGAAGAACAAAGTAACAAATGAAGAACAAAGTATAGATGACCAGGAAATAAAGTTTCTTAAAAAGGCCCTAGGTGTGTATCAGCTTGGAACACTGTTTTAGGGTCCATTCCTTTCAGATGGTAAAGAATCTCTGCAGTGCAGGAAACCCAGGTTCAGTCCCTGGGTCAGGAAGACCCCTGGAGAAGGGAATAGCAATCCCCTCTAGCATTCTTGCCTGGAGCATTCCATGGACAGAGGAGTCTGGTGGGCCAGTCCCTGGGGTTGCAAAGAGTGGGACAGACTAAGTGACTAACACATACTTTTCTACGGCAAAGTTCCAGCCTTTGCCAGGACCCTGCCCTCAATTTTCCACTCCCCACTTACCCCTAGAAGGTAGTGGAGAGTTGAGGCGGGGGGGATGTACAAGAAGCAAGACACAGTGCGAAGGTCCTTGTTTTGAATGTCCCAACATGTGGATTCTGATACCAGCTAACTCTGGGCTCATTCTGAAATAAAGTTGAAGCCATTTCACTTCTCTGAGCCTTTTTTCATCACTTGTTGGATGAGCTCTAGACGGCTCCCATGGTTTCTTTTAGTTTAGGAGTTTGGTGACTCTGTGTCTCACTCCCTCACTACCCATTCAATTCTGGCAACTATTAGGTTTTAGCTCTGTTCTCTTTCACCTAGATTATTTCCTTCCACATGTTCTGTCCAGCCTTGACATCACCAGGGGCTTCTTCCTGTGTAGATGCCACTATACGGCAGAGACACCATCAATGACGGTAGTTATATTCTGGACCAAGAATCATTGGGAGGGACCTCAAAAAGTTCCCCTAAGTATTATCAGAGGAAAGGAAAGACAAACTACCAGGTATCATCTCCTCTTCTCTCTCTTTTTAAAAAAATATTTATTTTCATTTATTTATTTATTTGGCTGCATGAGTAACTCTTAGTTGCAGCGTGTGGAATCTAGTTCCCTGACCAGGGCTCAAACCTGTTTCCCCTGTGTTGAGAGCACAGATTCTTAGCCACTGGACCACCAGGGAAGTCCCTATCCTCTCTCTTTTCTCTGTTAACTTGAAGATTTAGGAAAAGTCTTGACCCATTTCAGTCTTAATTTTCCCATCCACAAAATGGAATAGTCACTCTCCACGTTGTCACAGTATGTTTTTACATTGCATAATTAAGACTTATGGGCACTAAGGTTTTGATGAGCAAACCATAAAAGTGTAACATATCATTACAAATAATTACAGAGCATCTAGATGTAAAATATACTCAAAATGACAATATCCTTACCTGGAGACAGAGAAAGAGAGGTGTGGAGACTGACAGAAAGTGAATAAGGAAGAAGAAATACAGAGAAAAAGAAACAGTGAATAAGTGTTACAGAGTGGAGTAATGCAAAGGAAAGCAATTTTTAAAAAGTCAAGTAGAGTACTTCCCTGGTGGTCCTGTGGTTAAGAATCTGCCTTCCAATGCAGGGGATGTGGGTTTGATGCCTGGTTGGCGAACCAAGATCTCACATGCTGCAGGGCGACTAAGCCCTGGTGCTACAACTACCGAGCCCATGTACTCCGGAGGCTGCACATCACAATTAGAGAGAAGCCTACGCATCCCAATGAACAGCCCACACACCACAACAAAAGCTCCTGCATGCCGCAGCGAAGAGTCAATGCAGGCAAAAAAAAAGTCAAGTAGAAGGAAAAAGATGAGCAGAGTATCTTTGGAGAATAACTAAACGGACAATTTGTTCAGATTTTAATAGGATTTATAATAGCTATGATGGTAGTTGGAGAAGGAAATGGCAACCCACTCCAGTACTCTTGCCTGGAAAATCCCATGGACAGAGGAGCCTGGTGGGCTGCAGTCCATGGGGTCGCTAAGAGTTGGACACGACTGAGCGACTTCACTTTCACTTTTCACTTTCAAGCATTGGAGAAGGAAATGGCAACCCACTCCAGTGTTCTTGCCCGGAGAATCACAGGGACGGGGGAGCCTGGTGGGCTGCCGTCTATGGGGTCGCACAGAGTCGGACACGACTGAAGCGACTTAGCAGCAGCAGCAGCATGATGGTAGTTACAAACAAAAATAAAAATAACAAATTATAACAGCACGTGCATCAGGTAGAATTCTATGATGTCCCCCTGCTGCCATGATCTCTGCCCCCTAGTGTTATTCCTGTGATTATATTATCTTATGTGGCAAAGGGATTTTGGAGGTGTAATTAAGGTTACTGATCAGTTGACATTATGATAGTGAGATTTTCTGAGTGGGGCCTAACCTAATCACTGGAGTTCTTTAAGAGAAAAGGATTTTCTCTGACTGGAAGCAAAAGAGAGAGTCCTAGAAATGTTCACTGGCTGGTCAGGAAGAAAGCAAAAGTCCTGTGAACTGCTTACAGGGACTACCCGGAAAGCCTCTGAAAATGGACTGTGGCCAGTAGCCAGTGAGTAAATGGGGATGTCAGTCCTACAGCTGCAAGGACTGAATTCCACCAACTTAAAATATGAGCCAGGAAGTGGATTTTTCTTGGAATTTCCAAATTCAGGTGGCTGACAACTTGATTTCAGCCTTGTTATACCCTGAGCAGAGAACCCAATCACACCATGCTGGATTTCTGACTTACAGATCTGTGAACCAGTAAGTGGGCATTGTTTTAAGCTACTAATAGAATATCAGAATAGCATCCATGGTAATATAAAATAGAAAAAACTATATTATAGCATGGCTCAATCAGCTAGGAGTCTTAGGATTGGCTTCTGGGCCTCAGGTAAGGTTAAAATTTAAGAATCACAGTAGTAAAATTGTGGCTGTTCTTACATTGATCACAATATTCAAGTAAATGTTAAGATAAATGAAATCTTAACATAAACCCAATTGAGATCTTATTTGGTGCAGTTTTAACATATAAAGTAAGAAAAATGTTGCTATACATGTGCAGGTAACATTTTTTGATGGGTATTTGTAAATTAAACCGTATTGAGGGATTATTAAGAAGGGCTTTGGGGCCAACTGTTTTGAAAAAAAGAAGTCTTTTTGCTTAATTGTATGACCTGTGCAAAGTTATTTTTGTGAATTTCAGTTTTTTAAATTAAGTTTCTTTATGGAAAATCCCTCATGTAGTCAAAAGTTTTTTTGACAAGTAGCAAAATGGGCTTATTTGAATTATACTGTCCCTGTGTGTTTTATTCTGTCCTCTAATGGAGCAATTGCCAAATGATGAAGGGACTGAAGAGAGAAAGTCAAAGACAGATTTGGAGAGGTAGAAGAGTTAATTAGCGTGTTTCTTCTCTTGCACTGATTTTTCCTGTTTTGTTGTCTCATCTTGTGCTAAATATCAAGATTCTGATTAAGAACAGTTGTAGGAAGTAAGTAGCAAATCCTTGCCTTTCCTCCTACCAGCTAACCAACTCTTCCTGTTGTCTATTCTAATGTTAATAATGCCACCATATATCCAATTTCTAAGACTTCAAAGCTCTGAGTCATCTTTCACCCCGCCCTCTCCCTGATTCCTCATATCCTACAATTTATTGTCAAACGCCTATTAAATTCTTCTCCTTCTTCTTTCTCCCTCCCTCTGTCCCTCTTCTTTTCCTCCTTCATTTTGTCTTCCTCCTTCTTCTTCATTATTCTCCTCCTCCTTTTTCTTCATCTTCTTTTATTTTTAGCTCCAATGCCATTAACTTGAAATTCAAATCCTTTCTATGATTTCCCAACTTATTGCCATCACCTGTTAGGTCATTCAGTTGTCTGACTTTGTTATCATATTAGATAATTCATGCTACAAATCACAGACAGGATATTGTGTCTAAAATACACTTCTAATCTTGGCTTCTTTTTTTTAACTCAAAGATTTTCAGTATCTCCTTTCACCCACAGAATAAAATCCAAACTCCTTATTTGGGTATTAAATTCTTCCACGATACAGATCCAATTACTTTCTATTTTTTTCAGTGCCCTCTATCCATGTGCCCCATTCTTTAGCTACATTAGATTCCTGTGTCCTTTGAAATCTGAATTTTGGAATCACATGGATCTGCAGTTAATTCTTGATTCCACCACCTACCAGCTAGCTATGTGAACTTCGACACTCTCTTAAATCTCTATCAGCCTCAATTTGGCATCTGAAAAGTGGGGTAATAATATCTCTTACAAAACAGTCATTGTGAGAATTAAATATGATGATGTATGTAAATTTCCAGGCATAGTATCTGGCACATAGTTCCTAAGAAATGATGCTTTTCATTGTTATTTTTCTTACTCTTCTTCCCTTCATCCTCTTCCTGTATCTTCTGTATCTTATTCACATTCATATTCTTATTATCACACTGAATATTTTCTGACTCTTTGCTCTTGTTTGCGATGTTTTCTCCGCAAGGAATGCCAAGTCCTCCATTTCTGCCTGTTTCATTGCATACTGTCCTTTGTGATGACTCCCCCAAGCCTTTTCCACTGCAGAGGATGGGCAGTCTAATCCAACCCTGGGAATTTTCTGTCCTTCGCAGGGATTGGTTGAGGACAGCTCATACGGCCAATGTGAGGTAAAGGGAATCTGCTGGTAAAGTCTTTATCTTTCCAATGAAGGAGGCCATTTCTCCTCTTCATTTGAACATAGATGTATTGCAATGTGATGTTTGAATTAGTATTATCCCACTAGAGAGAAAAGTGAAGATGAAGGATGAAAGCTAGAGGAGGAGACAGAGAAAACCTGGCTGATATCATAAAGTTACTCAAGGCTGAGCCCAGAGCCCGCTCTACTTCTGGTCTTCTTGTTAAGTGAAACAAAAATCTTTCTTTATTGAAGTCAGTCTGAGTTGTAGCTTTCTTTCTGCAATCAAAAAGATTAAAAAAATTTGTAACTATACGTGGGGATGGATGTTAACTAGATTTATTGTGGTTATCATTTCACAATTTATTCAAATATCGAGTCATTATATTGTACAACTGAAACTAATATAATGTCATAAGTCAATTATACCTAAATTTAAAAAAAGAATGTCTTTGGTTGTTGGCATGCTCCACTACATCACTCAGGAATGCATTCTCTCATGAACAGCAGAAAATCTGACTGTTGTGGCTTAAATGAATGAAGATTTATTTCTTAAAAAAATGACACCAAAATATTCATGATCCTCCAGGTTAAGTTCCAATGCCACTTTCCTGGTTGATGTTTCTTGTCCATGTTTCCTCTGGCAGATGTAAACATGTCCTCCCTCCTCTCTACTCCTATTTTGTACGCTACTGTGTCTCTCCCCTCACCTGCCACGTGCTGCCATGTCTGCAAGTATCTTTGTCACACTGGAGAGGTGTTTTGTTGAAGGTAGTCACTGTATCTTTATCCTATTTTCTTCTTCCAGGGGGTGTTCCATGATGCTTGTATAGGCCATGGTGATTTGCTCCGTCACACTTGTTCAAATAGACTTTTTGTTCCTTGTTGGACCTTTGTATGTTGATTTTTATAGTCTGAATATCATCCAGTGATTAAAAGAAAAGACAGTGGTATTGGTACATGGGTACCAAATTGGTTTGTACAAGAGTATTTTTTAAAAGATTTTTTGATGTGGGTCATTTCTTAAAGTCTTTATTGAACTTGTCACAATATTGTTTCTGTTTCATGCTTTTGGTGTTTTGGCTGCAAAGCATGTGGGATCTTAGCCCCCTGATCAGGGATCAAACCTGTACTTCCTGCATTGGAAGGCGCAGTTTTAACCACTGGACTGCCAGAGAAATCCCTATGAGGTGTATTTTTTAATCAGTTCATTAGAGGAGAAACTCAAAATGTTTACTGTAACCAGTAGCTCTTTGATAGAAGAGAACTTGAGAGATTAAGAGTTTAGGAAAAGGAGAGATGAACTCTAAGTACTCTGCTTAATGGCACCTGTTAGCAAGGTGAGTGGACATCACTGGGCAAACCTCTGGAAGGGATCTACACACCATCTCTTTAGTTTGTTCTCAGTCTCCAAGTACTGATATGTTGACTTTCACATGCAGAAACACAAAATATTTAGACTTTGACTTTACTGCCATTAAGCATTTATTTCTTAATATAAGCCTCTGATAAGTTTTAAACTTTTAATGTTATTAAATAGCTCTTATCAAAGACCGTGTCTTGGTCTTCACTGAGATGAGAAATAAATCCTGCCCCTCCCCCACAGTCAATAACTTGAGTTGTTATGAAAGATCATGGAATTTCTGCCTCCTGGGCTTAAAATAATATAAGTGGTAGAGTCTTCTCTACCAAAGTTTGTTTAAATGTGTCTGAGTCTGAAAGTGGGGAAGATGTGACTCAAATTACCTCTTACTGTATCGTTAGCCTCTGATTTTATGATTGAGGTGTGTGTCATACCCAGGGTTCCAGAGGAGACTAGATGTGATTGGAGTTTGAGGAAACCTTGCAATGGAGCACAGAGAAGCTCTGGAGTGACTCTGAGAGGGGGTTTGCTTATGGAGACTCTTCTCTGATGTTGTTCAATTGCTCAGTTGTGTCCAATTTTTTGCAACCAGGATTCCCTGTCCTTCACCATCTCCCAAAGTTTGCTCAAACTCATGTCCATTGAGTTGGTGATGCCATCCAACCATCTCATCCTCTGTCATCCCCTTCTCCTGCCTTCAGTCTTTCCCAGATCAGAGTCTTTTCCAATGATTCAGCTTTTCACATCAGGTGGCCAAAGTATTGGAGCTTCAGCTTCAGCATCAGTCCTTCCAATGAATATTCAGGGTTGATTTCCTTTAGGATTGACTGGTTTGATCTCCTTGCAGTCCAAGGGGACTGCAACACCACTGTTCGAAAGCACCAATTCTTTGGTGCTCTCTGATGTAAGGTTGAGTATATAGGATCATGCTCTGAAGGAGCCACGCAGCCTCTCCCACTGCTCTCATCAGGTTGGGTGGATTTATGTACCTTGACCCAAAGGGAAAGCCCAACAGCTTGGGAGGGAGAGAGAGAGAAGGGTGTGGACTGGAGCTGGGAGGAAGGCACATTTATAACTGTACATGACTGTTCCTTATGACTGTCTCTGCAGTTGCTTTGCTCTTTAGTGACTACTTCTTATTTCCCCACTGGCAAGCATCCCAGAGTGTGGACTTTCTTCCCTCTATGTCTTCTGGTAGAGAGGTGCTGTTGGTGATCCTCATGACCTCCTAATGGATTCCAAATTTAGTGGACAGAGCAAAATGGTAGAAGCTGGAGACCCCTGAATGTCAGTTTCACTAGGTTTCTCTGTAGTTTTTAAGCTCTTGATCTTCCTGTATGCCATATTGGTCTCCCCTGATCTAACCCTTCGACAGTTAGCTACTTCCTTTTATTTTGTTAATGAATCATTTTTATTGTTTCAGCAAATGTTTTTTGAGCATCTTTTCCATGCCAGACACTTTTGTCCACCCATTGGGAACACAGTGCCACGGTGAACTAGAAAACCATGATCTCCACAGTTAGTGAGTGGATGACCAAAAGTAGGAGGCAGAAAACTGAAGAACGCATTAAACCATAGCTCCAGCCTTTGGGTCATCGCTTGAGGTGCTCCTTCAAGTTGGGATGCCCTCACCTCAGACTTTCACCTGTCAGGCTTCTATATGCTTTTCCCATCTCAACTCCAACATCACCTCCCAAGAGATGCCTTCTTGTTTCACCCAGTCTTAAGTCCTTTTCTCCTCCCAAGCCTCTCTCCATCCCATTATCCTCATCCACAGTTTCAGATCCAAACACCTCTGAAAGCTAAAAGAATTTCCCTCCTAACTTGAGTGAAATTTCATTAATACCATAATCTTTACTCCGTTTATTCTGTTATATATTTTATTGTGGTGACATTCATGTGTTTGCTTTATGGGGAGCTGACTCAGACCATGTTGGTTTAATAAATAGTATGAGCACTGTATTACCTTTCTAAATTAAAAAATCCTGAATTTTGAAGTGCTTGTAGTCCCAGTAGTATATTGTTATTTTTTATTGATTTTTATTGGAGTATAGTTGCTTTACAATGTTATATTGGTTCCTACTGTACAGCAAGGTAAATTAGCTGTATGTATAATCCTTTTTGGAGAAGGCAATGGCACCCCACTCCAGTACTCTTGCCTGGAGAATCCTAGGGACAGGGGAGCCTGGTGGGCTGCCATCTATGGGGTTGCACAGAGTCGGACATGACTGAAGCAACTTAGCAGCAGCAGCAGCATAATCCTTTTTGGATTTCCTTCCAGTAGTTTTGGATAAAGGATTATGAACATGTCCTACCTAAATTTCTCCTGTGTACTAATGAGCTGAGTTCCTTATTTTCTTGTTTCTCTAGCTAGAATGATGGCAGAGACCTTGTCTCTCTAGTTTACCCTATTCAAAGTATAGAGTGGTAACTGGGTACTCAATAAATATTTGTTAAGTGAGTAAGTGATGGCTTTTACAGGTAAAGTACCTAATGTTCCTGTGTAGCTTTGGCTGGGGAGGGGAAAGGCAATGTCAGAGAAAGCTTGTTGGAAGAACTGATGTCAAATCTAAGACAAATAATTACCTAAGCAAAGTTCAGGATGGGGAGTGGGGAGAGAATGAGTGTGTGCGAAGGAGAGTGGTAAGTTTGAAGGAAGGGAAAGAATTTCGGTGTGGCTGATGCACAGACTTTAAGGGGGAGTGGCGAAGGATGGGACTGGAAGGCAACTAAAGGGGTTTTGAACCTTATTAAGAGTTTAGACTTTTATCCTTTGGACAAGCAGGGTGATAATAGCATGAAGGTATCCACTCATTTAATCAGGCCAACAGCCTGGAAAGCAGGTACTGTTCTTCCATTTCACACATGAGAAGGTTGAGAGTCAGGGAAGTTTATGGGATTCGCATAATTTGTGGCAGAGCTGTGACTAATTCAGGTTGTCTGGTTCTGGCCTCCATGCTTCCTTTCAGAAACGTGGTGAAAACTCTGTGAGAGGTGGAAGATCTTGGTGATGAGAGTCACCACCACCAGAGCAGAGGAACAACTCCCAAGTGTCCTGGTGGCTGGAACACTAAGCTGACAATTCCAGCACCATAGGCTTGGTCTCCGAGTGTGCTGGTTAGGCTTGATGGGTGCCAGAGTGTGCTTCTACGCTTGTTAGTGGTTGGTAATGAGCGGAGATGCCCTGGTGGCAGAAGGGGCAGCTGGGTGAGGCAGAGAGGTAGATGAGGGTCAGGCATCACTGCATTAGCTGCAAATCAGAACCACAGTGAGATGTCACCTCACGCCTGTCAGAATGGCAATCATCGAAAAGAACACAAATAACAAGTGTTGGTGAGGATGTAGGGAAAGGAGAATTCTCGTACACTGTTGGTGGTAATGTAAATTGGTGTAGCCACTGTGGAAAGCAGTATAGGGGCTTCTCAAAAATCTACAAATAGAACTGCCATATGACCCAGCAGTTCTACCTCTGGGTATATGTCACAAAAAAGCAAAAACACGAATTCCAAAAGATACACACATCCCAATGTTCATAGCAGCACTGTTCACAATAGCCAAGACACAAAAGCAACCTAAGTGTCTATCAACAGGTGAGTGGATAAAGAAGATGTGGTATGTATATATGTATATATATATAATGGAATATGACTCAGCCATAAAAAAGAATGAAAGCTTGCCATTTGGAACAGCATGCATGGACCTGGAGGATATTATGCTAAGTGAAATAGGTCAGACAGAGAAAGACAAATACTATATGGTATAACTTATATGTGGAATCTAAAAAAATACAACAAACTGGTGAATATAAGAAAAAAGAAGCAAACTCATAGACATAGAGATCACACTAATGGTTACTAGTGGGGAGACGGCAGAGTGGGGGAAAAATAGGGGCAGGGGATTAAGAGGTACAGACTCTTTATGTACAGGATAAGCTACAAGGATATATTGTACCACACAGGGAATATAGCCAATATTTTATGATAAATATCAATGGACTATAGCCTTTAAAAGTTCTAGTTACTTCATTGTACACCTGTAATATTGTATAGCAGGTATACTTCAAAAAACAGAAAGGATCACTGTCTTAGAAAAAGCAGCCCCGAAGCCTGACCTGCTGTTGTCAGCAGCAGAGGACAGTGCATGTTAACCATGCTCAGGAACAGTGAACGGTTTATGAACCTGTCCACTCCCTGGAGGTGGTGTGTAACTGGAGAACTGTCACAAGGGTTTAAAAATAATATCCAGACCCTTGCGTTCCTTCTTCTTCTTTATCAGAATCTACTGGCCTTGACTTTCAAACTTTTCAGACTCCATCCTGAAGAGCAACATGTTTAAGATCCACATTGTAGAAGCACGGAAATGTGTTATTTCAAAATGCCACATGGCTAAGGCATGTATATTTATCACAGTTTATTATGTCTATTGTTGCTAGGAACTTAAAATATTCAGATCAGCTTCTATGAGTAGCATATTCCATGGACCACATTAGCTCTGACAGAGGCCCAAACTTGGACTTTATAGTTAATTGGTTCAGCAGATTTAGCAACCTCCAAAAAGAAGGAAACCTCCCCCGCAAACTGGTAATGGCTCATCTCTGTAATGTTTGCTAAGACATCTGATATGCCTTTACATTTTCTATGTTTCTTTTTGCTGTCCCGGGGAGCCTTTCCTTCAGAGCAAAAAAGAAAGGACATATTTTGACATGGGTTAAAGGTCCTTATAAAGATCTAGAAAAGAAATGTCTGCCAATTAGGCACCAAGAATGTGGTGTATTAGTATCGGTATTGGTTTTGGAGTCAGATGACCTTGGCCTGATTACCAGTCTTAACAGGTTATCTAATTATTTGAGCCTCAGTTTTCCCATCTGTGTACTGAGACAATAACATCCACCCAGTAGGAATGTTGTGAGAATTAAATGAGATTATACATGTAAAATTTGCATTATAAATGTACAAATGTCTGCTATTCATATTAATAATACTGATGGGAATAGGAAAACTGAAAGTCCTTTAACTAATAGGGTAAATTCAGATTTGTTTGGATGGTTTTTTTTGTGGAAAATGATTAAGTGTTTTCTCTGGAATGAGAGAGAAATTTCATTTGTACAGCTTTTATGAAAGTTGTAAGACATATGGCTGAATTATTTAGGAATTTGAACAAAAGCTAAAGTGTCTTAGAAGAAAACCCCTAGAGCAACACTATGGTTAACAATTCAGCCTGTCAAGTAACATGTTTGAAATAGTTTAGTGATGTGTTTGAGTGAGTTTTGTAGCTGTCAGGCCTGCTGCAATGGAAGAGGTTATGACACTGCTACATGCCAGGCCACAGGAATCAGTGGAGGACCTGATTTCAGCACAGAGCTCTTATATAGTTAGGGAGGGGCAGAAGCAAGTTCACTTATCCTGGGGATCAATAGTCCCGATTTTTTTTTTAAATGTAGGTAGAAGGCTAGCAAAAAACAAAACAAAACAAAGAATGCAGACAGGTATGGTGCCTTAAACTCTAAAGGATCATTGTAAGAGCTTTGATAATAATTTAAATAAACAGGGTTGTCCATAAGGGAGGCTCGTTGGCAGGGCAGCTACGAACACAGGTTTTGGATTCAGTAAAATCTGTCCTCATACTTCTGCTATGTTGTGTTCTCATTTGACACCTTCATCGAATGGAGATAAATAGTGTGTGTGTACAAGTCACTTCAGTCCTGTCCGACACTTTGCGACCCCATGCACTGTAGCCCACCAGGCTCCTCTGTCCATGGGATCCTCTAGGCAAGAATACTGGGTTGGGTTGCCATTTCCTTCTCCAGGGGATTTTCCTGACCCAGGGATCAAACCTGCATCTCTTATGTATCCTGAATTGTCAGGGGAGTTCTTTACCACTAGTGCCACCTGGGACCCCCAGAGATAAATAGTAGTACCCTCATAACATTATTGAATTCCTTAACCAAGGCAGTGGATATGGGGCTTCCTGGCTGGGACCCTGTGCTCCCAGTTCAGGGGGCCCAGGTTTGATCCCTGGTCAGGGAGCTAGATCCCACATGCTGCAACTAAGACCTGGTGCAGCCAAATAAATAAACATAAAAAAGAGTTTAAAAAGGCAGTGAATGTAAGCCAGTAGCCCCATGCCCGAAGTAAGCACTCAATAAAAGATTACTATATTTATAGATTATTTCAAAACTTTAAAAAATAATCTTTCAATCTATTTCTGCAGCATCCTTTCCCCCTAAAATAGAATGAACCAACCAGGAGAAAAATCTAATGCTGTCATTTTGATTCTATGTTCCTTTCTTTCCTAATGAAAGAGTCAATAAAAAGAAAGGACTTAGATATGCTATCTCTGAGTTAACTGGGTCCACAGCCTGGTGAGAACTCAGGCAGGTGACGGGGCTTATGTGCCTGAGGTTTTGCAAGTGCTTGTACTCAAAATGAAATTTAACAAAATAGCCTGATGTTGTCTGCCATCCAGGAGCACTTGTGGTCGAGTGCTTTTTGGAGAGAGCTCCTAGGCGGGGAAAAGAAATATGAAAGCAATGGAGCTTTACCAAACCTATGAGAGCATAGAGGAAATCCTTTATTTGTTGAAGAACCGACGCTCCTGCTTTGGCAGAGACAGGCCAGGGGCCAGAGGGATAGAAGAAGAAATAGACCAGGTGAGATATGGCGTGATAATAAGCAGAGCCTGACGCCAGCCGTGTCCAGGAAGCTGCTTGCCACCTGCAGCGGGAGGCCAAAGCAACCCCCGGAACTTTCCGGTCACAATCAACCTACTTAAGACCTCGAGGGCCCAGCCAGAGGCGACTGCAGTGTTGACTGAGCAGAGAGACGCCTCCGTGGGGCCTGTGAAAGGGAAGAACTCCAGAAGGATTCCGGGATGGGGGATGTTGGCCTTAGAAGGACAGTAAAACACTTATGCTCAGAGATGGATCGACTCTAGTTCTAGGCTCTGTTCCCTAGGGAGGCCCGGAGGAGAGACCACAGGCTTAGCTGCTGTGGGGAGGCCACCTTCTCTCCCCACCCCCCACTCCCTCACTTGGCTCTGGACACGAGCAAGGTTTATGGATGGGCAGAAGGAGAACACCCGTTTTGTTCTTTCTGGCTCGCCTCCGCAATGCCCCTGTGGTCCAAAAGAGACACATGCTCCCTCTAGAGATGAATGGGTGTGAAACTGTGAAGGTAAATAGGACTGGCCTTACCCTTTTCTATTTCCAATACTCAATTGAAAAACAATCTTATAAAGAGAGCTTTATTGTATCACAACACTGAAAAAAAAGTCGAGTGCCTCTGGGGATCAAGAATATGCAGACATTATTTGGATGGACCTGTGAGCCATGCTGTTATAAAGCATCTAGAGAATAAACAACTTTTCTCTAAGCGTGGTTAATCAAAAGGATCAAAGCATCAGTGGCAATGAAGAGGTGGATAAAAATGATACGGCATTTGGATCTTTAGGCACTCCAGGCTGGTTGAAAAGCATTTTTTGAAGCGGGTGAAAAAGGCAGAGTGATGTTGGGAGTCTGGGTTTTGAAATTAGGGGGGCCACGACCATTGGAGCTAGTGTTGAGAAAGCCACCAGCTGCAAGTGGGGTGTCTGGGAAGTTGGGGGGATGGCTGGACAAAGGAGCTGGTGGGCAGGTGCAGGAGATATGAAGGAGTCGACTCTCTTCCCGCCCACCATCACCCACAGTTTAGCTCGTGTTTCCAGTTTTAGGCATTCCTGGTGGCTCAGTGCTAAAGAACTCACCTACCATTGCAGGAGACTCAGGAGACATGGGTTCAATCCCTGGGGCAGGAAGATGCCCTGGAAGAGGAAATGGCAACCCACTCCAGTGTTCTTGTCTGGGAAATCCCATGGACAAAGGAGCCTGGTGGGCTATAGTCCGAGGGGTTGCAAAAGACCTGGACATGATTTAGTGACTAAACAACAACAGCTTTACCTTTAGATATGCTACATGGCGTGCCTTGGAGACGGAGGGGTGAGGAGCCAAGAGCAGGAAAAAAATGAAGGTCAGAGGGAGGAGAGATGAGAAAAGTCTTGGAAATCTTTCCGAATGCAGAGGTGTAGCAACATTCAAGGATCCGCTGTGTTCTTCCTCTCCTCACCCACTTCAAGCTCTGGTACTACCGTCCTGTGTTGCAACTTCAAGCCGTGTGTCAGCTTTGAGAGTGAATGATTGACAACACTGGTTCCTACCCAACTACTGCCCCCAGCAGTGGCCACCCAGTGGGTTTCCAGTTCATCTTCAGGCACCGTTTTCTTTCTTTTTCCTCTTCCCTTCATCTTCCTCTTCTTCCCTCTCCTCCCCCGTCTCTGCCTCTGTCTTTCTTTTGTTGGTGTTGGTTTTCCATTTAAGTTTACTTTTACCCACCACCCAGGGTGGCAGTTATTTATTTTCAAAATTGTTACATAAGAAGTGGAGGGGGGGTGAAGTGGGCACTCTGGCTTCTGGGGGGATGGAGCAGCAACTCAGGGGCAGAGGACTTACCTGATCTAACCCCTGGACCGCTTGTTCCGTAGCCTCGATGAAAGTAAAGGCATCATTTAACACACAGTTGTGAGAAACACGAGGCCAAATACTAAACTCTTTGGCAAATGCTGTCCTCAGGAACAACACCATTTTTCTTCACTTACCGTCATGACAGCTAAAGAAAGGAATACAGGGCGCTTGAATTGCAGGACGCCGGGGAAAGGAAGACAGTTAAGCAAATATTAGTTCATACGTGGTGATCCTCTCCTTTGTGTACACGTTGAACTAAAACAACAGCCTCTTAGCAGAGTGGTTGAAGTTAAAGTGTTCAGACACACATTAAAAAAAGAAGAAGAAGAAGATTTTAAACAGCAGTCCACCTCTGCGCTGTACAAAGCCTCTCAGCAGTTCAGTAGGATGAAATTAATGTGCTCTTAAGATGTCTGCTTCTTCCACTGGTTCAGAAGTAAGTAGAATATAATTAGTTATTCGGTGACATTGGAATGCTAAAGGTGATAAAAGAGAAGGAAATATTCTGGAGTTAGAGTGCCCTGTTTGACTACTGCCAGGGAGTTAATACATTAACGAGGAAATTCTGGACCTAAATGGACTAAATTCATTATTTTTTCTGCTGCTAAAATTTTGTTTGGATAACTGCAAAAGATGAAGTGGAAAAAGGAGACATTCACGTCTCATATGGAAGGAAAGGCCTGGTTGTGTCTGATATTGGAGAACCAAATTTTTCTAGGACTATTCATTCTAGTGAAAATATTACCTTTGTGTCTCTGCCAATGGCAGCGTTTTAATTTGTGATTCAGGATTATTTATCCTGTTGTGGTTGTTTCATTCTCCTTTAAATTTCTTCCCTTTCTCTTTACTACTTGTTTTGCTTTCAAACTCCAGCTAATGTACATGACTGAGTAGTCTTCCAGAAGGTGAAGCTGAAATCTCCATTGGCCTTCAGCTATGGGATCATTGAAATTATTTCAAAATTACATACCACCTCCCATTTGGAAAGAGATTTGTGCATTTCTAACTCATAAATTAGGCAATGAGTTAATAAGGTCTCTTTCTTGGAATGGAGTCATCATCTGAAGTCTTTTGTTGTAATCACACTGAGGCCTGAAAATGACATCTAGCAATACAGAAAAGACATTTTGCTCCTGATTGATCAGTGGGGCTGCCCCAGGGTCTGAAAGTCTGAGCCTGGACCACTAGATTCTCTGTGTAGTGTGTCCAAGTTGCTCAGCTCCATGTCATTTATGGAATCTCTCTGGAGATTCTAGGAAGCACAGCTACTCTGGGGCTCTGTTTTGACCTTGGCCTTCTCCTCTTCCAGAAGAACATCCACTCCAGGTGTTTTGAAATGCACAGGAGAAAATACAGTTGGTTGTAGTCATTTAGAGAGTCATTCAGAGATTCTTTACCAGCAGAGCCAGGGAAGTTGTAATTTAGTTATATGCAATTCTGGAAAGTGCTCACCCTGCTCACACGAGTTCCTATGTCTTTAGGAATTCTACCCTCTGTGGTGGTTACAAAGCAGAATGAATTTCTGGAAACTTTTCTGATCCAAAGTTACATTGTCCAGAGATACTCCAATTTCTCAGAGCCTCACTTCACCCATGTACTAAAAAAGCTGAGTATTTATTTGGTTCCCATCCATCTGGGTCTGGCTTTTGACCCATAGTCAAGGTTCCTCGATATATTCCCATCATTCCACCTGCTCTAAGATCTTTACTTAGAGGCAATAGTGATTCCAAGAGCTAAAGGTGATTTATATCTGGGAAGAAAAGGCTATGTTACCAAAGTAGCTTTCCCATAAATAATAAACCATTCACTTTTTATTCTCCTAGAAGGTAGCATAACTCAGTGATTGCACTCTTGTAGTCAAATCAAATCCTGTGTTTATGGATCTACACTGCATATATTTCCTCTGATGATAACCTGGAAATTCACTCAATTAAGAGTCTTGATAAAGATCTGACATCTGAAGTGAGAAATTCCTGTTTCTTTGATTCACGTGAAATGTCAAGACTATTACTGCTATTGAAGTCAAAGGAAAGTCTCTTAGTCGTACCCAACTTTTTGTGACCCCATGGACTATACAGCCCATGGAATTCTCCAGGCCAGAATATTGGAGTGGGTTCCATGTCCTTCTCCAGGGGATCTTCCCAACCCAGGAATCGAACCCGGGTCTCCCACATTGCAGGCAGATTCTACCAGCTGAGCCATAAGGGAAGCATTACTGCTATTATGCTTCTCTAATATGTGGTTTTGAATTTCTATATTAAATAGCTATGGTATTATGATTTAGAAAAAAATATATATTTGGTCATTCAGATGAGCAAAATATATTTCTCATATATATTTGCTGTTTGTCCACAATGAGGTGACTTTCAGAAAGCTCCTAAGGATGTTGGCTAGTTGCCTGGAGAATCAATCACGGTGATTAGAGGTTTGGAACTTTTGGACCCCCCCCCCCACCCCCACCTCCCCCAACCTCCAGGGAAGGCAGAGGGGCTGAAGTTTGAATCCATCACCAATTAATTTAATCAACTGATTGCTATGATTTGATTAAACATGCCTATGTAGTAGGCTTCCCTGGTGGCGCAGACAGGAAAGAATCTGCCTGCAGTGCGGGAGACCTGGGTTCCATCTCTGGGTCAGGAAGACCCCCTGGAGGAAGGCATGGCAACCCACTCTAGTATTCCTGCCTGGAGAATCCCCATGGACAGAGGAGCCTGGCGGTCCACAGTTCATGGGATCACAAAGTCGGACATGACTGAGCCTGTGTAGTGATGCCTCAATAAAAACGCCAAAGGACAGGTTTCTGAGAGCTTCCGGGTGGGTGAGCACATGGAGCTTAGGGGAGAGTGATACACCTCCAGAGAACACGGAAACTCCACACTTTTCCCATACGTTGCCCTCTGCATCTCTTCCATTGGCTGTTCCTGAGTTATATTGCCTTTCATAAGAAACCGGTGGTCTAGTAAGTGAAGTGTTTCTCTGAGTTCTGTGAGCTACTCTAGCAAATTAATTGAACTCATGGGGGGGTCTTGGGAACTTCCAATCAGTAGTGGGTCAGAGTCACAAGTAACAACCTGGACTTGTGACTGGCATCTGAAGTAGGGGTGAAGGAGTAACCTTGTAGGACGGAGCCCTTAACCTGTGGAATCTGATACCTTCTCCGGGTAGAATAGATCTGAATTGTAAGACATTCAACTGATCTCTAAAGAAGTGGTTACTGGTATGAGGAACACCTCTTACCCTCACATTGGAATTGATACCAGAACTCATCTAATAGACTTTTACATTCCCATAGAATCTTTGAATACTGTAGGAGATTTGAAAAACTATGTAAGGTTTGGTTGTAGAAACAGAAATAATTCATGATCAGATTCATGGATGCATTTTTTTCTGGTGAGTTTGAAAATTCAAGGTCAACAGGGGGGCAAATCACATACTTCTGAATTAGATAAATGTAATGGAACCAGGGTTTCCCTGGTGGCTCAGTAGTAAAGACTCTGCCTGCAATTCAGGAGCCACAGAAGACATGGGTTCGATCCCTGGGTCAGGAAGAACCCCTGGAGGAGGGCATGGCAACCCACTCCACTGTTCTTGCCTGCAGAATCCCATGGACAGAGGAGCCTGGTGGGTTATGGTCCATAGGGTCCCAAAGAGTCAGACATGACTAAAGCAACTTAGCACACATGCATGAAGGAAGAATACATGAGAAAGTATAAAAAGCATGCATCGAAGTGTATTTTCTTTAAATTTTTATTTTTTTAAAAATTGAAGTATGGTTGCTTTACAGTATTTCAGGTATACAGCAAAGTGAATCAGTTATATATTATATATATATATTTATATCTTTATTCATATTCCTTTCCATTAGAGGCTTTTATAAGATATTGAATATAGTTCCCTGTGCTATACAGTAGGTCCTTGCTTATCTATTTTATATATAGTAGTATCTGTTAATCTCAAATTCCTAATTTATCCCTCTCCCACATACAAAGTATTTTCATTTTTAGGCTCAGATATGGACTATACCTAGTAAATGATTTCAAGTTGATTGGTTAAAAGGAGATAATACAGAAATTGTGGCATAATTAATTTTCTTTCTGAATTGATAGTAATTTAACTTCTTTCAACATCTAAAGACTGAAGGTAAAAGTCCCACAAAAGGATCACATTTTGAAGTAAAAGAGTCCTGTATTTAAAATTGTCTTTGAACAAAACGTCCTCATCTTTCTGAGTCTCAATTCTTATCTCTAATCAGTTCAGTCGCTCAGTCGTGTCTGACTCTGTGACCCCATGGACTGCAGCATGCCAGGCCTCCCTGCCCATTACCAACTCCCGTTTACTGAAACCCATGTCCAATGAGTCACTGATGCCATCCAACCATCTCATCCTCTGTCATCCTCTTCTCCCGCCTTCAATCTTTCCCAGCACCAGGGTCTTTTCAACTGAGTCAGTTCTTCGCATCAGGTGGCCAAAGCATTGGAGTTTCAGCTTCAACATCAGTCCTTCCAATGAACACTCAGTACTGATTTCCTTTAGGATGGTTGGATCTCTTTGCAGTCCAAGAGACTCTCAAGAGTCTTCTCCAACACCATAGTTCAAAAGCATCAATGCCTCAGCGCTCAGCTTTCTTTATAGTCCAACTCTCACATCCATCCATCCATCCATACATACATACATCCATACATACTGGAAAAACCATAGCCTTGACTAGACGGGACTTTTGTTGGCAAAGTAATGTCTCTGCTTTTTAATATGCTGTCTAGGTTGGTCATGACTTTTCTTCCAAGAGGCAAGTGTCTTTTAATTTCATGGCTGCAGTGATTTTGGAGCCCCCAAAAATAAAGTCTGCCACTGTTTCCCCATCTATTTGCCATGAAGTGATGGGACTGGATGCTGTGATCTTAGTTTTCTGAATGTTGAGCTTTAAGTCAACTTTTTCACTCTCCTCTTTCACTTTCATCACGAGGCTCTTTAGTTCTTCTTCACTTTCTGCCATAAGGGTGGTGTCATCTGCATATCTGAGGTTATTGATATCTCTCCCGGCAATCTCAATTCCAGTTTGTGCTTCCTCCAGCCCAGCGTTTCTCATGATGTACTCTGCATATATGTTAAATAAGCAGGGTGACAGTATACAGCCTTGACGTACTTTTTTTCCTGTTTGGAACCAGTCTGTTGTTCCATGTCCAGTTCTAACTGTTGCTTCCTGACCTGCATACAGATTTCTCAAGAGGCAGGTCAGGTGGTCTGCTATACCGATCTCTTTCAGGATTTTCCAGTTTGTGGTGATCCACACAGTCAAAAGCTTTAACATAGTTAATGAAGCAGAAATATATGTTTTTTGGAACTCTCTTGCTTTTTTGATGATCCAGCAGATGTTGGCAATTTGATCTCTGGTTCCTCTGCCTTTTCTAAATCCAGCTTGAACATCTGGAAGTTCATGGTTCACGTATTGTTGAAGCCTGACTTGGAGAATTTTGAGCATTAACTTACTAGTGTGTGAGATGAGTGCAATTGTGTGGTAGTTTGAGCATTCTTTGGCATTGCCTTTCTTAGGGATTGGAAAGAAAGCTGACCTTTTCCAGTCCTGTGGCCACTGCTGTGTTTTCCAAATTTGCTGGCATGTTGAGTGCAGCACTTTCACAGCATCAGCTTCTGGGATTTGAAATAACTCAACTGGAATTCCATCACCTCCTCTAGCTTTGCTCATAGTGATGCTTCCTCAGGCTCACTTGACTTCACATTCCAGGATATCTGGGTCTAGGTGAGTGATCACACCATTGAGATTATCTGGGTCATGAAGATCTTTCTTGTACAGTTCTTCTGTATATTTTTGTCACCTCTTCTTAATATCTTCTGCTTCTGTTAGGTCCCTACCATTTCTGTCCTTTATTGTGCCCATCTTTGCATGAAATGTTCCCTTGGTATCTCTAATTTTCTTGAAGAGATCTCTAGTCTTTCCCATTATATTGTTTTCCCCTATTTCTTTGCACTGATCACTGAGGAAGGCTTTCTTATCTCTCCTTGCTATGCTTTGGAACTCAGCATTCAAATGGTTTCTCTTTGCTTTTGGCTTCTCTTCTTTTCACAGCTATTTGTAAGGCCTCCTCAGATAGCCATTTGGCTTTTTCATGTGTCTTTTTCTTGGGGATGGTCTTGATCCCTGTCTCCCATACAATGTCACGAACCTCTGTCCATAGTTCATCAGGCACTCTGTCTATCAGACCTAGTCCCTTAAATCTATTCTCACTTCCACTGTATAATCATAAGGGATTTGATTAGGTCATACCTGTATGGTCTAGTGGTTTTCCCTACTTTCTTCAATTTAAGTCTGAATTTGTCAATAAGGAGTTCATGATCTGACCCACAGTCAGCTCCTAGTCTTTTTTTCTGAATCTACAGAGCTTCTCCATCTTCGGCTGCAAAGAATATAATCAATCTGATTTCGGTGTTGACCATCTGGTAAGGTCCATGTGTAGAGTCTTCTCTTGTGTTGTTGGAAGAGGGTGTTTGCTATGACCAGTGTGTTCTCTTGGCAAAACTCTTAGCCTTTGCCCTGCTTCGTTCTGTACTCCAAGGACAAATTTGCCTATTACTCCAGGTGTTTCTTGACTTCCTACTTTTGTATTCCAGTCCCCTATAATGAAAAGGACATCTTTTTGGGGGTGTTAGTTCTAGAAGGTCTTGTAGGTCTCCCTAGAACCATTCAACTTCAGCTTCTTCAGCATTACTGGTCAGGGCATAAACTTGGATTACCTTGTTATTGAATCGTTTGCCTTAGAAACGAACAGAGATCATCCTGTCGTTTTTGAGATTGTATTTTGGACTCTTTTGTTGACCATGATGGCTACTCCATTTCTTCTAAGTGATTCCTGCCCACAGTAGTAGATATAATGGTCATCTGAGTTAAATTCACCCATTTTAGTTCACTGATTCCTAAAATGCCAAAGTTCACTCTTGCCATCTCCTGTTTGACCACTTCCAATTCGCCTTGATTCATCTCTAATCCTATCTCTAGGAGGATAGTAATATTTGCCTCACATACTAGGTGTGAGAAATAAATGTAAAATCATATATAATATATAAAAAGCAGATGATATACTGTCTAGCACATATTAGGACACAACAAAGGATAATAGTCACTTTTGTTATTTTTATGGTCATGCATGCGTGCTTAGTTGCTTTTCAGTTGTGTCCAATTCTTTGTGACCCCATGGACTGTAGCCCACCAGTCTCCTTGTTCATGTGATTCTCCGGCAGGAATACTGGAGTGGATTTACATGTCCTTCTCCAGGAAATCATCCTGACCCTGGGATCAAACCTGCATCTTACACCAAACTTACATCTCCTGCATTGGCAGGAAGGTTCTTTACCACTAGAGTCACCTCAGCACCCATTTTTATGGTCATCGTTATTGAAATCCAGATGATCTACCCAAGTATTACACCCTAGCTATTTTTCTAGGTGTTTCTTCTCATACAGTCCCATCTCTTGGGTTCTGAACTCTTGGATCTGTAATCCAGTATCTTATAGGTTCCTATCTGTAATGCATCCATATAGGGAATCTGTTTGAAACATCAACAATTGACTTATTTTCAGCTATTTGGATCTTTGTTTTCCTGAAAGCTTTTTAGAGTTTTTAAGTCTTCTGAGAAACCAGCTGTGCTGGGGGAGGCTGATGATGGTAGGATGATTCTTGGTTGTGCATGTATTTCATGAGGATCAGGGAATAGATTGAAGGCAGGCAGAAAAGGGGACAACAGAGGATGAAGTGACTGGATGGCATCACTGACTCAATGGGCATGAGTTTGAGTAAGCTCTGGGAGATGGTGAAGGACAGGGAAGCCTGGTGTGCTGCAGTCCATGGGGTTGCAAAGAGTTGGACACAACTGAGTGACTGAACAACAGCAAGAAGGAATTCAGGATTGTAGAGGGTCAGAATTGGAAAAAACCTATTTTGGACATTTGGTTGATGTCTATTTGACATCCATGTTTCCAATCATCTCTCTTCCTAAAAGATGCATGAGGAGAATAATTTGCAAATATTTGGTGATTCTGTCTCAGAACTATTTCTCAAACTGGCCTCCTGGGCTGGTTCTTAATTTAGTGCTCAAGGACTGTTCCAGCAGTCTATTAGTCTCTGAATCACTGTCCTCTCCCATCTCCAGTCTACCCCCTACGCTGTTTACATGTATCCAGTGAGTAACACAAAGGCCTTTGATGTGCCAAACACTGGACTGAAGGTAAGTAGTGAATTTGTCTGTGAAAGTGCCAGAGGCTGGATCTGATATCCCGGGGTGTGTCAGGCTAACCGCCTTCTCCCCTAAGTCTCCATCTACCACTTGATGTGGATGAAGGCTTTGTTGCTGGAGGCACAGGGCAGGGATTTTATGTACAAGAATTTTGAGGAGGGTCAGGGAGATGTCATAGTGTTTGGATCCCACCATATCCCCTGAAATAAATTTGAGCACCCGTCATTAAATGGGAAGCAATGAAAAGAACTGTTTTTATAAAATCTGACTTGGGAACCGTTGGGCACAAGCGATGGTTTTAGAGCCCAGGAGACAAGAGTTAGTTGTAAGAGTCCTTCTAAGTCCCTCTACAAAGTATCTTGTAGCTCTCTAGAGTTTTGCAGACCAGTGGCTCCTTTTCTGCATAGGTGGGTCAGCATTACTGTTAATGAGCTTTCTATAAGTAGCTCCTTGGAGAGTGGACATGGACAAGCAGAAGGCAGAGCAGAGGAGGAGAACACAGCTGATGCCACTTGATAGGGACTACAGTTGACAATATGGTTTTCAATGTTGGGACTCTAGAAACAGCTGGAGAGGCTTTGGGGTGTGTACACATGTGGAGAACAGAAGCATCAAAATAGTGAAGTAAGGGCTTTGGGGTCATAGTAATTTGGTTATGCACATGTATATATATTCACACATGAATATGTATATCTATTTAAATATTTAGTAAATATATTTAAATAAATATAAATACTATTAAATATTAAAATACTTATATATTTATACCACCTTAGTGGGGTCTGATTGATGTGCAAAATCAGTACTTATTTAATGTGTACAATTAGATGAGTTTGGAGATAAGTATACACCTGTGAGGGCTTCCCTGGTGGCTCAGTGGTAAAGAAACTGCCTGCAAATGCAGGAGACAAGGGTTCGATCCCTGGGTCAGGAAGATCCCCTGGATAAGGAAATGGCAACCCACTCCAGTCTTCTTGCCTGGAAAATCCCATGGACAGAGGAGCCTAGCAAGCTGCAGTCCATGGGGTCGCAGAGTTGGACAAGACTTAGCGACTAAACAACAATAATAATGTAACTTGAAATCAGGAAGTATGGTGCTTCCAGCTTTGTTCTTCTTGCTCAAAATTGCTTTGGCTTCCTGGGATCTTTTATGGTTCCATATCAATTTTAGAACTGTTGTTCTATTTCTGCAAAAAATGCCGTTGAGATTGTGATTGAAGTTGCATTGAATCTGTAGATAACTTTAGAGAAAATATTTACAAACAAGACATCTATATAACTTTAAATAATTGTTTGGCCATCTCACCTGCATACTCAAACTTATTATTAAGTAGCAAACCCATGAACTGAGAGACTTTTCAAATGATCATGTCTCTGATTAGAAATGAAAGTGGCAGCATTGAAAGTATAGGATAGAGCATGACTTATCAAAAAGAGGTTTAGACTAGGTGTACAGAGACCTGGTTTCTAGTCTCTGACTAGTCACAACTGTTCCATGTGATCAGGCCTTAGTTTCCTATTCTCAGATCATTATAGGAGAGAAAGATTCATGACGTCCTATTTTCATTAGAATCATTTCTGTTGCAAGGACGAAAAAACCCAACTCAACTTAGCTTAAAGCAGAAGGGATTCTCTGATTTATATAGATGAGCCTTATGACAATAATACATAAATGTATGCAATGTGATTTTCAAAGGAGGCATTTGGGATTCATCCCTTTTTTCCCTTTAAAGCAGGACTATAATATTAGCCTCTCTGGGCTTATTCCGCCCCTCCCACCAAAATTACTGAGACCAATGATAGGAATATTGTAGTAAGATTACAATTCTGGGTAGAAAATGTTTGGTTCTATAACATCTGATGGGGACTAAGTATTATCCATTATATTGATAATAATGTGTTTAAGATGAAACACGTCCTTAAGAATTTATAAAAAGTGCTTCAGATAATTTACCATGTAGTCAACTTTAATCAAAATGTTGACAGGTATGCAAAGTCATGTTTTCAAAGGATAATAGAGGGGCTTGGACATATAAATATATATACATTTATAATAAGAAATGCATATATTTATAATATATAATTATATATGATACTTGTTTGATTAAAAAGCATAGCATAGCAATTTTACATATTTTCAAGGGTTGATGCATTTCATTTATATTACATTATTTAGCAGTATTACCACACACTGGCCAATGATCCCCTGATGAAGTCTGTATGGTAAGCCACGTTTCCCATAGTTAGCTCTGTTAAGTGTCTCAGAGTCTAAGTAAACTCCCCACAATGGCTTGGGAGCCAGTATGAGGCAAAGTTTATCATTCTGGGTTTCTTGTGAAGAATCAGTGAGAACATTCTGTTTACTTGTGCGAAGAAGTGCTTTTCATGGATCTGGGGTCCTGAAGGCAGTGGGGAGACCCAACTGCTTACTATTAAGAGATTGTGAATGTCCTTCTCGTCCTTATGCTTCCTTTCTAAGAATCTATTCCTTCCTCTTCTTCATCTCTCCCTGAACAACAGCTGCACACACATCCCTTACCCTGACACTTGGAAATCAGACAAGTAGCCTTTTCTTGCGGTCATAAATGCCACTCAGTGAACCCGCCACTAGGCCATATGCTCATGTGCAGTGCGCTCTGCCTCCTCCTCCTGGGCTTCAGCCTCACCTCCCTTACGCCAGAGTCCGAGTGCCCCTCGGGGAGTCTGTTGTTCCACAGTTGGGCTTTTGGTGGCTGGTAAACATAAAGCCATTATTTTCCAAGTAAGCAGGTTACGTAAACATGACATTTCCAAGTTGGAAAATATTCTCAGCTAGGGTCAAATTCAATCAAAATTAACTTCTCTAATCTTTATAAGAGAATATTTAATGATGGAAAATATCTTGATTTTTTTTTTTTTTTTGCTCATATAGAATACAGTCCTTTTAAGAACACTTCCTCCCCCACATACAATCCTTCTCTTCCACGTGTTCTTAAGGAAAACCCATGCTCTCTTCCCAGGCTCTCTTGAGGGCGTATTACAATAATCCCAAAGTCGATATCATGAGAGAGAAGATGGAGAAACTTGAAGATAAAGATTCGGAAGCATTGCTAATGTAAAATAAATCATAGTAGAAAGTGAACCAGCTCTAAAATAATTTTGTCAAGTTCCTGAGAATATAGTAAGAAATTTATACTGAATCTCAGCAGATTTCACATTTGAAAAGTAGGCGGTGTCTTGCTGAGCTGTGCTGAGTTGCTCAGTCGTGTCCGACTCTCTGTGACCCCAGGGACTGCAGCCCGCCAGGCTCCTCTGTCCATGGGGATTCTCCAGGCAAGAGTACTGGAGTGGGCTAGGCTGCATCTTACCACTTCAAAAAAAAAAAAAAAAATTATAACCTGGTGTTATTTCTTCAAGTGTTCCAAAAACCATACCCATAGTCCAAATGTTCCACCTCTCAAAATGCACATGGGTTAAATTTAGACAGGACACAGGTCAGATTTGCGGTTTATCATGTTTGCTATGCCACTGCAGGTAAAGGCTTCTCTCTTTAAAGCATGCTTGTCTTCCATAAAGTCAATTGAAAACCAAAGCTGAAAGGACCTAGCCTAAGCACTTCTTTCTGCTCTTAGATATCAATTCTGAATTTACTTTTCAGGGCCTAGCACAGTGCCTGGGGCTTAGTGGGACCTCAGTAACTATACGTCGCAAAGATGAATAAATGGATGAATAGCTCCCTCTTTGAATATGCTCTATTTCATCCTGCTCTGCCTCTGGAGGAAGGAAATTTCACTGGTGCTACTATGGATCAGACTACTTGGCCTTGGGTTTTCCTTTTTAAAATTTCAAGGAGCGTCTCCTAGGTCTAATATGTGTAGACAAGTCCATGTTGCCAAAAGATACTAACAACTGAAAGCATGTGTTCTGGAGTCAGACAGGCCCACCTTAGGGTCCCAGATGTGTGATCTCAAGCTCTGAGACCCATTTGATCCTTGGAACATGGTTGGGACAATACCTCCCTCATAGGCTGGTTCGGAGGACCAAATGGAATGACATATTGAAAGAATTTAACATACTGCCTGGCTCACAGTAAATACATAGAACATTCATTATTACTGTTTTAATTTTTTATCTGTGAGAAAGAATCTTGCTTTCTAAAGTTTATTTTCACAAACCTCTCAATCTCCAAGATCTTCCTTTTTTCCTTTCTTCCTAGAGGGTCAATGATCTCTGCATATAGTATTCACGGAATTGTCCTATCTTGTTTGAATTACATTTTCACCTTTGATATCTTTGGTATTTTATTGCTCCTTTTGTCCACAGCAATATATTGGGATCTTATATTCAGGAAGCAACATATAGTGATTTTCAGAACCCTTTCTTAATTTTAATTGATGGCTCAGAGTCCTTCACTTATAAATATTACTCAGATATTTATTGCCCAATGCAGTTCTTCCCATATGTCTAAGCTACAGCTCACCCAACAACAGAATGTTCTGTGAGCTCAATATTTAGTTAACCATTTCAGTTTTACATTTCAAAACTGTCTTCTATTTGGAAACGTTGAGTGGTATTTTCAATGCTGAAGATTGTAAGAAAATATTAACTCTGACCAGCACCAGTATTGGCTACAGGAAGAAACATTAGTAGCATGGCCCCAGCGAGCTCCTTTTTCTATTTGTGGTCTTTAAATTAGCTCCCTATCAAGATTGCTGGGAGAAATATTAATAACCTCAGACATGCAGATAACACCACCCTTATGGCAGAAAGTGAAGAAGAACTAAAGAGCCTCTTGATAGAAGTGAAAGAGGAGAGTGAGAAAGTTGTTTTAAAGCTCAACATTCAGAAAACTAAGATCATGGCATCTGGTCCCATCACTTCGTGGCAAATAGATGTGGAAACAGTGGCTGACTTTATTTTTCTGGGCTCCAAAATCACTGCAGATGGTGATTGCAGCAATGAAATTAAAAGACACTTACTCCTTGGAAGGAAAGTTATCACCAATGTAGGCAGCATATTAAAAAGCAGAGACATTACTTTGCCAACAAAGGTCCATCTAGTCAAGGCTATGGTTTTTCCAGTGGTCATGTATGGATGTGAGAGTTGAACTATAAAGAAAGCTGAGTGCCGAAGAATTGATGCTTTTGAACTGTGATGTTGGAGAAGACTCTTGAGAGTCCCTTGGACTGCAAGGAGATCCAACCAGTCCGTCCTAAAGGAGATCGGTCCTGGGTGTTCATTGGAAGGACTGATGGTGGAGGTGAAACTCCAATACTTTGGTCACCTGATTCGAAAAGCTGACTCATTGGAAAAGACCCTGATGCTGAGAAAGATTGAAGGTGGGAGGAGAAGGGGACGATAGAGGATGAGATGGTTGGATGGCATTGTTGACTCGATGGACATGAGTTTGGGTGGACTCCGGGAGTTGGTGATGGACAGGGAGGCCTGGCATGCTGTGGTTCATGGGGTGGCAAAGAATAGGACACGACTGAGCGACGGTACTGAACTGAATCACAGGGCTTAGGGTTCACTTTATTGGTTTTTTGAATAAATTTGTATGTGATAAAAAGCATTGACTTATCATACTTATGGCAGGATTTTAAAAGTTTGTCTGATTTTGTTTATACATTTTTGAGGGCTTCTCGAGTGGCGCTAGTGGTAAAGAAACCACCTGCCAATGCAGGAGACAGAAGAGATTTGGATTTGATCCCTGGGTAGGGAAGATCCCCTGGAGGAAGGCATGGGAACCCACTCCAGTATTCTTGCCTGGAAAATTCCATGGATGGAGGAGCCTGCCAGGCTACAGTCCATAGAGTCACAAAGAATCGGACATGACTGAAGTGACTTAGCAGACACGCTAAGTTCTGTATTTTTATTTAACTAACTCTAGTATTTTTTTCCTCTGTGATTTCTTCTGTGGCTGTTTAACTTAGAAGTTCTGAGTACTGAATTCAGGTAAAAATTCACCAAAGTTTCTTCTTGATATTAATGATTGCCTTAAAAATTTTTGTCACATCAAATTTATCATTTCATCTACCATTTCTTGGGCATATGTGTTAGGAACTTTTCTTAGCTCCATTTATTGAATAAATCTTCTCTACAGATTTGATTTGTAAAGGCAAGCTTACCATCTAGTCAATTTAAAAAGTACCTTCTAGTATCTGTTAACAAGTTGGTAATAGGGAAAGAATGAAACTTTTTAAAGACAGTGTTTTTTTGTGTGTGTATGTGGTGGGGGGGGGGGGCGGGTGGAGGGGGATATGTTCCCAGTGTCTAGAGTAGTTGCTGGCATATAAGTGCTCAATTTCTCTGAATGAAAGGATTTGGGAATTTGAATTAATTCTGTGATAAAATAAAATATTCTTTTCCCACCACTCCTCCCAGAATTGCTGCTCTTTTCAGGCTTTCTATTTCTTAAGATAAATGATATTTTTCTACACAATCTACTGTGGAACTAGCAGTGAATATTAAGATTTAAATTTTTATTGCTATAGTGTTTTCTACAATCTAAAAATATTTTAAAAATTAAAATATTTCATCCCTGTATGTTCCTATATCTTCTTTTTCACATTAAATTTATTATTCTATTTAATCTTTTTTCCTTGATTGAATTTTTGTAGTTTTTTCTGTTTTTATTTGTTTATTTATTTATTTTTTGCTTCTTCTTAGTTTTCTTTCTATTTTTAAGTAATCAGAAATGGAAATGATATATAGTTCTTAAAATTTGCTCTTTTAAAATAGTAACATTTTTCTAATATTTTGTGTGATTTTTTAAATTAATTGCTTTATTTTTTAATTGAAGTATAATTGATTTACAGTGTTGTTTGTTTGTTGGACCTGCAACACAATACATGTTAAAACGATCTCCACAGTAAGTCTAGTTATGATCTGTCACCATACAAAGCATTACATTACTATTGACTATATTCTCCATATTGTAATTTCATCCCTGTGTCTCATTTATTTTGTAACTGTTGTACCTCTTAATTTGCCTCAGCTCTTTCACTCTTCTTCTTTTAATAATATTGTAATTATTCTGTAACTTCCTATCCAGTTAGAGTCAACATTTATTCAGACTGTCCCATCAGTAGCAGAAGTATAGTACACATGTTGATTCAAATGTATTCATAATATTATTTCAATATTCCATGAAATCTATTTCTTGGAAACATAAGATGACAAAGACTGAGAAAGTGAAAGTCTCTCAGTCGTGTCCAACACTTTGTGACCCCATGGACTTCAGCCCACCAGGCTCTTCTGTCCATGGAATTCTCTAGGCAAGAACGCTGAAATGGGTTGCCATTCCCTTCCCCAGGGGACCTTCTAGACCCAGGGATCAAACCCAAGTCTCCTGCACTGCAGGCAGATTCATTACCATCTGAGCCACCAAGGAGGGGATACTAAATTCAGGATAAGGAGGGAGAAGTAGGCAGGGACCAGAAGATACATGCATGTCTTCTTAAGACAACAGAGCAGTCAGAGTTCTGTCCCAAGAGCAGTAGGTGGCAACTGGAGAATTTTTAAAATGGCACCATGTTTTCCGGTTGTCGGATGAAGAATCTATCAAAGGGGGCTAAGACAAAAGTTAGGGAGGCCAATCAGGAAGTTACAGAAGCAATCAGCGGTGGAAAGAATGATAGATACTTGGACTGAGGATTTAACAGTGGAAATAAACAAATTGGATGACATGTTGAAAGTAGAGTAGATGGAACTTCTGTTAGATTAAATATGGATTGTAAAGGAAAGGAAATAATAAGTAATTTCTAGTTTTTTGGCTTGAGTATTGGATGAACAATGAGGCCACTTAGGGAAATGGTGAGAGCTGGGAAGATAATGTTTTGGGGAGAAAGAAAGTGAGATTTTAGCCACATTCATTTGAACTGTGTATCACACATATAAGGGATTTTACTACCCACTCCTCCAGTTTTTAAGTTTAAAAGATCTTACAACTGTAAATTCAGGCTTTTGTATCCAGTTTCTAGTTATGTAACCTAGTGCAATTTACTGAACTTCTCAGTGCCTCAGTTTTCTCATCTTGAAAATAAGGATAATGTAACCCTCTTGTAAGTTTTGGAGAAGGAAATGGCAATGCACTCCAGTATTCTGGACTGGAAAATTCCATGGACAGAGGAGCCTGGTGGGCTACAATCCATGGGGTCGCAAAGGGTCGGACACGACTGTGTGACTAACTTTTGCTTCATTTGTAAGTTTTATTGAGATTGAATGAGTTTTCACAGTAAGAGTGTCTAGCACATACTAACAATCAGCAGAAGCTATTATTATTACAGTTAGCATATATGTTTGATCTTTGAAATTTGCTTGGGAAATTAATTTCATTTTTCCACTTATTTGTACTATTGCTTAGACAACTGTGTTTGATAGGTTTCAGGGTGTTCTATCATACTCTTTGAAACCATTTTTTCTTGAAGAATGATTTATGTGTAGTATTCTAATAGTTTCAGGTGTACAACATAATGATTTAACATTTGTCTGCCTTGTGAAATGATCACGAGAATGTCTAGATTATATGGGGACCATCTGTCACCATGCAAAGTTTTTTAAGTTACAAAATTTTTTTTCTTGTGATGAGAGCAGCTTTTTTAACTTGCAATATGACTTTATTGACTATGGTAACTTAACGTACGTTAGAGCTCCATGACATTTTTTTACAAATGAAAGTTTGTACTTCTTGATCCCCTTCATCCATTTCATCTACCCTTCAACCATCCTCCTTGCTGGTAATCACCAATCTGTTCTCTATGTCTATGAGTTTTGTTTTGTAGTTGTTTTTGTATTTCCATGTGTAAGTGAGATCATATTGTATTTGTCTTTCTTTGTCTGACTTATTTCACTTTAACATAATACTCTCAGTTCACACAACTCAACTCACAATATATACATACACTAATATTTCACTGTATATATATTTGCACATGTGCGTGCTCAGTCACCTCAGTTCAGTTCAGTCGCTCAGTTGTGTCCGACTCTTCGTGACCCCATGGACTGTAGCACACCAGGCTTCCCTGTCCTTCACCATCTCCCAGAGTTTGCTCAAACTCATGTCCATTGAGTCAGTGATGCCATCCAAGCATCTTATCCTCTGTCATCCCCTTCTCCTCCTGCCTTCAGTCATTCCTAGCATCAGGATCTTTTCCAATGAACTGGCTCTTTGCATCAGGTGGCCAAAGGATTGGAGCTTCAGCCTCAGCATCAGTCCCTCCAATGAATATTCAGGATTGATTTCCTTTAGGATTGACTGGTTGGATCTCCTTGCAGTCCAAGGGACTCTCAAGAGTCTTCTCCAACACCACAGTTTGAAGGCATCAGTTCTTCAGTGCTCAGTCTTCTTTATGGTCCAACTCTGACATCCATATATGACTACTGGAAAAACCATAGCTTTGACTGTATGGACCTTTTTCAGCAAATAAGTCTCTGCTTTTTAATATACTGTCTAGGTTTGTCATAGGTTTTCTTCCAGGGAACAAATGTCTCTTAATTTCATGGCTGCAGTTACCATCTGCAGTGATTTCGGAGACCAAGAAAATAAAGTCTGTCACTATTTCCACTGTTTCCCGATCTATTTGCCATGAGGTGACGGGATCAGATGCCATGATCTTATTTTTTTGAATCTTGACTTTTAAGCCAGCTTTTTCATTCTTCTCTTTTACCTTCATCAAGAGGTTCTTTAGTTCCTCTTTACTTTCTACCATAAGGGTGGTGTCATCTGCATATCTGAGGTTATTGACATTTCTCACAGCAATCTTGATTCCAACTTGTGCTTCACCCAGCCCAGCATTTCACATGATGTACTCTGCATATAAGTTAAATAAGCAGGGTGACAGTATATAGCCTTGAAATACTCCTTTCCCAATTTGGAACCAGTCCATTGTTCCATGTCCAGTTCTAACTGTTACTTGTTGACCTGCATACAGGTTTCTTAGGGAGCAGGAAAGAAGGTCTGATATTCCTATCTCTTTAAGAATTTTCCACAGTTTGTTGTGATCCACACAGTCAGAGGCATTGTCAATGAAGCAGAAATAGATGTTTTTCTGGAATTCTCTTGCTTTTTCTATGATCCAGCAGATGTTGGCTATTTGATCTCTGGTTCCTCTGCCTTTTCTAAATCTAGTTTGAACATCTGGAAGTTCTCAGTTCACATACTGTTGAAGCCTAGCTTGGAGAATTTTGATCATTACTTTGCTAACATGTGAAATGAGTATAATTGTGCTTTAGCTTGAGCATTCTTTGGCATTGCCTTTCTTTGGGATTGGAATGGACCTGACATATGAAGAAATATTCTGTTGCCATCTCACACTGGAAGCATCTTAGCTGGGATATCAAGCTTTTAGTTCACAGACTCTTTCCTGAAAAACTGTGTGTGGCTATGGTTCTATTATCTTCTGACGGATTTCAGCCTTCTTATACTGATTATAGGTGTGCATATATCCCTCCAAATTAGTGTTTTTATTTTCTTTGTATAAATACCCAGAAGCAGAATTGTTGGATCACATGGTAGTCATAGTTTTAGTTTTTGAGGACCCTCCATACTGTTTTCCAAAGTGACTGTACAAGATTACGTTCCCACCAACAGTACACAAGGGTTCTCTTTTCTCCACATCCTCACCAGCACTTGCTTTTTCTTCTTCTTTTGATAATAGCCATTCTGACAGGTTGAGGTGATATATCATTGTGGTTTTACTTAGTATTCTTTTAGAGACAACTTTTAAACAGTTAGGGTTTTACTTCTGAAATAAATCTTGGCCACTATGACTTCTAATGTTTTCTAGAAGGACATATGACTTTTGTTTGTTTTTTGACCTGACATACGAAGAAATATTCTGTTGCCTTCTCTCACTGGAAGCATCTTAGCTGAGATATCAAACTTTTAGTTCACAGACTCTTTCCTGAAAAACTGTGTGTGGCTATGGTTCTATTCTCTTCAACTTCCTTGTTTTGAAAAAAAAAAAAAAAAAAACCCAACTGGATTTCAGCTTTCTTGTAGCTAACCAGTGTTTTCTATCTAGATATTAAAGGATGTTTTCTGTTTGACCTTTTATTTCAACTCTTTATTAGCACATGTCTCTGTGTAAATCTTCTTTCATTAATTTTCTCTCAGCAGCATGAGGCGTTGAAGGGCAGCTAAGCTAGTGAAAACCTTCAGATTCCTACACCCTGATACAGTTTCCTTATACAATAAATTGATGGCATTCAGGAAACCATACCTTCTGCCATTGACTTTTCCCTATCTCTGTTTAATCCAGGAAGCAATGTACAATCACCAGCACATCTTTATTGCTCCTTTATTTTCTGGAATATACAGCCTCAAAATGAATATGAAAAATGTACTCGTGTGCTGGTCTCAGAAGACACCATTTGTCCAGGATAAAGGAAATGGCTTCTTTTCTAATTAGTAAAGGGCTCTGAGTCACTGACCTGCATGTCCATAGAAGGGTCTTCTCCCTGTCTTGGCTTGAGATCCCCATGAACAGTGTAAAAAGGCAAAAGATGTGACACTGAAAGATGAACTCCTCATGTTGGTAGGTGCCCAATATACTACTGGAGAAGAGCAGAGAAATAGCTCCAGAAAGAATGAAGAGGCTGAGCCAAAGCAAAAACAACACCCAGTTGTGGATGTGACTGGTGATGGAAGTAATCCAATGCTGTAAAGAACAATATTGCATAGGAACTAGGAATGTTAGGTGCATGAATTAAGATAAATTGGAAGTGGTCAAATAGGAGATGACAAGGGTGAACATAGACATTTTAGGAATCAGTGAACTAAAATGGACCGGAATGGGCAAATTTTATCAGATGACCATTATATTTACTACTGTGGGCAAGAATCCCTTAGAAGAAATGGAGTAGTCCCTCATAGTCAACTAGAGTCCGAAATGCAGTACTTGGATGCAGTCTCAGAAACGAAGGAATGATCTCTGTTTGTTTTGAAGGCAAACCATTCAGTATCACAGTAATTCAAGTCTATGCCCCAACCACTAATGTCGAAGAAGCTGAACGGTTCTATGAAGACTTACAAGACCTTCTAGAACTAACACCCAAAAAAGGTGTCCTTTTTATCAGAGGGGACTGGAATATAAAAGTAGGACGTCAAGAGATACCTGGAGTAATAGGTATGGTCAAACTCCAACAAGTTTGGCCGTGGAGTACAAAATGAAGCAAGGCAAAGGTTAACAGAGTTTTGCCAAGAGAATGCTCTGATCATAGCAAACACCCTCTTCCAACAACACAAGAGACAACTCTATATGTGGACATCACCAGATTGTCAATACCGAAATCAGATTGACTATATTCTTGGCAATCGAAGATGGAGAGGCTCTATATAGTCAGCAAAAACAAGACTGGGAGCTGACTGTGGCTCAGATCATGAATTCCTTATTGCAAAATTCTGACTTAAATTGAAGAAAGCAGAGAATACCACTAAATCATTCAGGTATGACCTAAATAAAATCTCTTATGATTATACAATGGAAGTCACAAATAGATTCAAGGGGTTAGATCTGATAGACACAGTACCTGAAGAACTATGGATGGAGGTTTGTAACATTGTACAGGAGGCAGGCATCAAAATCATCCCCAAGGAAAAGAAATGCAAAAAGGCAAAATGGTTGTCTGAGGAGGCCTTATAAATAGCCGAGGAAAGAAGAGAAGCAAAAGGCAAAGGAGAAAAGGAAAGATATATCCATCTGAATGCAGAGTTCCAAAGAATAGCAAGGAGAGAGAGAGGACCTTCCTAAGTGATCAATGCAAAGAAATAGAGGAAAACATTAGACTGGGAAAGACTAAAGATCTCTTCAAGAAAACGAGAGATACTAAGGGAACACTTCATGCAAAGATGGGCTCAATAAAGGACAGAAATGGTATGGACCTAACAGAAGCAGAAGATATTAAGAAGAGGTGGCAAGAATACCCAGAACTATACAAAAAATATCTTAATTATCCAGATAACCACAATGGTGTGATCACTCACCTGGAGACAGATATCCTGGAGTGTGAAGTCAAGTGGGCCTTAGGAAACATCACGATGAAAAAAACTAGTGGAGGTAATGGAATTCCAGCTGAGCTATTTCAAATCCTAAAAGATGATGCTGTTACAAAGCGCTGTACTCAATATGCCAGCAAATTTGGAAAACTCAACAGTGGCCACAGAACTGGAAAAGGTCAGTTTTCATTCTAACCCTAAAGAATGTTCAAAGTGAAAGTGAAAGTGAAAGTCTCTCAGTTGTGTCCCACTCTTTGGGACCCCATGGACGGTATAGTTCATGGAATTATCTAGGCCAGAATACTGGAGTGGGTAGCCTTTCCCTTCTCCAGGGGTTCTTCCCAACCCAGGCATCGAACCCAGGTCTCCCACATTGTAGGCAGCCTCTTTATCAGCTGAGCCACAAGGGAAGCCCAAACTACTGCATAATTGCACTCATCTCACACACTAGTAAAGTAATGCTAAAAATTCTCATGAACCATGAACATGAACATGAACCATGTTCCAGATGTTCTCATGAACATGAACCATGAACTTCCAGATGTTCAAGCTGGATTTAGAAAAGGTAGAGGAACCAGAGGTCAAGTTGCCAACATCCCTTGGATCATCGAAAAAGTAAGAGAATTCCAGAAAACCATCTATTTCTGCTTTATTGACTATGCCAAAGCCTTTGACTGAGTGGATCACAACAAACTGAAAAATTCTTTTTTTTTTTTCATTTATTTTTATTAGTTGGAGGCTAATTACTTTACAGTATTGTAGTGGTTTTTGCCATACATTGACATGAATCAGCTATGGATTTACATGTACTCCCCATCCCAATCCCCCCTCCCACCTCCCTCTCCACCCGATCCCTCTGGGTCTTCCCAGTGCACCAGGCCCAAGCACTTGTCTCATGCATCAACCTAGGCTGGTGATCTGAACAAACTGAAAAATTCTTAAAGAGATGGGAATACCAGACCACCTTTCTGTCCTCCTGAGAAACCTGTAGGCCAGTCAAGAAGCAACAGTTAGAACTGGACATGGAACAACAGACTGGCTCCAAAGCAGGAAAGGAGTACGTCAAGGCTGTATATCGTTACCCTGGTTATTTAACTTATATGCAGAGTACATCACACAAAATTCTGGGCTGGATGAAGCACAGGCTGGAATCAAGACTGCCGGGAGAAATAGCAATAACCTCAGATATGCAGATGACACCACCCTTATGGTAGAAAGTAAAGAGGAACTAAAGAGGCTCTTGATGAAAGTGAAAGAGAAGAGTGAAAAAGCTGTCTTAAAACTCAGCATCTGAAAAACTAAGGTCACGGCATCTTGTCTCATCACTTCATGGCAAATAGATGGGGATACAATGGAAGCGGTGACAGCCTTTATTTCTTTGGGCTCCAAAATCACTGCAGATGGTGACTGCAGCCATGAAATTAAAAGACACTTGCTCCTTGGAAGAAAAGCTATGACCAACCTAGACATCATATTAAAAAGCAGAGATGTTACTTTGCCGACAAATGTCCATATAGTCAAAGCTGTGGCTTTTCCAGTAGTCATGCATGTATGGATATAAGAGCTGGGCCATAAAGAAAGCTGAGTACCAAAGAATTGATGCTTTTGAACTGTGGTCTTGGAGAAGACTCTTGAGAGTCCCTTGGACTGCAAGGAGATCCAACCAGTCCATCCTAAAGGAGATTAGTCCTGGGTGTTCATTGGAAAGACTGATGCTGAAACTCCACTACTTTGGCCACCTGATGCAACAAGCTGACTCAGAAAAGACTCTGATGCTGGGAAAGATTTAGGGCACAAGGAAAAGGGGACCATAGAGGATGAGATGGTTGGATGACATCGCTGACTGGATGGACATGTTTTATCTAGCTCTGGGAGCTGGTGATGGACAGGGAAGTCTGGCGTGCTGCAGTCCATGGGGTTGCAAAGAGTCAGACACAACTGAGACTGAACTGAACTGAACTGATGGGAATTGAGTGGGAGCTTGGGAGAAGCCATTAGGAGTGGTTTACTTGACACACTACTTTAAACTACAAAGTCTCTTTGATTTGAATTTATAGGTCAGTGTTTCCATATTGTCCAGTCTCAGAAAAACACTTCTCTGAATTTGCATGCCATTTTAGGTCTCTATATTTTTTTAGACTAAACATGTTTCCTGTATTTTTTTAGGCCTCAAACTGCAATTTACATTATCTGAATTGTTTGCCTACTTAGATCACATTCTCTAGACAGTGTTCAAGTCTTTACTAGGCTGCAGATAAATAGGCTTATACACAAAAGTCTTCTATTTATAAAATCTCTCTTTGGGATAATAGTATGCTTTTTGCCATTCATATATCTCTTCTAGCTTTGACTGCCTAACTTTGAATATTTTAAATTACAAATTAGGAGAATATTCCCCTAAAGGAATACCTAATATACAACCAATGTACTGGACACAGTGTATATATGTGTGTGTATATATATATATTACAGAAAGTGCTTCCCAGGTGGTGCTAGTGGCAAGTAACCCAGCTGCCAATGCAGGAGACATAAGAGATGCTGGTTCAACCCCTGGGTCGGGAAGATCCACTGGAGAAGGAAATGGCAACCCACTCTGGTACTCTTGCCTGGAGAATCCATGGACTGAGGAGCCTGATGGGCTCCAGTTGAGGCTGCAAAGAGCTGGACATGACTGAAGCTACGTAGCACAGCACATTACATAGTAATGTTTATTTTTATTTGTCTTGTTAAAAAGAAATTTGCTCTCATAAGTCTATAAATTTAATGCCAGGGCTGTGAATCCTTCTGATTGTTCATTTCATCTCCGTGTCCATTTCTCTGGCTGTATTACAAAGAGAGAAGGGAAATGTTTTCTTTCAACCCGTAGAATTCAAAATAGGCAAATGTGCACTCAAGTTTTTAATCCTTTACAAAAGACCAAGGTTTTCCATTAGCAAAAGGCTGATAGAATAAGGGAAACCCCAGAGCGGAAGGTCTAAAGTAAAGAAGGAGCACCCTAGAGAGGTATTTCTGTTACTCTGAACATAGACTCTAGGGTAGCGCAGACTCAGCTGTCTTTTCCGTTACCACCACACTTCAGGTCTCCATCTAATTAAAAACATGCGCAGCCGTACTGTTTGATGGACAGGACACTTCCACTCAAACTGGGTCCAACCAGAGAAGCCTCGTTACCTAATACTGATAGGGCGCTGCTGTCAGAACAAGGGGGACTGGAGCTAGCTAGATGACCTCCACATTGCCTCTTCTGGGCTCCCATCAGACTTCACATAGCATTTATCACTTTATGTTGTGAACAATTGAGTGTACATGTGTGTGTTTCCAGCATCTTCAATTCCCACTTATGAATTTCCCTGCCACTTAGTATGTATGGAACACATATTTATTAAATGAATGAATATTGTGATGAAAAAAATATGCATTGTTTGCTCCTCAAAAAGGGACTTTATTTAGAAAGCATACATATAAGGTCAAGAAATTATTTTTCTTTTCCTTTCAAAATTCTGTCCCCAAAGTGCCTTTATTTATCTTTTTGATGCCTTTTAAAGCATATATATATATACATAAAATTTATTTTTAAAGTATAATGTATGTAATTTAAAAAATATCAGTGTTTGGCATTGTTATGTCAGTTTTGGCTTCCTATCATTCATTTATTCTTTATTGCAATTAACATGTATCAATTATCTATAAGTTCTAGATGTGACCTTGACCCTGGAAGTTCTGCAGCAACTGAGGTATCAATATGGAGCTTAAAATGGCTTTACATTTTCAAATGGAAGACAAACACATACCAAATCAGTATAATGATCTATACAATAAAATATGAAATACAACTGAACTGTAGATGTAGATACTGGGTACTGTGTAACACAAGGAAATATGGTAAATCATATTAGAATGAGGGCAGAAGGCATTTTTGAAATGTTATAAGAGAACCCAGACCCCAGAAGGAGTTTTTTACATCACAGTGCTTTTATGAATGGGTGTGAGTGTTAAATTTTAGCGATTCCATACTTAGGAAAAATAGCCTGAACGCTTCTCATACTGATTACTGAATGAGAAGGTATACTCAGCTTATAATACTCCTGATGCAAATGCTGAGATTCACGCCTGCCCCCTCAGCATGTTTTTAGTGCTTCAGGGGAACACTCTAAATAGTTGAGATTCTCAAAAAGCTGAGCTAACAAGTTGATCCATATTTTTCTATAAATATTACAAAACACAAAAGACTGTGTCTATTTTAAAGACCCAGGAAAGCATGTGGTCATTTTGTGCAGCTCCAGGGATACAAATGGGAACCTCCCTAATGGCTTAGCGGGTAAAGAACCTGCTGGCAATGCAGAGACACAGGAGACGCGGGTTCCATCCCTAGGTCGGGAAGATCTTCTGGAGGCAACCCGCTCCAGTATTCTTGCCTGAAAAATCCCATAAACAGAGGAGCCAGACAGGCTACAGTCCAAAGGGTTGCAAAGAGTCAAGACGTGACTGAGTGACTACGCATGCACGCCTGCAGGAGGGTTTAGATAGCTCTGAGCTGCATAGAATATATTTCCCTTTCCTCACCAAAAAAGACAATCTAGCATATTGAAAAGCCCTGAAAAGTAGAAAAATTTTCTTTTGGATACTTTTTTATTAGGTTAAAAAAAAACAACAGCCATCCTTTCAACTTTGTTGAAAATTTCCCCTGAAAATATACCCTTGAACACCGACTACGTTTTGGTCACACTGGAAAATAACATGGTTTCACCCCCTCTGCCCCATGGGTTGCCAGTGCAGAAGCAGGAATTAGTTTGCGGCCCACCACCGCAGGGAGAACATGGCTCCTCCAGCACGGCGCGGTGCAGACCTCAGCCATTGCAGCTCACCCTTGCTGAAGTATAGCTCAGGAGCTAGGCGGAGTTGCTGCTAAATGGGAAACACTATTTTCCACAGAGAGCTTGTGGGACACCCAAGTAGGCCACCAGGGTGTTGGGGAGAACCAGAAAAACAAAGGTATGAGGCCTCTTCTCCCACTCCACCCTCCAATTGCAGGGTAATCAAACCAGCTCCCTGAACAGGCCAGTGGCTGAAGGCTTTGGGGTTTGGATTAGAGAAGGAACAGGAGGGCGGGAAGTAACATTACAGAAAACGGAGCCAATTAAATACCCAAAGCAAGTTCAAGACGTTTCAAAAATCTCCCGGTGGGGGGGAGAAAATCCTGTTTTGCTTTCCATGAAAAATTCATGAGACAAAACCTAGGAATTTCTCACAGTACACGCAGGGGGATGGGTGTTTCCACTTCAGAGCCAGCTTAATGAGAGACAAGTGATGTGGAATACTGTTGCTGTGAAGAGGAATAGAGGATATGTATGCCTAGATGCTCAGGAATGCTTTGCCATCAAGACCTTCTTGTAACAATATAGCAAGCTCCCCTGAGGCGAGGACAATTCTCAGAAACTCAACCTGGAAATGGAAGAGAGGCTATCAAGGGACAGATTAAAATTTTGCCTTATCTGTAAGCAGAGCATCTGGCTGGTGATCTCACTGCTCAGAAAAAAAAAAAAAAATCACTTTGTTTTAATAAACATATTTGGCTGGAGAATTTGCTTGAAGGAGTTCCCTGAGCATTCCCCGGGTATCCATGGACTTGTTGAGATAGACCCCCTTCTTTAGGTCGCAGGAGCCTGCATGCTCTTGTGGTGGCCAGTCTGTCCGCCAGGATCCCTGTGGGAGACTAAGTCTATAATTCCAAAACAGCAGAAAGAACCCCCAGTACAGCGTATTGTAGTTGTTGGTTGCGTGGGGGCTGATGGGAAGTGTGCAGATGGGAAATCAGAAATTGCATAAAGAGGATGTTTCCAAAACCTCCAGACTGGCTCCAAGCCCCTTCATTCCTTGCCCAGGCTCCCTTCTAAGTGTAAGTGAGCACAGGCAGCTTCCCAGAGCTTTTCAGATAATCAAGACACCATTGGTAGGAACAAGAAGTTATGAAAACAGCTTCTGCTTTTCACGTTACGGTCTGTCTGATTCTTCTCATTCTTAAGTTAAGGGTCATTCTGCACTTTTTTTCCCCTCCCTTTTGTGCTTCTCTGCCCGACCACTTTTCACCCATTCAACTTCCTGTTCCTCTCTTGCATCCAGTTCTTTGTATGACTTGGCACCTTGGGCCTTCACATGTCCGGAGTACTTCCTGAGCAAATATTTTACTGAACTTCCTAAAAATACACAGGTAGAATGAAAATAGGACCATGTAAATAAAGACAGTGGAGTGTTTATGTTTACTAGAAAACGTGCAGAAATATGCTGGTGTAGGATTCTCTGATTCTGTCTCCACTGTGGCTCTTTCCTGTGTTAAAAATGCCAATGGACAGAAATAAACTCACACCACTTCTGCTTGACTTTCTGAACACCAACTTCCATAGTAATATATTCTGTGAAGTTCAGAACAGTCTGTTCCTCCATAAAGTGATGGTTGCATTCCTCAAAAATTCCGTTATCAAAAAAGAAAAAGACACATGAAAGAATTGCTTCAGTGGAAAAGATATGGTTCAGTTTACATAGTTCATTTTTTTAGTGGTAATGTATTGAATAAATAAATGGGTGCATGCTTTAAAAATACCTATATGATGCTTAGATATGCAATCTAAAATTTATTTGGCAAGTCAGCATTTGATTACATCTAATTTTTCCTGTTGCCACCAATACTGTCCTTAACCCAGTGTCTTCATGCATTTAATCATTATTACTTTTGTCATTCATCAGTAGGATAAATCAAGTGAAAAGCCACAAACCAAAGTATCTGTGTCCTTAGGGCAATGGCTTTCTTCTTACCCAGGTGCTAATTCATGTTCACAATTGTACTGTTACTTAAAGCAGTCTGCTGTCGCTAAGTCGCTTCAGTCGTGTCCGACTCTGTGCGACCCCATAGACGGCAGCCCACCAGGTTCCCCTGTCCCTGGGATTCTCAGATAAGAATACGGAGTGGGTTGCCATTTCCTTCTCCAAAAGCAGTCTAGTACAAGCAAATCATTAGTCATTTGAGTCAATTTCATTATATCTCCTTGATTTTATGGAAAGGTGGACTCCATTTGTGGATGCAAAATGCAAGTCATGAGTTACATATAAGTTGATTTTGGATTAAAACATGCAGGCTTTTTGAAGTTGAAATATTATCTAACTGCTGATACTCACTGAGGATCTTTTATGCCTTTGCATGCTATAAACCATTGAGACAGGAGCCAGAAATGGTCTTTTCTAAAGAACACTCCATCCTTCTCCTGGGACATTTATTTCTGTTTTATTTTTATCTTTTATTTTTAATGAGATTCAAAGGCTAACTTTGTATATGCTTATTTATAATTGTTTAGAACAGCACATTAAAAAATACTGGCACTTAATAACTATGTCTCAAATTCTGTTTATAATTTTATTGAAGTATAGTTGATTTACAACATTGTGTTAATTTCTACTGTACAGCAAAGTGATTCAGCTATACATCTACATACTTCTTTTCCATATTCTTTCCCATTATGGTTTATCCCACATCTCAAATTCTATGTAGTTACACTTTTAAAGTCTATTTGCAAGTAAGTTTGTAGTGCCATGAAGAAGCTGCACAGATTTAATGAGGGTGAACCAGGTATTACTAAACAACTTTTCCAAAGAAAGGAACTCTAACTTAAAAGCAAGCAAGCAAAATTCCTTTCCCCCACTCCTAACTAAAGAGACAAGTTAACTTGCCAACTGAAAACTCTTAAGTCCCAAGAAATACCCTAAACACAGAAAAATAAGCACTAGATGAATGCCTCCCCTTTTTCCTCGTTGGTCTGAGGCCGACTGACAGTACCAGGTGGCAGCCCTCGGGAGCCGCCCCTGCAGATGCCATACCTGACAGCCAAAAGCCGGCAGGAATTAAGCAGAAACACGTGCTTCCTGTGCAGGGCGATGGTCAGCAGGTGGGATCGGCAGGCAGACGGCGATCCCAGCCGGCCCTCCTGTGTGGTCATCGGGCCGCCGGCCTCGCGGGCACCGAGGGCCCGGAACAGGACGTTTGCTCAGCGCTCTGCTGGAAGCTGTTCAAATGCAATTATGCTGTATGTCGTGGCGGAATAGATGACTTAGAGGTTCCACACAAATTGAATTTGAGGCCAGCTTGAAATTACATTAGATCTGGGGGCTTTGACCAAAGCCTGTCTGAATCCCCCCTGCATTCCCCTTAAGGTCATCTTTCTTTAATCATTCACTAATATTTTTCCTGTTAGGTCACTGATGAATGGGTGATGTAAATCTCCTTCCCCACCCCCACCTCCTCTTTTGAGTATTAGACTGTAATGTTTTATTAACTTGTCCTGTGGGGCTGCTATCAAAACAGCAAACATGAAACTAATTTCCCAATCTCAAGAAATTGACTTTTCTCATTCTGCTTTGTACTGTAAGTCTCAAAGGCAAAGATCAATGACCAGGATGTGATAAAAGCCAAGGTGCTCTGATGCTCTGCTGTTGTCTGTAAGGACACTTTTTTTTACCAACTGAGAGACACCAAGGGAATGAAACAGATTCAACTTATGAGAAAAATAAGGACTTGCCTCTCAGGGTGAGAAGCACGAATGCCCATTCTCAGATTAATAGCATCCTGTGTCTCTGATAATTACTTCATTTTTCTCAATATCCTACTAAAGTAATAAACCATGAATCTCAGGAAATTATTAAAGGTATAGCAAAGCTAGAACACTTCCTCCATCTTTACTCTGTCTCTGCAAACTTTAGCAGGTTGGGTAAGTATGCAACCAATGTGTTTGTTAAGTGGTAAAATTTCTCTGATGAATTTAGAATTAACTAAACTATGCACAATGACTTTTTTTCTTCATTCAAACAAGAATCTGTTAGGAAACTTTCATAAGGAATACACAGCTCATGATGTCTTCTAGGTTCTCCCATCAGCAGAGCTAAGTTAATAGTATTTTAAAGCCAGGAAAGGTGATGAATGGTTTGGGGGAAATTTGGGGGGAAGAACTCTGACAAATTGAAGATACTTGACAAAAATTCTGGGTAGACCACTTGACATAATGGATATTTTAGCACACTTGGCATCAAAACATATTTCTATAAAATATAAAGTAAAATATATGTCATTCCCCATTAGTTCATTTATTTATTAGCTTCTTTTTTTATTAAAAAAATTTTAAATTAGAGTTGATTTACAGTGTTTCAGGTGTACAACAAAGTGATACAGTTACATATGCATACATACATATGTGTATAAATACATGCATATCTATATATACATATATATTCTTTTTCCTAATTTTTCCATTGTAAGTTGTTAACCCATTAGTTTTATATTGTATTCATTCAAGAAACGTTTATTAAAAGCCTAGTATATGCCAGGCTCTGTGTTGAACACTGAAAAGAGAATGATAAATAAGTCTCTGGCCTTAAAGCAGATCAATGGCTAAGCAGCGGAGACAGAAAAAAGAAGCAGAGGGCGGCAGAGGATGAGATGGTTGGATGGCATCACTGACTCAATGGACATGAGTTTGAGCAAACTCCAGGAGATGGTGATGGACAGGGAAGCCTGGTATGCTCCAGTTCGTGGGGTCGCAAAGAGTCAGATACGACTTAGCGACTGAACAACAACAAAGGAAAGGCAGACATACACACAAGTGATTGCAATGCATAGTATTGCACCATGGTATAGGGTTAACTGGTGGCATAAAGAAGGGAATTCTCGGCAGTGCCTGGGAGGTAGCTCCTTCAGAGATCCTGATTCCATGACAACAGTTAAAATGATCAAGACTCATACTGGCATGGAAGTATTTTTGAAGTTTAACATACACACATTATGTGCATACATATCAACGAATGTGTACTTACTAGCAGATTTTCACTCAGTGAACACTTATGTAATCTGTCTCCGACTCCACAAGCAGAGCGTGAGAAGATTCTGGAAGCCCCATTGTTTCCTGTCCCATTGCCACTCCACCCAAAGATGATGACTCTTCTGACTTCTAACGCCGGGATTTACTCTTGCCTGCATTTACATTTTATGTAAATAGAATCATTCCGTAGGCTTCTTTTACATATGGCTACTTTCCTCAGTTTTATATTAGTGAGGTTCATTTCTGTAGTGAAACAGCCTTCTGTGTGATACATAGCATTCTACTTTATGAATATGGCACAATTTATTTACCCACGCGTGTGTGATGGAATTTGGGTTGTTTCCTGTTTGGGTTGTTATAAATATTGTCTCTGGGAACACTTCTGCACATGTCTTTTGGTGAACATATGTATTCATTTCTCTTGAGTGAGTATATATCTAGGAGTGGAATTTCTGGATCATAAGGAATGCATATGTTCAACTCTTGTAGACACTGCCAGCAAGTATTCCAAAGTGGTTTTCAGCAGTTTACATGACCACCGTCTGTATCCTCCAGTTCTGTTCGCTCCACACCCTCCTCAGTGCTTGGCATTGTCTGTTTTTTCCACTTTAGCCATTCTTTTGGATATAGAGTGGTCTTTCATTGTGGTTTTATTTATGAAACCTAGGAGTTTTAAAATGATAAAAATCAGAGATGTGTTCCCATGGATAACTGCTCTGAATAGAGAGCTGGAAAATTTTTGGAAACGAAGAGGTTCGGTGATTTAATGTGCTGTCTGTGGGATTTGGAGCACTGTGGTGTTGTTGCAGTACTCAGAATTACAAAGCGTCTCCTCAACTCACGCCTCTTCCATAGTTTCTTTCATTCCAGCCTTTTGCTTTTCATCTCCTCACTGGCTTCCTCAAGCTCTAAAGTTAAAAGTGATGGTAGCAGCTGATCATGACTGTGGGCTACTGTCTGCAAGGTCTTATTCCCAAGCAGTTTATAGGCATATATTTTGTTAACCCTCACAATGATTCCTGAGTTAGATGGTGTTATTCCCTCCATTTTACAGGTGAGAAGAATGAGGCACAGAGAGGGTGAGTAACTCATCCAGGTTTCACAGGAAATCTTGGAGCCTGGTGTTGAACCCAGGTGGAGTGTCTCTGAATCTAAGCTCTTGATCCTTATACTACTCTATGCTGGTAGAGATCGAAGCTTGCCCCTTTTCTTTCCAGTGTATATTTGTATTTTTCAAAGAGAATCATAGTTTCTTGACATTCTCATCTAAAACAAATACTCCATCAGTTATGAGGGACTTATTGACTATGTGTCCTGAGCTATTGATAGATGATGATGCATGTAAAGTGAGGGGGTTAATAAGATTCTGCCCTTGCATAGAATCCATAAATTTCCAAGTTCTTTTCCATCTGTCATCTCACTTGAGGTTCATGAAAGTCAACTGAGGAGAGAATTTAGAACTGAGAAGTTAAGCGAGTTGCCAAAGGTCAAATGGTGCATGAATGTCAGAAGCAGGCTCTGAACCTCGATTCATATCTTGGGTTTTCCTGAAGAACCTTAGATTGTGATTTGCAGAGATCTATTTGAATACAAATTCTATGTAATCCACACCAAAATTCCTCAAGATTCTACACGTGAATCAATTAACTCTTCAGTGAAAATCATCCATGTTGATTTTAACTTGCATATTTTAAATATTCCCCCCCCTCATTTCTTGTCTATTTTTTGCAGGGTAGGGATTGTATTTTTAGTCATGCCATGCTTAGTCGCTCAGTTATGTCCAACTCTTTGTGACCCCATGGACTGTAGCCCACCAGACTCCTCTGCCCTTGGGGATTCTTCAGGCTAGAATACGGGAATGGGTTGCCATGCCCTCCTCCAGGGGATCTTGCCAACCCAGGGATTGAACCCAGGTCTCCTACGTTGCAGGCAGATTCTTTACCATCTGAGCCACCAGGGAAGCCTCCTTTTTTTCCGTAGTAGTAGTGATATCTAATTGGCTTCATAAGGACCAAATTCAGTGCTTGCACTACTAATGAAAAGTTTGACTCAATACTGGCTAATAACTAATAGGGCTTCCCTGGTGGTTCAGTGGTAAAGAATCCGTCTGCCAATGCAGGAGATGTGGGTTCCATCCCTGGGTAGGAAAGATCCCCCAAGAAGGAAATGGCAACCTACTTCAGTATTCTTGCCTGGGAAATCCTATGGACAGAGGAGCCCCATGGGCTACAGTCTATGGGGTTGCAAGAGTCAGATCCAACATAGTGACTAAACAACACCAATGACCAAAAATAGTACAGTCTTTTTGTGTTTTTTGGTTATAAATGTCTACTCTTTTAGATTAATTGCCACAGAAATCTAAAGAAGAATCTGTTATTAGTGACTTTTATGCCATCCAGTGGACAACACTGTAATTTTCCTAACACTTATTCACTAAAGAAAACAAACTTAATTTCCCTGTGCCACCATGTTAATAAATGTTGACTCTAAAAAGGACATTAAATATTTCAGTGCCACCCAGCATGTAAACACCTATGTCATATGTTACTTCTAAACTTACATCTGTAATGTTGACGGAGAAGGCAGGGTCAAAATTAAAATGTGAAACTTGCGCACTCTGCCACAATGATATTCCCTGTTTCTTTGCAAGGACTTCTCTGAAACCAGAAAAACAAGTCTTCCCATCCTTTCCCCACATTTTCCAAATATGGAATTTTGCTGGAATTCGATAGGAGTCCTTCTTCTCAACTGCATACACTTTGAATCCATGAAACCCCAGGAATCACCCACTTTTTTTTCATATTTGAGACACTTCTAGGACATTAATGAAATCATTTAGGGGTGGTATAACTAGCACTTAAAACTAAAATGGAGTAGAATAGAACAGAAAAGAAAATATAGTGCATCCCATTGCTGCATGAAGCTTGTTTCAGTTGGATGTGTGTGAAAGTGATGTAATACTGAGTCCTGATGTGAATATATTTCTTACCACGGTCTTGTCTGCACTAGTTATTTATCTTTTGTCTTTCAACTTCACATCTACCCTCTCTACACTGCTTTCTGATGTTGGCATTGGAATTCTCCTGTGCAGGCTGGTTCTATCAAGTTCTGCAACTAGGAAGTGCTGGAGGGTAAGGAGAATGTAGGAGGAGGGATGAAGGGGCTTCCTTTCTGTTTTTCTGTCTCCATCAGCATTGATCCAGCAACAGCATCAGCTCCAGCCTCAGGCTTTTCTCAGCTTCTTTCAGATTTCCAGCAGCAGAGGTCCCAGGCAAAATCAGATGGTGCATCTCCTCAAACGTATGAACGTCAGCTCCTCAGAATCCTCCCTTCAAGCTCCTGGTTCTAATTAGTCCATCTCTTATTCTCTGTACCCCTTCCTGAGACTAGGGCTAATTGCTGCAGTTATTACCTCTAGATATGATTTTCAATCCTAAAGGAAATCAACCCTGAGTATTCGTTGCAAGAACTAATGCTGAAGCTAAAGCTCCAATACTTTGGCCGCCTGATGTGAAGAGACAACTCATTAGAAAAGACTGGGAAAGATTGAGGGCAGGAGAAGAAGGGGATGACAGAGGATGAGATGGTTGGATGACGTCACCGACTCGATGGACATGAGCCTGAGCAAACTCCGGGAGACAGTGAAGGACAGGGAAGCCTGGTGTGCTACAGTCCATGGGGTTGCAAAGAGCTGGACATGACTGAGCAATAGCAATGATTTTAGTGTTCCCTCTCTGTAGAGGCAGTCTGAGTGTGGGTTGGAAAAGAATTTGCAGATACGAGGCAGAATGAGAGGAGAAGAGAGTTTATCAGAGTGGGTGATGCTGTTAGAACAGCAGGTTGACTCACGAGAGAGCCAGCCCCTTTCATGGGCTTGTGGCCAATTTTTATAGTCTCAAGGCAAAGAAAATTCCTATGGGAAGGGGTGGTGTTAAGTCGTTCGTTGGTCAGGGGTCTTTTGGTGCCTGATATAGAGATGGTGCTATGACAACTGGATGACGTAACTCCTGACAAAAAGGATGGCTCGTGACAATAATTGCCATGGAGCTTGGCTAATTCTGGAAATATTGCCCTATGATCCTAATATGGGGCTCCACACTTACTGCTCTTTCTGACTTTCAACATGGTAAACAAATTCCTTGTTCTAAATCCCTCTCTTTGAAATCCGTACAGTGATTTTCATTTTCTTGACTAAACCCTGAATGATATGGAGTCAAGAAAAGAAGTCGAAAAGCGGTTGCTTTGGGCACTGACTCTTCAGGCGATGTCACTCGTGTCGTGTGTATCACAGCATCTTGAACACCATCAATCATTGATGATAGAAGGATGCTTGGCTTACTCTGCTTTTTTCCAAAAGGAAAAAATAAGAAAGAAGGCATGAAAAATGTGTTCAATGTAGTTCATTTAATTTTAGGGTTGAAAGCATCTTGGCATTTATCTTGTATTATGATGTGGGATATAATATTATATCTTGTTGTTTAGTCACTAGGTTGTGTCCAACTCTTTGTGACCCTGCGCACTGTAGCCCACCAGGCTCCTCTGTCCATGGGATTCTCCAGGCAAGAATACTGGAGTGGGTTGCCATGCCCTCCTCCAGGGGTTCTTCCTGACTCAGGGATTGACCCCAGGTCTCCTGCATTGGCAGGCAGGTTCTTTACTGGTGAGCCTCCAGGGAAGCAAGATTATATCTAGGAAGTGGCTAAAGCGGAACTGGTACCAGCTTTCCTGACACTTAGGTTATGCTAGCTGCAAGATGTGGTGCTGTGCTGGAAAGTTTTGGTGTCTATAACTGTATTACTTCCCACCTCCACACACAAATTAAGTGATGAACCATTTACATCTACCCTGGGCAGTGACTAGTATTTGGTTATATAAGTTGAGAACACCAAGAGAAGGCTACCATCTTTCAGTTAGGAAGAGGAACTGAGAGATCCAGAGAACCAGTCATAAACTGGTAACCCATGGGTTTCATCTGGCTAGCAAATACATTTTTTTTGGCCCACAGAGTGTTTTTTTAAATGTGAATTAGTTGCCAAGATGTGAAAAAGATCCTATTTCCATGGTCTCCAGGAGCTCAAGGAATACTGGGTCCTTGTTCCCACAGGCTACCAAGTATTTCCTGGGGCACTTTTTGTCTGGTTTCCATAATCCCTGCTAGTCCTTTATACTTGGGCTTTATCTTTTCCTTTATGTTGTCTGATTGGCTTCTATGGATGTCTGTGTTTTTTTTTTTTTTTTACTTTTAATTGGAAGATAATTGCTTTACAATGTTGTGTTGGTTTCTGTCACACAACCATGTGAATCAGCCGTAAATATACATGTATCCTCTCCTTGGTTCTCTGTCCTATCCTCCCCCCCACCCCCTCCCCGACCTTCTCACCCCTCTAGGTCGTCGCGGAGCCGTGCTGAGCTTCCTGCGTTACACAGCAGCTTCCCTCTGGATATCTGCTCACTCAAGGGGTGTATATGTCAATGCTACTCTCTCGGTTCATCCCCCTTCTCCATTCCTCTCTGTGTCCACAGATCCAGTCTCTACACCTGCGTCTCTACTCCTGCCTGGCAAATAGATTCATCAGTACCATTTTTCTAGTACTATATATATATATATATATATATACATATGATATTTGTTTTGACTCTTGACCTAGAAGAAGCAGGGCTTTCCAGGTGGCACTAGTGGTAAAGAACTCGCCTGCCAATGCAGGAGACATAAGAGATGTGGTTTTGATCCCTGGGTCAGGAAGATCCCCTGGAGAAGGGCATGGCAACCCACTCCAGTATTCTTACCTGGAGAAACCCTTGGACAGAGGAGCCTGGCAGGCTACAGTCCATGGGATCGCAGAGTCGAACATGACTGAAGCAACTTATGCACACACACACTAGAAGAAGCAAACTAGACTGATACAGGCTGGTGGCAATGTGGCTCCAGGAGGGAAGGATAAAATAAATGGAGACTTCTTGGACAAGTGAGTTAGTAGGTATCAGACGGCTGTCAAGGGAATGGGTACTTGGGAATGTGTGAAGGAGAGCAAATGTGTTGTTTATGAAGCTGTGCTGTGTGACCCATCCCTACTGTCCATCTTCCCACGAGAATATCAGTACAACCACTTTACTGGACTTTGTGTGTTTTTGTGTGCATGTGTGTGTGTGTGTGTGTGGCCAGATCACAGCCAGTGGGCTAAGACTGACATAGACACAGGTGGAACTAGAGAAGAAATGGCTCAGGAAAGCTCAGACATAGGTCAGTTACATATTTTCTGAGTGATTAAAAAAAAAGGAGGTTTGGAAGTCCATAGATATGGCTATCCAGATGTTTGGTAATAGACAGTTTTTGTTGTTGTTGAAATGTAATTGCTTGTGTTATTATATATTGTTATTATATATATTATATATATAATATATATAATATTATTATATTGCTTGTGTTAACAATGTTGTGTTAGCTTTTGCTGTACAATGAAGTGAAATAGCTACATGTATACATATACCCCCTACCTCTTGAGGCTCCCTCCCTCCCACTGCCCCCATCCCATCCCTCTGGGTCATTGCGGAGCAGTGAGCTGAGCTTCCTGTGTTACAGCAGTTCTCACTGGCTATCTGTTTTACACATGACCATGTACACATGTCAGTCATAATCTAATTGGTGTCACCCTCCCTGTCCCCTCCTCTGTGTCCACATACCCATTCTCTACGTCTGTATCTCTATTCCCGCCCCGCAAATAGGTTTATCTGTCTCATTTTTCCAGGTTCCACATATATGCATTAATAGACGGTATTTGTTTTTCTCTTTCTGACTTACTTCCCTCTGTACGACAGACTCTACGTCATCTACAAACGATCCTATTTCTTTCCTTTTAGTGGCTGAGTTATATTCCATTGTATATGTAGACAATTAATCTTAATGGATCAGACCCATTAACTTTAATCAGTCAAAAATACTTCTGCAAAAAATAGCACTTCTTAACTTTTGCTTGATGATGTCATTTCTTTTGCACTTCACTCTCCTATGGTTTTATGTATGTATTTCTTTTTTATGTTTATTTTATTTTTTGGCTGCTCTAGGTCTTTGTTGCTTTGTGCGGACTTTCTCTAGCTGCAGCAGGCAGAGGCTACTCTGGTTGTGGTGCGTTGGCTTCTCATTGCGGCGGCTTCTTTTGCTGCAGGGCAGAGGCTCTAAAGTATACTGGCTCTAACTGTTGTGGCACGCAGGCTCTAGAGCACGGGCTTAGTAGTCGTGGCACATAGTATTAATTGTTCAGTGGCATGGGGAATCCTCCAGGACCAGGGATCAAACCCACGTCCCCTGCATTGCAAGGCGATTCCTATCCACTGTGCCAGAAGGGGAAGTCCTCTCTCATGGTTTTAAATACTTATTAGAACCATTCACCACTAGGTGTCAAACTTTTAAATGTACATTAATTTATGAATAAATGAACTGTATGCATAAACTAGTGATCTACATATAAATATAAAACTTAGCAGTGTAGCTTTGAAATGCATGTGTCCACTTACATGAGATACTTTTCCGTAGTAAATACTATAGTACCACACGATCCATAGTTAGTTGAATTTGCAGCTATGGAGGAACTGCAGATATAAGGGTCTGACTATCAATTATATTAACCCTGAATTGTTCAAGGGTCAAGTGTATATAGGAAGTTATGAAACTATATGCATAAAACAATATAGAGCTTTATATAATTATATAAGAGAACTTCCAGATGTACAAACTGGAATTAGAAAAAGCAGAGGAACCAGAGATCATGTTGCCAACATCCATTGGATCATAGAAAAAGCAAGAGAATTCCAGAAAAACATCTACTTCTGCTTCATTGACTAGGCTAAAACCTTTGACTGTGTGGATCACAACAATCTGAAAAATTCTTAAAGAGATGGGAATACCTACCTGCCTCCTGAGAAACCTCTATGCAGGACAAGAAGAAACAGTTAAAATCAGACATGGAAAGACAGACTGGTTCAAAATTGGGAAAAGAATAGATAAAGGCTGCGTATTGTCACCTGGCTTATTCAACTAATATACAGAGTACATTATGCAAAATGCTGGACTGGATGAAACACAAGCTGGAATCAAGATTGCCAGGAGAAATATCAATAACCTCAGATATGCAGGTGATACCACCCTAATGGCAGAAAGCAAAGAGGAACTAAAGAGCCTCTCGATGAAGGTAAAAGAGGAGAGTGGAAAAAAACTGGCTTAAAACTCAACATTCAAAAAGCAAAGATCATGGCATCCAGTCCCATGATTTCACAGAAAATGAAAAAAATGGAGAAAAAAATGAAAACAGTGACAGACTTAATTTTCTTGGGCTCCAAAATCACTGCAGATGGTGACTGCAACCATGAAATTAAAAGAGGCTTCCTCCTTGGAAGAAAAGCTATGACCAAACTATATAGCATATTAAAAAGCAGAGACATCGCTTTGCTGACAAAGGTCCATATAGCCAAAGCTATGGTTTTTCCAGTAGTCATATACAGTTGTAAGATTTGGGCCACAAAGAAGACTGGGCACAGAAGAATTGATGCTTTTGCACTGTGGTGTTGGAGAAGACTCCTGAGAGTCCCTTGGACTTCGAGGAGATCAAACCAGTCTATCCTAAAGGAAATCAACCCTGAATATTCATTGGAAGGACTGATGCTGAAGCTGAAACTGTGATACTTTGGCCACCTGATGTGAAGAACCAGCTCATTTGAAAAGACCCTGATGCTGGGAAAGATTGAGGGCAGGAGGAGGAGGGGATGACAGAGGATGAGATGGTTGGATGGCATCACTGACTCAATGGACATGAGTTTGAGCAAGCTCTGGGAGTTGGTGATGGACAGAGAAGCCTGGCATGCAGCAGTCCATGGGGTCACAAACAGTTGGACATGACTGAGTAACTGAACAACAAATATGCTTTGTAATAAACCAGTAATCTGGTGAATAAATTGGTTTCCTGAGATCTGTGAGCTGTTCTAACAAGTTGTTATAATAGAATCCAAGGAGGAGATCATGGAAACTTCCAAAATGTAGCTAGTGGTCAGAAGCACAGGTAACTAGTATCTCGACTTGTAACTGGCAAGTGGATGGCCAATCTTGGGATATTGAGCCCTCAACTGTGGGACCTAAAGCTATCTCTGGAGAGTATTGGAATTGAGTTGAATTGTGAGACATCCAGCTGATGTCAGAGAATTACTTTTTGTGGGAAAAAAGCCCACGTATTGGAGTTGATGTCAGAATCCCATATCCAAAGGAAATGAAATCAGTATCTGGAAGAGAGATCTGCACTCGTATTCACTGAAGCATTACTCACAATAGCCAAGCTATGGAAGCAGTCTAAATTTTTGTCCAATTTCTTATTATAAAGAAATTGTGGAGGGTTGAGGGGATAAGAGATGTTTCTTTCTTTCTTTTTTTTTTTTTTTGGTTACAGAAATTGGTTCAGGGCTGGGAAACAGGAAACAAGTCAATCCCTGGGTTGGGAAGAGCCTCTGGAGGAGGGCATGGCAACCCACTCCAGTGTTCTTGCCTGGAGAAATCCCATGGACAGAAGAGCCTGGTGGGCTACAGTCCACGGGGTCACACAGAGTTGGAGATGACTGCAGTGACTTGGCATGAGTGAACAGAGAAAGAAGCTAGGTCACGGCACAGTGTTGGAACACCGGGTCAAGCCTCGTCGGAAGCCACTTCTATCCTTGAATTGTCAGTCGTGTTATCAGTCATCCCCATCCTACTCAAGGCAGATGGCTTTCATTTTTCCTTTCTGTATTTATAACTTGAGGAGTCCTTTGACACAATATCTCAAGTAATATCACATCAGGAATAATTTCTGATGCCTTTAAATAATCCTTAAAGCATGACTTTAAAAGTGTATGATATTGCACAGACGGGATGTACCATCTTTTATCGAAGCAGTTTCTATTGTTGAATATTTAGGTGGCCTCACAAGCTTTCAAGTATTTATATCAATTTCCTACAATTCTATTTCCTTCTGTTGTTCAAAATGGCCTTCTTCTTGTTTCTGTCTGCTTTTATGAGCCTTATGGTTTTTCACAGGCAACACGATAAGTCTATCGTGTTCTATCCATCAAGTAATCCTTCCTTGTTTGCTTAAAATTTTATGTGTCACTTTTTGCAAGAAGCCTAACCTTAAAAACAGGGCTCAAAACCACTCATTACAATATCACTGATAAATGGTCAGTCTGCCAAATTATCCAAAGAAAAATATTTCTTGCTTAAAAGGAAGAAAAGTACAAGTGTCCGGTGAAAACATTCTGCTGTTTCCTCACCTTGCTAGTACCTAGTAGGTATTCATCAACACATTGAAAAAGTGAAAATGAAGGTCATTCGGTCGTGTCCCCTGGCTGTGTTCCACTAAGAGGTAAGCTTTGTGAAGGCAGAGCCCTTGCTAATTTGTTTCCTGTGGCATCCCAGTACTTAGAGCAGTGTCAGTAAATATTTTGAAAGATTGAACGAATAACCACAATAGTAATAATAGCAACTGCATCAACAGGTATATAAGTTTTAGTTTTCTATGGGTGCTATAACAAATTACTCCAACTCGACCGCTTAAAACAGTATACATTTATTATCTTATAGTTCTTTAGATCAGAAATCCAAAGGGGGATCAGGTCCTGGGGAAGAGTCTGTTTCCTTGCTCAACCAAATTGTCGGTAGAATTCTATCTCTTGCATTTATAGCAGCGATCCCTAACCTTTTTGGCACCAGGGACCGGTTTTGTGAAAGAATATTTCTCCTAGGACTGGGGCAGGGATGGTTTCAGGATGATTCAAGCGCATTACATTTATGCTGCTGCTGACCTGACATTAGGTGGAACTCATGTGGTCATGCGAGTGATGGGGAGTGGCTTTAAATACAGATGAAGCTTTGCTCGCTTGTCCACCCGCCTCTCTGCTCCTGCTGTGCAGTCCGGTTCTTAACGGGCCACGTACTTGTACCATGGGGGCCCCTGATTTACAGGGCTGAGGTCGGTGTGCCTTTGCTGGCTCTTGGCTGAGGCAAGTTCTCAGCTTCTAGAGGCTGTCTGCAATATTTGGCCCATGGTCCCTTTCTCCCTTTTCAGCCAGTATTGACTCTTTAGGTCTATCCCAGGTTGCATATCTTTATCTCTGTTTCTGTTTTTCCTTTCCCATCACTGTGTTTCTGCTTCTGACCTCCTGCCTTCCTCTTCTATTCAGGGCTCATGTGGTTACATTGTGCCCATCCAGATAACCTAAGACAATATTCTTGCTTTAAAGTCAGCCATTTAGTCACATTGATTCCCTCTGCAACTTTAGTTGCTTTTTGTTGTGTGATATGACAGAGTCACAAATTCTGGGGCTATCTTTGGGGATCATTGTTCTTCCTACCACGGTGGATTAGGAACTTTTTCTATTATCCATTTAGTATTCATAACTAAATTTTGATGAAAACTATTATTATTTTTTACTGATAGATGATAAAATAGAGGCCTGTGCATGCATGCTCAGTCGTGTCCAGCTCTTTGCAATCCCATGGACTGTAGCCCTCCAGGCTCCTCTGTCCATGGGATTTTCCAGGCAAGAATACTGGAGTGGGTTGCCATTTCTTCTTCCGGGGATCTTTCTGACCCAGGGATCCAACCTGCGTCACTTGCATCTCCTGCGTTGGCAGGTGGATTTTTTTTTTTTTTACTACTGAGCCACCTATCTGGGAACCCTAAAAACTCTCTCACTATTAGTGATAAATATATAGAGAAATAAAAAATATAGTAGAACTAGTATTTCTTTAGTATGCTATAATTTAAAGTATTAGAATTAAGTTATACCTTTGCAAAAACTTTTTTAAAAAGCTCAGAGTCTTGAGTCAGAAAGACCTTTCTTCTTGTCTTGACAGCCATTTACTAGTTTAGTGACATTATGTCTCAATTAAACACCTTCAACTTCTGTTTTAAAATCAGAATGAGAAACATATTTAGAATAGCACTTCGGTTTAAAAGCAAGAAGCAGTGTTGTTTACTTCTTGAAACATTTTTGTGTGAGACCATAAGATTCTTTAAAAAACTTTTTTTAATGTATTTATTTTTTGGCTGTGTTGGATCTTCATTGCTGAGCACAAGCTTTCTCTAGTTACGGTGAGCAGAGGCCACTCTCTAGATACAGTGCCCAGGCTTGTCATTGCAGCGGCTTCTCTTGTTGCAGAGCACAGGCTCTGGAACTTGTGGGCTTCAGTACTTGTGGCACATGGCCTTAGTTGCCCATGGCTTGCGAATCTTCCTGCACCAGGGATCAAACCTGTGTCCCCTGCCTTGGAAGGAAGACTCTTAAACACTGGACCATCAGGGAAGTCCAAGACTGTAAGATTGAGACAAGAGGCATTTTTCTGTTCAGCACTTTCAAGTTGCTAAATATATATGTGTTCATTCCTTCTTTTAACTCTGTCCACTTTTGCTGTCTATATCTAGAAGTTATGTAGTAAGATCTATGCAAATTTAAGGTTGTTTTAATCTCTTGTTCAGTTGACCTCTTAATAATTATGAAATGCCCCTCTTTTTCATTAGTAATATACATCTTGTCTCAAAGCCTATTGGGTCGTATAATAGCATAGCTACCCCAGTTTTATTTGTGCTGGATTTTGCATGGCATATCTTTTTCCATATCTTTCTACCTGCAAACTTTCTGTATCCTTAGAGTCAAAGTATTAATAGTGTATGACTGGGGTTTATCCTCTTTATACAGTCTTCTATGTTTAGTTCATTACCCAGTTAAGGTGATTATTAACAAAGTAGAATACAAGTTTTCACTTTACTATTCATTTTGTTTGTCCCATCTCTTCTTTATTCCTTCATCCCTCCCTTCTTCCCCACTTTTGAGTTAATGAAATTTTTCTTTATTCCGCTTTTAGTTTTCTATTGGCCATTTAGTTATATTCTTTTTAAATTTTTTCCATGGTTAGCCTAAATATTAAAATTCACATTCTTGACTTATTAGAGTATGCATTAAGTTAGTAACTTCATCACTTTCTGAAAGATGTAAGTTTATTTCCATACTTTGACTCCATTTACTCCCTTCTTGTCCACATTGTTTTCACATATTTTACTTTTATCATATGTTACAGCCTGTACACGACATTATTATTACTTTTATTTCAAATTGTCATTGTTTATTTGTATACACACACACACACACACACACACATATATATTAGAAATACCCATATATTCTTTCCAGGGCTCTTTATTCTTTCCTGTTTCAGCTGAAATAATTTCCCTCCAATTGGGAAAACTTTCTTTAGTATTTCTTCTAGTGAAGGTTTGCTGGAAATACATTCTGTCAACTTTTGTTTATCTAAAAACGTCTTTATTATATCTTCATTTTTGAAGAATATTTTCTCTGGATATAGACTTCGAGGTTGGTAGCTAATATTTTTTTTCCTTTCAGCAGCTTCAAGATGTCACTCTCTTTTCTTCTATATTTCCTGGTTTCTGTTGAAAAGTCAGCTGTCAGTTTTATTATCATTCCTTTAAAGGTTGTATGTTTTTTTTTTCATCAGCTGTTTTTAAATTTTTCTTCTTGTTGTTGATTTTTAGCAGTTTGACCATGATGTGCCTCAGTGTGGTTTTCTTTGTATTTACCCTGCTTGAGGTTGGATAAAACTCTTGAATCTGTGAGTTGATATTTTTACCAACTTTGAAAAATTATTGGATATTATCTTTTCAAATATTGTTTCTATTCCATTTTCTCTTTCTCCATTTTTGTCTCCTTGTAGGTTTACAAGTACATATAAATTAAACATTTTTACTAATACCACATTTCTTTTTATGCTCAGCTCTATTTATTCTGATCTTTTTTCCCCCCATGTTTCAGTTTGAGTATCTTCAATTGATTTATCTTTTAATGCAATTATGCTATTTTCTGTAGGTCAACCTACTATTATTCAAGAACCTTTTGTTTTCACACATTATATTTTATAGTTCTAGAGCAATTGATTCTTTGTAAGAAATCCCAGTTTTCTTTTGGAATTCTACATCTTTCCATCATTTTCCCCCTTTTATTTATTTGCTATATTAGAACTGGCTATTTCAAAGTCCTTGTGTGCTTATTCCAATAATTCAATCATTTAAAGATCTCCTACCATAATATTTAATTTCCTTGATTATTAAACACATTTACCAAGTTCTCTACAAATCAAGTAAATTTTAATTGTATGACAAACACTGGTCTAATTCCGGCTGATAACTCCTAGCAGTGAGCTTCCCATGTGAGGAAGATAGTGTTAGGGACTGCTCATCTTTTTTTTTTTTTTTATACTAGTAATGTTTATTTATTTATTTTTTCCATTTATTTTTATTAGTTGGAGGCTAATTACTTTACAATATTGTAGTGGTTTCTGTCATACATTGACATGAATCAGCCATGGATTTACATGTGTTCCCCATCCCGAGCCCCCCTCCCACCTCCCCCTCTACCCGATCCCTCTGGGTCTTCCCAGTGCACCAGGCCCAAGCACCTGTCTCATGCACGCTCATCTTATCCCAAACTGCCTTACACTGAATTGGGACTGGGTTGCAGGTTAATATGACTCAGTTTGAACCAGTTCACCTCTGTTTCACAGGCCTGATTTTCCACATCTTTCTGTTGAAAGTCTGTCCGCCAGGTTTTTAAAGACTCAGTCCGCCCTTCAGAGGCTTGGGACTTTGGTCTTTTGCCTCCTTCTTCCCCCTGCTTCCCACTTTGGCAAATGTTTGTAGGAGTCCAGCCGGGTGTTGGAGACAGGTCCCATCCTCAAGTGAGACTTTGTCTCTTATACACCCTGGTACTAAAGGAGATTTCAGTGTGCTTTATAAAAGCTTCCTACCTCCAGAATTTAACAGATATACTGTGGGAAAAACCAACCATGGGTTAGAATGACTGAAGTTTCCAATTGTCCCGCCAACCCACATGACCACTAAAAGCCTCGCGGATTTTTCATTCTCCCAGTGAAGATCTTTTGTACGGGCCAAACCCAATCATCAGCCCATGTCTAGAACTGGCAAATCTTCCACAGAAAGTTGTCTGAAACAGACTTCTCATCTCAGAGGGCTTTCCCTTCTATGAATTGTTGAATTCTCTTGATTCCTTAACTTTCTAAGGTCTTTTAACATAAAACTTTATGCTCTGCATTGTAACTTTTTAAAAAAAGTGATGGTAGTAGAAATAGTATAAATATTATCACCTACTATTTCCTACTTGGAAACAAAATACTAAATAAATATATTTGAACAAACAAATAAATTTCTCAAAAGGTTGCTGGGAGAATGCAATGCATATATATTATGTAGCATAATAACATTTATTGATACTTTAAATTTATGTAAGTTATTGCTGTCACTGACTTATGGTCTTCACCTTCCACTCTGTTGGTCCTAGATTTCCCTTTGAGTTTAGCCGTATTTCCCTCCGTAGGCTTTTCTATCCATCTATAGTTGCTCAGTCATGTCCAATTCTTTGTGACACCATGGACTATAACTCACCAGGTTCCTCTGTCCATGGGATTCTCCAGGCAAGAATACTAGAGTGGGTTGCCGTGACCTCCTCCAGGGGATCTCCCCAACCCAGGGATCCACTTGCATTGCAGGTGGATTCTTTACTGTCTGAGCCTCCAGGGAAGCTACCTTAGGCCTTTAAGAACATCAAACTCTGCTTATATCTCATTTTGTAATGGGTTAGAGTAATTTTGTCCCCTTGCTTAACCTTTGATAATTTGGAAATGTCTTGCTTCCTTAAATGTTCTCTCTTTTCTTTGCATCTTGCCATAGAGTTAAGATCATATCTGCCATGCTGTGGTCACCACACAATGGTGGTTCATGTGTCCCAGTCATCACGGCAATGTTTTCTGCCTGGTAACCTTCAGCAAAGTTGGTAAACGAAAGGATCTGTCAGGTAGCTTTATTCATTTTTTAGGAGTAAACATACTCTAGAAACATTGAAACTATGACAGCACTAGATGCAGTTTGAGAGAACAGAAGTGGTGACTTATGTGACACAGTGAGACCCGGAATGCAAAGTAACAGAAGCTGATGTCTGTATTCACACTGCATTAACATATTCTAGGTGTACTGTTAGTACTAATTGCCTTCTGGTTCTATAATTAGCTTGCCATAGTCATAGAAGGTTTCTTCATGGCTACATATCATTAATAACTCTCCCCCCACCAACCATTAAAAAAACACAAACAAAAGCCATGAAATCAATAACTCTATTACTCCCACTCTCAGTTGACCCAGTTGCTCCATTTTCAAGCAGTTTTCTGCAATGTGCAGAAGCTGTAGGCAGCTGTAGGCAGGAATTAACTCTCTAGGATAATTCTTTCATGTTATTTAGTGTTTGGTTATGATTCTTCCCATAAAGTAGGGCAGTGACATTAAGAAAGTGACTAGGGCTTGCTTTCTATTGTCTTTAACCTTGGGTGTATATGAAAGTTTCACTGCACTTTTATTTCCTTCTCCATGAAAGTGGCTTAATATGGCTTCCCAACTCTGTAACATGTCATTATATTTATGAACATTTGCCTAGAACACTGTACTTTCAATATACTTTATAAATCACAATTCAGCTATTCAGCACACAGCCCTGTGAACTAGGTCAGCTGAATTATCTCCACCTTATAGGTGTGCAAACAGAGACATTAAGTGAATTAGAGACATGCCTAAGGGTATACAGTAAGAGAATAGAGAAGCATGTCAGAACTCATGAGTTCTTCATGCTCAGTACTTGCATGACCCTAAATATGTACATTTTAAGATTTTGAAACACAAATAATTTCTTACTAATGCAATGCCAGAGCAATGCCAGAAAGTTGAGAGGTGGTGGCATCTTACTAGCACTTGCATTTTTAATCTGCCTGCACGTGAAGGCAAATGCAATCTATAAGTTTTATTAAAAATAGAATTTTGAGAAATTCCATTAATTTTTAAAATGTGTGTTGAGCTGTTTCTAAATTTTCACATTACCATCAGCAGGTCACAATAGCCCAGTCGGGAAGGAGAAAAGAGAGACACTCACCATTTCAAGTTCAGTGGTAAGTTGTAGAACTTCTCCAACTCCAACTCTCATTTTGATTTGCCCACAATAAAGCCTATCATTGCTGTGGTCAGCCCTTCAAGGGAAAAGCCAAAAGCCTATTTTCTCATTAATAAATGTGCCAGGGCCAGTGCTGGGTCCTAGAGAAACAATTTTTAAGTACAGTTAAAAACAAAGTAACGTTCAAAGTGTTTCCAACAATCCTTGTTGTGTAAGCACATTAGCTTCTTGGCCTACAATCAGTGGTTTCCTTCCCTGTTGCCTGTGCCATGCCCATTCTGGCCTCAATGTGGCCGAGAATCCTGTGATTAACTGGCTACAGGAAAGGCAGCAACAGCAACCAACCTAATTTTAAACCCTTGAAATGGCAGCTCCACACTGAAGCACAACAAATACGGCCAGATCAGAGGGTTTTTCATTAACCACACTTGACGGGAGGAAATGGTAATTCTTAAGAAAGAATAGAAATAATGGCTTTGGGCCTCAAGCAGTGATCTGCTGTATATCTCCAGGCCGGGAGGGGTGACCACACAGGAGGAAGGTGAGCAAATTCGAAACGGGACTCTCTGTGGAAGTGAATCATGCTCAGAGTGGCAAGTATTTTTTTTTTTTCCCCTGAGTTATTGGTTGGGTGCTCTTGAGCCAAATAGCAGAGGGGAACGAGTGGGCAACGAGACTGGGGTGGGAGCTGAGGCAGTTGTCCAAGATGGTGCCGGTGGGGAATTTCAGAAAGGGTCGCGCTGTGGCTAGTTTTTCCAACCAACTGCCTCAACTCAATTTTGCTAAGAGACATCATTGGCAATCTTGCACTTGCCTCCAGAAGAATGCGGCAAACAACTACAAAACAAGTCAGTTGTCCCACTTCCTTTCCTTTTCTGCTTAATAATAGCTTTCTATCTTTTGATGTGCTGATTGTTTTTTTAAAAAAATATGTTTTAATAACATTTTGCTACTGGCAGCAATTGATTGCTTGAAAGACCACAGCCATTCACACATACACACACGCATATGGGCTTAAACACAGAAATTTTGAAACATTTGGTCATTCAAATATTAATTTTTCAAATTATGGAGAATTTTACTTACTTCTTTGGCCTACTCAACACTCAAACGGTTTCTCTTATGTCTTCAAATAATCTGTAAGGAAATACAGCTTAGAGAATTGGGTGAATAGGATTAAACTGTTTCTTGCTACCTTATGCTATTTATTTCCTGCCCCAAAACTAACTTCCCAGGTGGTGCTAGTGGTAAAGAACCCACCTATCAATGCAGGAGACATAAGAGACTCAGTTTCAATCTCTGAGTTGGTAAGATCCCCTGGAAGAGGACATAGCAACCCACTCCAGTATTATTGCCTGGAGAATTCCATGAACAGAGGAGCCTGATGGGCTACAGTCCATGGGGTTGCAAAGTCGGACACAACTGATTAACACGACACTGAAACTTTTATATCAGCCCAGGGGTTTTCACTAAATGTCTAATCACCTACAGGTTTCCTCATTTCTTTTATAAACCCAGAAAAAAAGAGAGAGAGAAGATAAAAGGCCAAATAATCTTCATTCTGTTAGCTTGAGCTGACCAATGCTCTTAGGCAGAGTTATTAAACATTTTCTTCCCCATTTTTAGAGGAAGAAGGAGAGTAGTAATGGTAGAACTAAGACTCCCATTTGGTCCTCTTCTCCAGGAGACTTCCTGTAGAAATAGGACATTTCTATGCTGTGGAGCCCACCAGCTATAGTCTACTAGTTCATCTTACTCCTTTCTTCTTTGCCTTATTAAGATCAAGTATCCAACACTCATCATTTTCTACTTGACTGTTGAAGTAGTAACACCATCTGGCCAACCCCTTCCTCTATCAGGTACTCGGAACAAGGATCCCTGACATTTGGGTGAAAGCTGCAGTAGGTTATCATAGCCGTGTTTGGACTTCCTCTCTCATGGATGGCGTATACAACCGTAAGCCAGAATGCACAGTAAATGTTAAACATTTGCTACATAATTATACCTATCGGCATAAGAGAGCTTCATGGTATGTTAAATGGAAGAGGCAGATTACAAAACACTATATGCAGTGTAGAGCTGCTTCCCAGGTGCTGCCAATGGCAAAGGGCCTGCCTGCCAATGCTGGAGATGTAAGAGACGTGGGTTTGATCCCTGGGTTGGGAAGATCCCCTGGAGAAGGGCCTGGCAGCCACTCCAGTATTCTTGCCTGGAAAATCATCCCAAGGACAGAGGAGGCTGGTGGGCTACAGTCCATGTGGTTGCAAAGAGTCGGACGTGATTGAAGTGACTTAACACACATGTATACACAGTATACAGTTTGATTTCATTTTCTAACTATATATGCTTTTTTAAAAGCCTGAAGGCATATGTAACAATGTTTCAGTGAAAAACCTTTGAAGAATCAGTGTTGTTTTCTTTTTTCTCTTATCACTATTTCTAAAATATTTGTTAATCCTCATATATAATAGTGCAGTAAGATTCATGCAATTTTAAAATTTTTTCAAATTTAAAAGTGATAGACAAAGAAAGACATTTATCAAGAAAGTGTATGTTCTTTTGTAGCCTAGAGGAAAATGTATTGTCTATGTAACAACATTTTTTCAGATGAATGAAAATAGTAATAATAAATAGCACAGTACCGGGTGCTCTATTAATATTATCATAGCCTTCACAATAACTGGGCAAAATAGATATTACTGTTATTGTCTCCCCCATTTTACAGAAAACTGAGGGCCCCTAGAGTCTATCTAATTTGTTCAAGTTATAGTGGTTCAGCTGTTTTGCATAGTTTATTTCACCCTCTCTTGCAGTGAACTGTTAAGGTATGTATTTAATGTAAGGCTGATTTATCTACATTTGATAAATGAGAAAAAATGAGACTGAAGGAAGTAATGCGAGTGACCCAAGTGTTCCTGTGGTGGATGCAACTAATCCCTGAATTTTTAAATTCTTTACTCCGGTGTTCTTTCTACACCTTTATTTTTGCAATAACCTTGAAAACTGAAACATTCATGGTTATACAGGTAACTCTCTACAAGAGAATAGTTGGACACTAGAAATGGTGCTTTCCAGAAACTAAGTTTTCCTTTTTTTATGATGATTTAAGAGATGAGTTTTCTTCTCTTGGTGGCAGTTTAAGTTTGCCTGGAATAAGAGTAAGGAATCCCAGAAAAATTACAGAATTTTTCTTAATAAACAGAATTTTTAAGGGCCTTCTTGTTGGTCTTTCAACATGTTGGGTGGTGGGTATTGGTGATGCATTCATTTCATTTATTATTCATTCTAACATGTCCTTTTTTCTCTAATATTTCTTAAAAGCTGATCCTGCACCAAGCTCTGAGTTAGGAGTTAAGACACCAGTTTGTACAAAACGGACGCTCCTGCTGTCATGAAACAAATTTGGAAATGACTAAACATACTACCCATGTGGAACCATTAACATCTGAACAGTTAGAGAAACTAAATTCTTACGGAGTAGAACATTAGCTCATGGAAATGATAAATGTGTTATGGGAGGTACCTGGGAAGACACCTGGGCAAAGTGTTCCTGTTAGGAGGTGATCATTTATAGATTTCTTAATAAGATTTGTTTAGTAAGCGAAGGGAAAGATAAATATTAATTGAGTACCTACCAAGTACTGCTAACCCACTCAGTCCCTTACAAAAATGCCAGGATATGGGTATCACTGTCTCTATACACAGGAAGAAAAAGGGATTTGCTTCTGTCTTAGTCACTAAGTTCTGTCCTATTCTTTGCGACCCCATGGACTGTAGCCTGCCAAGTTCTCCTACCCATGGGATTTCCCAGGCAAGAATACTGGAATGGGTTGCTATTTCCTTCTCCAGGGGATCTTCCCCACCCAGGGATTGAACCCACGTCTCTTATGTCTCTTACATTGGCAGGAGGATTATTTACCACTGCACCACCTGATGGTTAGCATTTTCTAGTAATAATACATTTTTATTATGGACATACCTCATTTTTAGATTAAGGTATGTACTTTGATACTGATATATATTTTATTGGAACTAAGCCTGAAGTATCTCTGTGGTATGCCTGTACTTCAAAAATAATACTATGGATTTGAAACATCATTAGAACTATAGATCTCATTATACTCTGTTCCCTCTGCCTAAGTTTATTGATAATACGTTTCATTTTGCTCCCCCTTATGCCTAAGTTGGGGCTTCCCAGGTGGCTCAGTGGTAAAGAATCTGCCTGCAGTGCAGGAGACACAGATTCAATCCCTGAATTGGGAATATCCCCTGGAGAAGGAAATGGCAACCCACTCCAGTCTTCTTGCCTGGGATATCCCCTGGACACAGGAGCCTGGCAGGCTATAGTCCATGGGATCGCAAAAGAGTTGGACACAACTTAATGACTAAGCAATAGCAACAACATGCCTTAAAGTTATTTACCTGATCTTTCTAGACATAGGTAGGCATGGACTCTTGAGATATAAAAATGTCTCTGGAATTAAATGGTTAGGTGATACAGGTTTGCTGAAATTTCTGAGAACAAATGCTAGAGTCCTTAAGTATTTTTAAATTTGTAAATAAAACCTCATTTAAAAAAAGCAAAACAAAAACAGGTGACAACTGAACTCCCCCTCACACTGTTATGAACACCACTTTCTCCGTTGTATATATTGCAGCACTGAAGTGTTTCTGACTTGGGTTGGCGTCAGTGGCAAGAGCCACTTTATCAGAAACAAGAAAGAAGGATTGATTTCAGAATAAAATAAACATTTACAAGGAATAAAGCCTCTTTACTCAGAGTGGTAGCTAGTAGAATTAAAACTATCTTTTTCCTCCCCATCTACCATGGGTTGGAGACTTCAGGAAATTATAGTTCTGACTTCTTTATGATTCTGTCTTCCATAGAATCACTATCTTATTTCTCTTGGATATGGTTCATCCAAGAAGCCTGACCACCCTGTCACAGGGGGAAGTGGTTCCCAGCAGCACTGCCCTTTGTTCCAAAAATACTCTGCTGACCCCACCTGAATATGTACACAAAGGTTATCCGTGAATGTTAAGTGTGGGGAATGCCTCTGTAATTGGTGATATTTAAATACATGTTCTGGATACTCATGGGCGTTCTCTCTCCCTCTCTGTCAAGTGGACACACACACACACACACACACACACATACACACACCCCTGCTTCTTAAATTCTCAAGGCTTCTTTCAAAATTGAAATAAGACTGAATATCTTTTCTAGGTAAAACTTTACATATTTTTTACTAATGAACCTTTCACTAATTATTGATGCATTTTAGTTTTTCATGAGTATTCTTAAAAATATACCGCAACTCTAAAATTAAAAATGCCAAGAGCAGAGTTATTTCTTGTTATTTATATGTACAATTAAAATATAATTTGTCGGGAAAAATGTTCTTGACTTAATTTTGAATGTGTTATTTGTCTAAAGTGTTAGATTTTTGGGTTGCCTTGGAAAGTTTTTTTTTAAAACAGTGTTTGCTTATTTTTCAGTTAGAAAGAACTATTAAAAACAAACAACTTGACTCATTATTATTTAGAATTCTTCAAGAGAAATATATGGAACTTGTATATTAGGCAGATTGGCTAAAAGTTTAAAGGGTGATGTTTTTAGCTAACAAGATTTAAATGGCCCAAAGGTTAATTTCAAATTAAATTAAACATCTCCCTAAACAAAGTACAGCCACATAGGTGAGCTATGTAGCCTAAAAAAATTTATCTAAAACCAATCATTTAACTACGAGATGGTAAATGTCATCCTCTAGACTGAATTAAAGAATGCCCAACCCAGACCATCTCATTTTCTACAAAACTGCCAACACAGCAGTTAAGTCCCATGAGGGAAAAGTATGTGTGGCCTCAAAGTTTGGACTTAAATTAAGTGCCTGATAAGAATGGCTTGCTAGAATCATTTGTTAATTAAAATTATTTTATTATTTATCTAAAATAGCTTTGGGCAGTTACATAAAGCAAAGTTTATGTTCATTTTTCTCTTTTCAAAATAAGAGAATGTTTTGCTTCGTGTGCTTTGCGTCTCTGCGTTAGGATATTGGGGTTATATAAATTAATTGTATCTCTGCAGCGCTGACACGAATAGACTCTTTAGAAATAACATGTTGAAGGAGGGATAGGTTTTTTCTTTTACCACCCACATTATGTTATGAGTAGCACAGGGTATTCAAATGCTTTGGCACAGAACATGAATAAAGAGCTGATCTTGAAAATACCATTATCACTATTTATTTTGAAATTGACACTCTGCTCTATTTTAAGGCTTACACCCAGTTTTATCTGTGTATTGCAGATAATCCAACACACACATTAGAAACAGCTTCAAATATCTTTCTTTCTTCACCCCATCCATGGGTCTCTCCATTTAATTTTTGGAGGGAAAAAAAAAAAGGTGAAGAAAACATGGTTCCAGAGAAAGACATCAACTGAGGAATTTTGTTTGTTATGATTGGACAGCTGCTGTTGGCCTAGTAAGGATCATTTTATGTTTTATTTTGATTGAAGAGATATCACTTTGCCAACCATAATTTTTACAATTCAGCTTTTCAGTTGAAATGAGATGACCTTTAGATTTTCTTTTCCTATTTTTTTCCCACCAGATGGTTATTTCCTACAAGTATCCTTGTCTGGCTATTACCTTAAAAGTGACTAAATTGATGTTGTATTGAATAGATTGGTCTTTTTATTCTGCTTTGGCTGAAACCAGGTATTGGTTAAGTATATTTAATCTAGTAGTATGAAAAAGCCCCATGGGGATTCTGTGGGAAGGAATCTGGCCCTCAGTCTTGGAGAGGAAGCTATTGATGTCCTTATTTGATAAAGATTTTACTTCTGAATTAAGGAGTTACTTCAAAAATATATTCTACAAAGTGATGAACATGAAGCAGTACTATTGACTGACCTCAGACTTTGGTTTGGGGCTACAGTGGCCTGGGTACATGGCAGGCATCTCTGGGTTCCCATTGCCTGGCCCATTATCAAAACTCCTCAGGTTTGGACTTAAATCGAAATGCTTTTTCTTTCACTTGCCTCTGAGACTGTTGACATCTTTGCAGAGTCACTATCAATATTTAGATATTGTGGAATGGGTTTGCTATGGATTGAATATTATTGTCCCCCCTCAAATTGATTTGTTGAAGTCCCAACCCCCAAAGTGATGGCGTTAGGAGGTGAAGCCTTCAGGAGGTGATTGGATCATGAGGATGGAGTTCATGTGAAGGATCAGGGTCCTTATAAAGGAGACCACAGAGAGCTCCTTGACCTTTCTGCCAAGTGAGAATATGGGAAGAAGTTGCCCTGCCATCTGCGAGCCCAGGAAGCCGGCATACACCCCAGACACTGAATCTTCCATGGCACCTTGATCTTGGTCTTCAGAACTTAATCTCCAGCCTCCAGAACTGTGAAAAATAAATTTCTGTTATGGATGAGTCATCCAATCTGTGGCATTTTTTTTTAAATAGCAGCTTGAATGGATTGAGACAGAGTTCGTGTAGTGAACTTTTTAAAGTTCTGAGTTGTATAGCTGAGTTATCTCAATACACCTAATTAAGCTTAAAACAAAAGTTTCTGACTTCGAGAAAGAACTCATAACCCCACTGAGATGCATGTCTTCCCTGGGTAACTTAGTCTGAAGTCATGGAGATTCCATTTTTATTGACCATATGCTCTTAATTCCTGGAGTGCTAGGGGACATATGTGGCATCTTATGCAGGACTATTTTGGGATGAGGTCTGGTATAATAAATAGAAATAGCACAACAAGTGAATTTTACCAATGACACACCAACATCTTTGCAAAATGGATATTTGTGTCTAGAGTAGAGGAAAGTGAAAATGGAGCTTCCATTTATTGGCAGAGTTTCTAAAAAAGGGAAGAGCTGAGTTCTAACAGTCAATTGGTCGCTCTTCCAGAAAGTTATTTTAGGGGCTCCAGGTAAAAAGCTTGCTCAATAAACATCTTCATTCCATGAAATAAAATGCTGCAGTAGTTTCTCTCAGGATCATAAGGTGTTTCTTAAGGAGGTAATTAGTCTCCTATAACTAGGTAAATTCTAAAACACCTAGTTTTATACAGTTGGGAGATTAGAACTCATTAGTTTATATACTTTTAATTTGGATGGATGAAGAAAGTGTTTCACTTAATCGTGTGTATGCTAATATGGAGTTCCAAAAAGTGGAATAAATTCCATCCAGTTACCGCCCCCACCATACACATTTCCATAATACTTGTGAACTCAATCCTGATTCTTGTGGTTTTTCTCTATTCATCTCTGCATATATGCTTCCATAACATTACATTACATTTTAACTATTTTTGTATTTCTATTCCCCTTCTAGAATATGTTCTTTCTTTCTTTATTTTTAGCCTAGTTTGCAGAGTGAAGAGGAGGGCTCTGGAGCCAGACTATGAGGGTTCAAATCTCAGCTTCTTTAGGGATAGTCTTTGTGAGCTTGAATGAGTGACTTGATTTCTGTGACCCAGGGCCCAGTTCTATAAAATTTGAAAGATGATAAACCCAACTCATAGACCTGTCATGAGGATTAAATGAGTAAATTTATGAAAGTAAACCAGTGCCCAGGACATTGTAAGTGCTAAATAAATATTAGCTGTTCCTGACACACAGCACTCCAACAGATGTTAATCGAGTGAATAATTATTAGAAATGTTTGAAAAAGGCATATCTTACTATTGAGGTGATCAAAACTCTTTATAGGAGTAGATGGTTATGGGGATGAGAAGGTTCACTTACAGATGTTTTAAAGTCATGACTCTTTTCTTATTTAATAGTGGGAGTCACTGTTTTTACATACGACACAAAAATACTCTCTTGAGTGGTCAGTTGGGTTCTTCTTTTGGCATGATCTATAAAGATACTAGAACAGCTATATCAACAAAACAAATAACCCATTTAAAAAACGGGCAGATGTGAACAAACTTTTCTCCAAAGAACACATACAGATGGCCAAGAGGCACGTGAAGAGGTGTTCAACACCAATAATTATTAGAGAAATACAAATCAAAACTACAGTGAGTTATCAACTCACACTGCTCAGGATAGCCATCATCAGAAATTTACAAACAGTAGATGCTGGAGAGGGTGTAGAGAAAAAGGAACCCTTCTACGCTATTGGTGTGAATGTAAATGGGTACAGCCACTACGGAGAACAGTATGGTGGTTCCTTAAAAAACTAAAAAGAGAGCTACCATATTATCCATATTATCCAACAGTCCTACTCCTGGACACATATCTGGAAAAAAACAAAATTCAAAAATATACATGCATTCCAATGTTCATTGAACACTGTTTACAATAGCTAAGACATGGAAGCAAACTAAATGTCCATCAGATAAATGGATAAAGAAGTTGTGGTTTATGTATACAATAGAATATTTCTCAGCCATAAAAAAGAACTTAATAATGCCACTTGCAGCAACATGGATGACATAGAGATTGTCATACTAAGCAAAGTCAGACAGAGGAAGACAGTATCATATAATATCACTCATGTGTGGTGGTTTAATTGCTAAGTCGTGTCCAACTCTTTGCAACCCCAGGGACTGTAACCCACCAGGCTTTTATGTCCATGGGATTTCCCAGGCAAGAATACTGGAGTGGCAACTGGAGTTGCCATTTCCTTCTCCAGGGGATTTTCCCAAACCAGTGACTGAACCCAAGTCCTGCATTGCAGAGAGATTCTTTACCACTTAGCTGCCAGGGAAGCCCCGACATCACTCATATGTAGTATCTAAAAAATCATACAGATGAACTTATTTACAAAACAGAAAGAGTCACAGATATAAAAAAACAAACCTAGGGGGAAGTGAGGAGAAGGGGTAAATTAGGAATTTTGGATTAGCAGATAGAAACTACTAAAAATAGATAACTAATAAAAACCTATTGTATAATATAAGGAACTAACTACTCAATACTCTGTAATGATCTATATGGGAATAGAATGTAAAAAAGAGTGGCTATTTGTACTGCATAACTAATTCAATTTTCTGTAACCTGTAACTAACAGAACATTGCAAATCAAATATACACCAATAAAAATTAATTAAAAGAGATACTAGATCCTGTTCAGGAGCTTGGGTATTATCATTGTTAATTAAGTGGCCATAATGTAATCCTGTGCCAAACACATCAGCAGAGCTCATAATTTTATCTTCTGCTGTGTCATTATTACACCCATACTTGGGCCAAGTATGTTCAGTTTGGTTATGGATTTCAGATGCATCAGATTCCTTTTATAATGAAATGCTATCAGTGGCAGAAGAAGCTATTCCTAGATTTGACTCAAGAGAAGACAATCTCACAGATAATGAAGAGTGTGCACTGGAGATTAAGACAAAGAAAAATTAGCACATGTATTAACTTGGATCATGTTTATACTTTGTTGTCAACTGTCATCACTTGTTCAAAATAAAATCTCCTACGTTTGACTCACAGAGCCTGGCAGAGAATAAGCTATTTAAATTTCTCTAATTATGTTTAAAATTTGGCCTCTAATAGTTCACCACAGGAATCTATTTTCCAGTCAGAGTTTTACAAACTGATTCTTAACAGTCATCATGGATCTTTTTTTTTTTTCTTTTCATGGATCTTAAGTGATCATCTTTGCTACTGAATGAATGGAAGGTCTTCATTTTTTTGTCTTAGTTTCTGATTCTTCAAGAAATTGTGTGTGTTTTGAGAATGAGTGAGGTTCCGTCTAGAGATAAATTAACATGAGCTACAATGTGTTTTTTTTTAACTTAAAAAATCTATAAGGGTAGTAGGTACCTTCTAAATCAAATCAAATATTTTAAAAGGTTATAAAATTAAAAAGGAAGAATCTTCCCCCATTCTAACTTTACAGAAATTATTATTACTAACATTTGCAGTCTCTTTTTGTGCTCATATTAACACAGGACACAGAAATAGGGTGCTTTTTTCTTAAAACAAATTAGGTATCTTGCATATCATTCTGAGTTCTACCCTTTTCACTTCACTACATTCATAGGATCTTTCCAAGTCAGTGCGTAAAGACGTATATATTCTTTTTAATATTCACCTAGAAAAAAAATTCACTTAGAATTTTATTAGTTTTATCAGTTTATTTTTTCTCCATATTATCAGTTTCTTCTGATTTATTTAACCATCCTTTATCTTGGTGAAAATTTAAATTATCTCTAATTTTTCACAATTGCAAACAATGTTATGGTAATCCTTTCTATATCTTTTTACTTATTTCTAGGATTGTATTTCTCAAAGAGGGTAGTGGATTGCTGGCTTGTAATTTTTGTGTTTTGGGAATATTAGCGATGTTTTCTCTCTCCCCCGCTCCTGCTCCTGCCATATTCAAGCAACTAGGGTCTTTGCTGTTCATTGTCACAGAGGATGGATGTTCTAAATCTGAAATGAGAAGGGGAAAATGTCTTCAAGGGCTTTGGTTTCCAAAAGCCCAAATCCTTAGGGGAATGAAGAAAACTGGCAAAGACAAAATGTGTGGGAGACACATCATAAAAGACCGCAGAACTTCTGTTTTAGGTTAGAGAAAGTTTCTCTGGCCCGGTGGGGAAGAAGAGGGGGATGGAGGGAAAGTGAGGACAGCAGAGGCATTTGTAGGTCCTAGCAGCAGGCCAGGCCCTAAATTTCCCAGGTTATAATCTCAGTGAGGAAGCCAGCCCCAGGGCATGAAGGCAGCAGGGGCCCGTAGGAAAAAATCCTGCCTGTGACGAAGCAGATCTGCCCAGAAACGACCTTGTCAGGATTCCCTGGCTCTAGCCGAGCGGAGGAGCAGTAGGATTATTCCCAGGCCCTCAAGCAGGGCAGGAAAGGAGCAGAGAAAGTTGCTGGACATCAAGGGACCTTGCCACCAAGAACAACAAACATTCATCAGTGATCTGTTTGGGATAAGAGCGGAGGACCGGGTGAGCCAATGACTTCCTTGGAAAATGCTGGTGTGAAAATGACTTCGCAGATCATGTACCTCTCCTTCTCCTCCCCCACATCTTGACATGACATCAAGACTTAGAAATGCTTGAGGGGAAAGAGGGGAGCCCTGAGTTGGTTAGAATTACATTTCTGTGATTCAGCAAAATATGTTTGGTTACTGAGTTTCTTATCTATTCTATAGGATTTGTGCATTGAAAATGTGTTATAGTCATTAAAATTTTTTCCTCCTCCCTCCCCAAAAAAAGAGGTGATTCTAACTGACACTCCCACCGATAATATTTGAGGGCCTGTTTCTTGTATTCTTGTCAACACTAGATGCCATGGCTCTTTGGAATTTTTGTTAATTTACTAGGCGAAAAAATGTAATCTCATTGTTTTAATCTGTGTTCTCCTGGGCACTGGTGAGCATGTTTTTATGTTTATTGATTATATTTCTTCCTTTGTGAAGTGCTAGTGTAGTTTATTTTATTTTATTTTTTTTTTGCTTTTATTTTGTTCAACCATATATTTTATTCTTTATTGAAAGACTATCTAATGGCTAATGACACAAAGCAATGTTTAGTCTTTAGACATCAGCCCTCAACCCCAAGAGAATATATCATGTTCTCCAAAGATAATTATTGTTCCACTATAGAATCACTCTTTTTTAGCAACTCTTATGTCATTCATCTTGATTGTTTTAATATCTCATGATTTTCATACAAAAAGAAATTTAGGTAAAGAGGGTGTGGAAGGGACATTGAGAAGTGATTTCAGTTATTTCCCAATTTTGTGTGTGTGTCATTAATGAAAAATAATATAAAAATACATCATTGATTTCCTAAGTCAAAACAGTAAGGATGATAAAGGACTATGGCAATTTGTTAAATAATCTTTCTTTAATGTCCTTTCTTGTGGATTTAAATTTGATTTCAAAACTCATTTACTTGTGTTCCTCCTTTGTGTTTTAAATTTTTATTGGAGTCCAGTTGATTGACAATGCTGTATTAGTTTCAGGTATATAGCAAAATATATATATATATTCCTTTTTAAAGATTCTTTTTTGTTATATTCTCTAAATTCTTCTCTAAGGTTTTCCTTTTCCCCCATGTTCTGATAAATCTCTGCTTGATATTTGATGATTCTTTCAAAGTTTAATACACAGCATTAGCCAAATCCTGGTTCTCTTGAACTGGCTACGGTGACGGGGTAATGCTTAGAAACCATTGATTTTAAAGGTGTCTGTGTGTGTTAATCACTCAGTCGTGTCCGACTCTCTGCGACCCCATGGACTGTATGTAGCCTGCCAGGCTCCTCTGTCCATGGAATCCTCCGGGCAAGAATATTAGAGTGGGCTGCCGTTCCCTTCTCCAGGGTGTCTTCCTGACCCAGGTCTCCTGCACTGCAGGCAGATTCTTTACTGTCTGAGCCAGCAGGAAAGCCCCTGATTTTAAAGGTAGAGGAACTGATATGTAGAGGATGCCGGTGGGAGTCAGAAGCACCCCCAGTCTGGCTGGCTCATTCCCCCTTTGCTTCTCTCCAATACTCAACCTTCGCTCTACTTCTTAGCTCTCTTTCTGTTTAATAGGCTCTGAGAATTAGACAGTTTGAAGCGCTGCTAGCTGTTCAAATAGAGGCCAGGTTGTTCGTCTTTACCATCTGAAAGCGGCTTTGATGCTTTCTGTAAAATGAACTCTCGGACACCCACCGCACCGTTGGCACCCCGAGCAGCCTCAGCAGAGATCAAAGGCGGCCCGTTGCGTGGAGGCCGCTCCCCGCGGACAGCGTTGAAGCCTCCTGGCAGGCTCTGCTGGCTGGCTTCTCCCTGCTGCGACCTGAGCCCTGCGCGCTGGAGAGCACCGCTACCTGTCTGGGGTCCCCGGCGGATTAAAGAGGGCTTTCAGTGTTCAAACCCATTCTCTGGCACCTGGAATTCCAAGTGAACTTAGAAACTATAACTGACTCTATTAATTTCAAAATACAACGAGAATACCGCTGCTTTTCTTCCTCCAACACCATCCCTTTGTCTCTTCTGGGTCGAAGCTGTTCCTCGGGCTGTCACTTGTGGCTGAAACGATCTAAGTCTTGTGCAGCGGGCCCCCGGATACGTGGCCAGGAACCAAGCAGTCTCTGGTTATCAGAACTTACGGCAAGCCAAACTCTCTGCCGGGCATTCAGCAGGAGTCTTGAGGACACAGATTCGTTGTCCTCAAACCACTTTTATATCTCTTGTCAGCAAGATCCCACCTTCTTACCTAACCTGGTAAATAAATGCCTGGCATTTGTCATGAAACACGCCCCCCTCCCCCTTTTTTTAATGGAACTGCCTGTCCCTATATAGATATACACTGGGTCCCAAGTGCTTTCTAAAATTTTGGAGAATATCCAATTTAAAGTAAGAATTATTAGACATTATCCTGATCATTCTTAGGTCAGATGGCAGGGATCCTGGAAGGTTCTAACTAGGCAGATGTCCCACTTGATAACTTGGTTTGTTATTTTCTAGAGGATGAGAAGGTTGGATGGCATCACCAACTTAATGGCCATGAGTATGAGCAAACTCACACATGAGTTTAGTGTCTGCGCTAGTGAAGGACAGGAAGCCTGGCGTGCTATGGTCCATGAGGTTGCAAAGAGACACGACTTAGCGACTGAACAACAAGAGGAAATAAAAGACTCTTTGGGGGCCAGCAGACAACAGCATCCTCCTTCCGAGCTACCTGAGAAAATTTGTTTCCCTCACGTAAGTCCAAGTTCTTTTCTGCAGGCTTGAAAGCCAAGAAACGTGACTTGGAAACGAATCCCGTGCGCCCCCACAGCATGGGCAAGTAAATCTTCAGACATAACAAAGTCTGCCTTAAACTTTCAGTTTTGTTTTTTTTTTTTTTAATCAGTCCAGGGACCAGGAGCTAGATAAGCAGAGGGAAATCTAAAGATAAAGGAACTCTCTCAAGTCAAGGCTGTGGGAGGGAATTTTCTAGAATGATGACTCAGGGTATCATGGATTTGGGAAGTAAGACCTCTCCTTCATGTGGCTATTGTGATATTCTTGTGGAAAAACAAAACCAGAGCACACTGTGTCTACCATGGCATATTCAACATTGACACGTAAGAGCTTCAAAGTGCAGTGGAGTTGTCTGAGGAAGTACACCCTGCAGGTGTGGTGTGAGCAGCAGGCTAACTGGGTTACTGGAAATGAGTGTAGGAAAACACGGAGCTGGGGTTTTGGCTCTGCACACATCTGCTAGTGCTGAATTCAGGGGCAGAAAGGGAGAAGCCAGCTGCATTCTGAAACTGGCAGGCCAAACTTCCCTGGTGGTCCTGTGGTTAAGACTCTTCCCCTGCGGGGGGCATGGGTTCAAGCCATGCTTGGGGAACTAAGATCCCTCATGCCACATGGTGTGGCTAGCATTTTTTTTTTTTAAATTAAAAAATAAAACTGGCAGGCAGAATTCCTTGTTAGGACATGAGAGAGGCTGGAGCAGGTCAAGATGGATGTGTCAGGAAGGTGCCTCAGCTAGTCGGACCATCCTGTGATTTGCTGTTTGTATTGTTTGCTGATTCCTGGTTCTTCTACTCACTAGACATGCTTAACTCTTCCAAGTCTTTTTACTTGTATTATGTTACCTGATGCTCATAATCCTGGGAGACTATGTGATCCTATATTGTAACAGTGCTGTCCTCAGCTAAAGGTGGCAAAAGTGAGACTCAGAAAAGTAAAAGGATTTGCTGATTCGCGCTGAGACTAGAAGGGCAGAGCCAAGCCTGGATTTCAAGCCTGAAGCCAAGTCCAAAATTCCTTCTGCAGCCCATCTCCCCATATGTGCAGGCGAGCTCTACCAGTCCACTGACTTGCAAGCTTCATGTGACTTCACGTACTTGAGAAGCAAAATAAAACAACTCCTACCCTAAAAAAACCCCAAACTTAAGAAATTTTTTATTACTGCACAAGTGTGTTGTTGTCCAGTCCCTCAGTCGTGTCCAGCTCTTTGTGACCCCATGGACTGCCGCACTCCAGGCTTCCCTGTCCTTCACCATCTCCAGGAGTTTGCTCATGGTTGTGCCAGTTAAATCAGTGATGCCGTCCAACCATCTCATCCTCTGTCGCCCCCTTCTCCTTCTCCTCTTGCCCTGAACATACACTACACAAGTATATATTGTGATATTAAGAAAAACAGTTAGAAAATATAAATAAGAAAACAAAGAAAATAGCCACCACCCATAATTCTGCCACATAACTTTTTGTATTTTAGGGACTATCCTGCTGCTTTGATTGTTGAAATGTACACATTTAGGCAGAATTTACCTTAAAATATATGTGTATATACATACATGTATATATGTATGTGTATATATATATTTAACAAAAAATGAGATCATTTGGTATAGATTGGAACTATTTTGTTTAATTTGCCAACACATTGATATAGTCTGTTAAAGTCAATATTATAGGCACATTTGCAATACATGGGCTTCCCAAGTGGTGCTAGTGGTAAAGAACCCACCTGACAATGCAAGTTAGATGTAAGAGACCTGAGTTCAATCCCTGGGTTGGGAAGATCCCCTGCAAGAAGTCATGGCAACCCACTCCAGTATTCTTGCCTGGAGAATCCCATGGACAGAGGAGCCTGGTGGGCTACAGTCCATAGGATCACAGAGTTGGACACAACTGAAGTGACTTAACATGCATGCACACATTGCGATATATACTATTCCATGGCTGCCTACTTTTCCATTCTATAGGCATACAGATAAATTTTGTTTTACCCTCATGTATCTTCAAGTTTTCTATACCATAAACAATACTGCAATGACTATGCTAGTGATTAAATTTTTGTACACATCCTTCTTATTTCCTTATGATTAATTTCTAGAATTGGAATTGCCAAGTCAAAGAGCATGTATGCTTTTATAATTCCCACCAGGAAGCAATGTGTGAGAGGGTTTATTTCTCCACCCTTCAGCAGCACTAGATTTTAAAATTAAAAATAAGCTTCCAGATACTTCATATAGTTGTAGACAAGTAAGTATGTTCCCAGAATGTTAGAAAGGAAACTCCTCCGCTCCTTAAAAAGCATACCATTTATAAGCAAAATAAGCCCAACACATTCTTTATCCATTTTCCTAACCTCAGAAGATCAGCTACTGTAACAAAACAAGATCCACAAGAGGGAATATTAAGGAAGATTGTACTCAAGCCACAGTTCATAGGCTTTAAAGAAACACAACCAAGGGCAAGTCTAATTCATCAGTGGCCCATAGCCATCTACCTTCTCCTATAATCCCTTCATTTTTTACAGGTTAAGTAGGGTTAAACCAGGTCAACACTTGGATAAAGGTTCTCTAAAGAAATCCTAAGTATCCTCGTGTTCATGGTGGTGTAAATGTCAATCCTGTGCAAACAACCTGGTGAACTTTCCAAAATACCTATTTAATAGTGGAAAACATCTTCTGGAATATTGCTGATGAAGAGACAGTAGAAATTAACTGGGCGTGAGCGCTGTTCGGTGTGTTAGATTTCTTGGAAAGCTTGTGAAGCAATTGGTAGGGCTGCACCAGATGGCCTGGGTGGTGGATTAACCACCAGAGTTCCTAATCCATAGGTAAGACCACCCACTGGTACTGTGACAAGATGGTTCAGGAAAGTTCTGGAGACTCCCAACTGAGATGAGCACTTTTAGACTGTCAACCAGAGTAAAAGGAAGAGCTGATGTACTTATCTAAGTACTTTAAGGCAAAAAAAAAAAAAAAAACCACCTAGAAAAAGAGACATTTTTAGCATGGATTTAAAATCTTCAGTGGGCTCTCTGTTCAAAAACTCCATCAATTAATCCTTAATTTTTTCCTGCATGCTTCAGGCTTATGTAGAGAAATGAAACGTGAAGGGGCAGTGGGGACAACCTGCAAGGAAGCAACCTTTTGTATCTCAAGGGTCAATTGCGATGGAATAAAATAAGAGGGCTGTTGAGAGATCTGAGGCTTGACATGTGGCACAGCGCTGTTACATTATGAAAATCCAATTTGCAATCCCAGCTTTGTGGATAAGACCTGTGATTCCCCAAAGCACTATGAATTGAATCCAAATCAAATTCTTAAAAAACCCACTTCAAGAGTTGGGTAACACCACAAGTTAAGATTTTCTAATAGTTTTCTTTCTTCGGTGGCAAAGTTTCGGGTGCTCTGAACAAGAGTAGATGAATTATAGCAGCTTGTTGGTAAAGGATGAGTTCAAAAAATACTTGAAAACAAAACATAGCAAATGAGTGGAGAGCCACTACATACAGAAAGAGGTTGTCTTTTAACTTATAAAGACCGGTATTATTCATTTAATGATTCTACTGACTTCATACAGACTAAAATTTCTGGGATGAATTAATAGTCAAAGCAGGTAAAATCAATGTATATACCAAATAAAGTGAAAAAGTGAAAGTGTTAGTTGCTCAGTCATGTCCAACTCTTTGTGACGTCGTGGACTCTAGCCTGCTTCTGTCCATGGGATTCTCAAGGCAAGAATACTGGAATGGGTAGCTATTCCCTTCTCCAGGCAATCTTCCCCACCAGGGATCAAACCCATGTCTCCTGCACTGGTAGGCAGATTCTTTACCATCGAGGAACCAGGAAGCCCCCGTGTACTATATATGATATTTTTAAATATGGGAGAGTACTTTATGGCACTTCATTTAGTGCATAGTACATAATATTTTTTAATAAGTTTTTGCTAAATTAATAAATGAATAAATGACATGTAAAAAAAATTCTTGACCTTAGAAACCATGGATTAACAATGAAATAATCCAAATACATACTTAGTTTCCAATAGACAAAACAAATGTTTTAAAGAAGGAGTTTTTGGGGAAAAAAAGTGCTATTAATGCATTCATTTGTTCCTTCAGCATTTCTTGAACATGTACTACGTGTCACATACTATTAAATACAGGTGCCAACTAAAAATTGGCACTTGACATCTGCCTCTACAAGGATCAGGTCACTAGCCATTGTAGTTGCTAACTTTCTACATACTCTGAAAGGGGTTCAATGTGGAGATCAGGAATGAGGCATTCAGCGGCCTGGGAAAAACTGGTGATAAATCTTTTCAGGAGAAGATTTTATGAGCTCAAGTCTTGCATCTTCTTATTTCTAGAAAAGCACTAAAATCATTATTGGCTCCATATTTACCTCACGACTAGTAGCAAGCCTCTGCTAAAATGTCTGTGTGACTGCATATACCCCCTTCATTAAAATCATGTATAACCCTGACCTCCCCCAGCCACCTCTTTTGAGTCGGGACCTCAGAGCTATCCGAGATGCTGTCTCCCGGGCTATAGTCCTGATTTTGCCCCAAATAAAACTTAACTCACAACTCTCATGTTGTGCTTTTTTTCTTTTTTCCCCCAGTCAACACAGTAAACAGGAAGCTGAATAGACAGATGTTTCCCTGATCAAGGAGTTGCTTATTGTCCCGAGAAATTTTGTATCTTTGACAAGCATCTTTCCCAACAGAGAAGTTCTCCAGCCTCTCAGTGATTTCACATTTTCTAGTTTAATCTTTTTGCTGTTGTGTTAAATGAGTCCCGGAAAGTTAAGGAATATGCTTTTCAAAGTTCAAAGACTGAAATAAATACCTTTAATGGGTTGCATGCTCAGTTACTAAGCTGTGTCTGACTCTTTGTGATCCCATGGGCTGTAGCCCGCCACACTTCTCTATCGATGGAATTTTCCAGACAAGAATATTGGAGCGGGTTGCCATTTCCTTCTCCAATTAATTAATTAAGTAATTAATGGGCTAACAGCATTCTAATTCTCAAATTCCTTGTCCAATGTCTTTAGGAATGGATATGAGAAGTGGATGGTCAACAAGCTTTGGATAGCTTTTCAGATGCAAGTTTTGAAACGCCCACTGTCTAACCTCAAGTTCATGTTGTTTGGAGCCCATCTAAAATAACCCGGCAACACTAATCAAACAGTTTTGTAGTGTCTCTTAGAGATGCTAATCCTTGTTTCCCAGCAAAAGTCCAAAATGGCTCTGCTGGCTTTCTCAGCTCCTCTTAGAAGGATTAGCAGGAAAAGTCTTACTTTCTTTACTTCCTGTCCTCGACAGCTGGGGGGAGTTGAGCGGGCTTTTAAGGCTTGTTAGAAATACTAAGTCTATGACATACAGAATTTCAAAGTCTGCAACATGGCTAGGCCAGAGAGCCATTAAATAAATGGGATCTATTTTATGACACCATGATTTATCGTGCTTGACGTCACCATTTGTATTCCCTAGGAGGGAAGGAATGTGGAGAAATACACTCCTCACAATCAGGGAAAGACTATTAGCCTAATATAAAATGCCCTCATCGCAGTTCTCCACTTTGCCATGGGTAAGGTGTCCCAGAATAAGTCATCTGACACCAGCAAGCAGGCCTGGCTTGTTCAGGTCACCTTCACCGTGTATTCAGGTGTGGGTGGCTCTACAGACTGGTGACTTCAGACCCAGTGGACCTCTGGAGGGTCCCACTGATGCTATTACACTTTGGGTGTCTTGCTGGAATGGTAGATTAGACATGTGAAACTCTGACCTGTTTTCTTTTTGAAAAATATATATTTTTTTAATGCTGAAAATATCAAATTTATTTTCACAAGCAAAATCCTAGGGGAAATGAGGAAATGGGCCATAAATTCCTTTTTTAAGTATCCGCTAGTGCCTCTGTTCTGTTTACTTTAGGTTTTAGCTTGCAGTAGGCCCTCCTGTCTCTAGCTGCCCCTCTAGTTGAGTTGTCGCTGTGCAATTGAACTGAGATGCCAGGCCTTTAGGAATAGGTTGACCATTCAGCCGTCCAGGTCTGAAAGACAACACATCTAAGATAGCAGGAAGAGGCTAGTCAGACAGTGAAGTAAGTCAGTTTCACTTCAGTCAGCACAGAGAGAAACTTCATGCATTAAAGAGAATCTAAATGGCCTTATTAGACCACTAATGTTTGAAAACCTCTTTTTAGTTCTTTAATACCCTTCTCTCCTGGTTCTCTTTGATGGGCCACAATTTGATTTATTTTTCTAAGATATACCATTAACTTTTGATCATGAGCCTTGATGTTCCAAGAAATATTGGAAAATAAACCAAACATTTGTTGTCATTTTTACTTTGCATCTTTTTCTTTTCATTTAAAAGAACTTTCATTTCATTTTTGTGGCCAATTCCCTAACTTCAAATAGACTTAATTCCCTTTCTTGAAAAATGTAATCAATGCTTGTCTTTTGTATCCTTTTCCTTCCTATTCTCTCTACACTAAAAACATGATCAACTATCTTAGGAGGACTGCTTTAAGGACTGATACTGGAAATTCTGAGGAAGGCATTATATTTTATAATGACAGCACATTTGTCACTTAAGTCACTATGGAACATGTAGAGTCCATTTTATGTAGAAACTTCATACCATTGACATTGAATAACAGTACCTTAAAAAGACTTACTTTTTAACTATCTTAGAATACTCTTTACAGGATTTTTTGCCCTGAGCTATTAGTGCATTTAATTTGATTATCGATCTCCCCTCTAGACATTCCTAATGTTCCCCAATGTTCTTTGCCCACTGCTTACCTCATGCTACTCATTGTGAGAAAGAATGGACCATCTGACTTCTTTGAACAGAGTCCTACATTTTATCAATAAGATAAAACACAGCAGGTACTCAGGGTGTTAAAAGCTTTTCTTGCCTATTAGATCACACTGGAGTTTCTGTCTCAGTTCATCAGGAAGAAATACTGTTACGGTAGATCATTGTTAGCCTACTTTTTTTTGCATCATTTTCTTCACCCATTTCCATAACAGCATCTAATATCTATGTGATCCTGAGAAAAATGATGATACTTCTGGGTCTAAGGTAAGCACATGACTTAGGTCAGTCTAATCAGTGCCTTCTAGTCACAGGTTATAATTAGTTAAAATTTGGACATATATTTCAAGCCATCTAATTGAAACAATCCAAACAGATTAAATGTATTTTCTTTTCCTAGAAATGTTGGAATATTGATGCTATTGTTGAAGAAATTAACAAGGGAATATGTTACTGTCAGTGCAGTTGCAGCCATTTGGGGACCATGAGGTGAACCAGTCTTATGATGAATCCTATGCAGATAGACAGAAAGTTAAAAAAAAAAAAAAAAAAAAGATCCTGGATACATAATTGAGTAGCTCAGTCATGATTTACCAATAGCCTACCCTCCCTCTGATAGTTTTAATTACATGAGTCAGTGAATCCTCTTTTGTAATTTAAACACATTGAGACAAATTTTCTGCTACATTTTACTGAAAGTATTCTCACTAGCAAAGATATAAAGTATGACCAGCATCCCCGGTAACATTCTTAACACAGTATAAAAATGTACTACTGCCTTAAACAGATAAGAAAAATTGCCATGATACTAGAATTAGAGAAAATTGATAAGATGACTGGGCTTTCCCTCTTGAAGGGACCGTAGCTACAGGAAACCCCATAACCACATTCATTTGTATTTTAGACTACTCCATTCCAAACTCCGAGCACTGAGCTAGTAGAAAACATACCTATTTATTTTGCTTTAAGTCATAGTCAAAACAGTGTTATTTCTAAATAAACGTTTAATGATGTTGATGACATTTCACTTAATGTTTAATTTCCTTTGCTAACTCTAATAAAGCAACTGGTAATTGATATAATATAATCTTCTAGGAGAGTAAAATAAGGGAAAGAAGTTATTTAGTTCCCCTGGTGGCTCAGTTGGTAAACAGTCTGCCTGCAAAGCAGGGTTTAGTAACTGGATCAGGAAGATCCCCTGGAGGAGTGCATGGCAACCCACTTCAGTATTCTTGCCTGGAGAATTTCATGGACAGAGGAACCTACAGTCCATAGGGTCACAAAGAGTTGGACATGACTGAAGCTATTTAGCACACACACACATTGGAATTAATGAGTGAGATACTTCTGTTGTCTAGTGACCTCTGACCATGAGGGGCCCAGGTAGATATGATAAAACAGCCAAATAAGCACAGATTTTGGTGGCCCTGTTAATTTTGTCCACTGCAGTTTTCGTAAAGCAGTTGGCTGAACCCAAATTTCTCAAAGAAGTTCGCATTTTTTTTTTCTAGTGGGACATGTCCCAGGAAAGCAGTTCAAAATGGTTAGTGTGGATCTAGAAAAGAAAGGGTATTTTAGTATTCTCATGTCTCTAATTTAATTCCAAAATGTGAGTCTCTTACCCCCAGCACAGCTAAATGCTTTCCGTAGCCTGTCGAAGGGGTGTAGGAGGGAATTCAACCTGCCAGAGCTGCGCAGATTTATACTCATAATAGCTACCAATGCGCCACAGTAAAATTTTACGTTTCAGCTAAATTACTAATGACTTTCAGGCCCGTGCCAGAAATTTTAGGGTAGGCTTATAAAGAGAGAGGAGAGAATGTACAGTCAAGAGTTCTTAGCACTGGGGTGTGTGCGTGTGTGTGTGTGTGTGCGTGTGCGTGTATGTGTGTGTGCATGCGTGTGTGTGTGCTTGTGTGTCCGTGCACGCAGATGTGTGTGTGTCTTATTTGGGATTACGGGACACGTGCTCAGCATTTTTTGCCATTTTGATTAAATGTAATTAGGTTCTGGCAAGCCACCCTTTCCTCTCCTGGATGCTGGGGCTCTTTCGTGTTTTCACATGGGTTATCCACAAGAGGTGAGAGCAGGGAGTTATTCTGCAGCCTTATGCCTTTACTCAAGGGGTGGCCACTTTTTTTTAATTTGAAGTTTTGGGCTTCACAGTGATTTACAGATTAAGGCTCTGGACTGTCCCAGGGCCAGCAGGGCTGTTGTTCTCTCGCGCATGGACACAGCTCACTGCTGGTAAGCAGCGGCTCTCTGCTCACCCTCTCATTAGAGTTCTTAGACCACATTTCCTTTTGGCCAGACTACTCGGTTATTTTGACAATGTGCAGGCTTTGCCTCCTCCCTTGACCCCTGCTGACTGGTGAAAATGACCACAGAAGGGTGAAGCAGGTGATGGGGGGGGAGTTGCAGCCCCCTACACCCACCTGGGGCCCCTGATATTTCTCCTTCAGTGGGAGGGTTGACTTAGAGGAAGCCTCAGAGTGGCAGGTTTGCTTTGCTCATGTTCATCCAGTCCCTTGGGCCTCTGATTCTGTCTTCATTGTTTCTTTTCTTTCTTTTTTTAAACAGTAGGTTCTTTAGGGAACACAAGTAGCTTGCAGTGTGCTGGGTAAAGAAGGCAGCTCTCCTTGGCTGGTTCTGTTGCTAAGGACACTGACCACTTCCCTCATGATCTCAGGACTCTGACAATGTGCCTCTGTGGGTGAATTCTATGAACATGCAAAAGGCAAAAACAAAAACTCAGCTAAAAATGATCAATCCTAAGACCGAGTGCAAAAGCCATCAGGAATTCTGTATAATGATAAAAAGCCACAAACCCAGTTTTCACAGAGATGGATTTATTCTTTGATCTTTTTTCTCTGATTTTTGCTCAAAATTGCCAACATATAATGCTCCCCCGATGGCTCAGTGGTAAAAGAACCCACCTACAATGCAGGAGATGTGGGTTCAATCCCTGGGTTGGAAAGATCATCTGGAGGAGGAAATGGCAACCTGCTCCAGTATTCTTACCTGGAAAATCCCATGGACAGAGGAGCCTGCAGGACCACAGTCCATGGGGGTGCAAAGTATCAGACATGACTGAGAATGCACAATGCTATTTTGATTCTATTCTTGCCTATTTCTTCTACAGTGTGAATTTTTTATGTTAACCTAGTAAGTATGCTTATTTGGCATCTTTCAGATTCTCATCCTTTGTGCTTTATATTTATTTGTTTTGCAGAATCATTTTTATTTATTTCCATTGCATCTTTATATGTTGAAAGAAAGTCCCACCTTAAGTTATTCCTGGGCAAAACCTTACCACAGTAGTAGACACATTTCTAGTATGTGAGTCCTGCGATCTATATAAGCGTCAGTAGGAGTGATTTCTATGAGAGTTTTTATTATTAGTGGATTTCAAAGTTGCTGAAGCCTAAGTAACTTATTAACAAATTCGAGTAATCATTGCTCTTTTGATGATTTGAGTTTTCTCCAAATAGGCTTTTAAGAAGGGGACTCAAATTCTAACTGTGCTCCCATGTTTTACAACTGAGGAAACTGATGCTTGGGTGGGTCAATGTGCCTCTTAGTCAGCTCTTTCTGGTGACCATGTTTGAAAATGATTGTTAGTCGCTGAGTCATGTCTGACTCTTTGCAACCCCATGGACTGTAACCCGCCAGACTCTTCTGTCCATGGAATTCTCCAGGCAAGAATACTGGAGTGAGTAGCCATTTCCTCCTCCAGGGGATCTTCCTGACTCAGGGATCAAACCTGGGTCTCCTTCATTGCAGGTGGATTCTTAACTGTCTGAGCCGCCAGAAAGGCCCAACCATGTTTAGGGACGGCCTTATGTAAGTTCAGTATTCTTTCTACTTCACCATAGCTGACCATAGTTAAATGATGCAGCTTGGTCACGTAAATCATAAACGTCAAGAAGATGTTGTCATTTAAAATATAACTTAATCTTGATAGGAGGTGAGAAGAAAAAGAAGGGGAATCAGCTCCTCCCTAACAGATTTTGGGCTCCTGTTAAAAGACTCGTTTGGAAACTTGGGTTCATCTCAAGTCTGTGTTCTCCTTTCTCTAGTGCTCCCTTCTTAAATCCTCTTCTGTCCATTTTGTGCCTAGAGGCACAAGAGGACTATAGCATCTTCTACTAAGTCTTTTGAACAAGCTCTGTATTTACCATGATGGAACCAGGGCTCTCTCTTGTCAAGGCCATGTCTTAGCTGGGCTAACTGACTGAGCTGTGGGTCTGCCCTTGGAGTTTACTCAGCTGGTTTCACTTCGGCAGGGGTCTCCTAGACCTTCCTCAAAACCACCACCTTGGCTGCTCTGGGTTTCTTTTGAAACATCCAGGGGCTTGGCCCACCAAGTAGGACTGAGTAATACCATGGTGTTCAGATGTCTTCCACAGACTCCCAGAAAATACCAGTTTATACTGATGGCCAAGAATGGTGTTTAATTCTGAGTTTGGCTCTAGCAAGGTGGCTATCACCTCTCTGCATATTAAATCCCCCAAAGGTAGCCAAGCGTGACTTGTACTTTTCACGTCTGTTTTCTGTGAGGAAGAAGGAACAGTGGTGGACCTGTGACTCTTGGAAACTCATCCGTGTGACTTGGCAGCGTTGGAAATTGTGGGCTATGCAGAGGTCGCCCAGCCCCATTTGGAGTGAGGGTTTGGTTCCTTATTCGGGTGCAGTGATCCTACAGGACAGGATTTCATACAAATCTTCTTTCTTTTCCTCTCTTCTTTAATAATAGTATGAGCTTTTTTTTCACGGTGCATCATTATCTGAAGCTCATTTTACAGCTATTATTATTTCATTTGTACCATTCCAAGATGGTGCCACCATGAAGTCCATAGAGGCAAGATAGAAACTCAAGATGCAGAGTCTACAATCAGAGACAGCAATCACCACATCTTTTGATTCCCAGTTCAGCTATCCTTCCATTATCTTAGGCTGCCCTCTGCGGCCTGCTGCACAAGGAGTGGCCAGGTCTGAGATACATCTATGCTCTGAGAACATAGTCTTAGAGCCACGGTGGAGCTTGCCTGTGACAGTTTGTGTAATGTATTCTAGTTAAGCTATTTCACCCCTTGTCAATTGCTTTTTTAATGAAAATAAAGTAAAACATGCTAAAATAGAGGCAAAGTATAACTTTTAAATAATAACCTTTAAAAATCAGCTAGTCTTCAGATGATATATTAATTTCACATTGCCCCTCAAAAAATGACCACAAACTTGGCAGAAATTGGTTTTCTCACAGATCTTGAGGTCAGAAATTTGAATTGAGGTTGACAGAACCATGATCCCTCTGAAGGCTCTAGGAGAGAATCTTTCCTTGCTTCTTCCAGCTTCCGAAGGTTCCTGGCATTCCTTGGCTTATGGCAACATCACTCCAGTCTCTGCATCTGTCCTCAAATGGCTTCTTCCCAGTGTATCTGTGACTACTTCCTCTTCTTCTCTTATAGGGACTTGTCATTGGATTTAGGGCTCATCCTAATTTAGTAGATTTCATCCTGAGATCTTTAACTTAATGGTACCTGCAAAGACTCCTTTCCCAAATAATGTCACATTTAGAGGTTTTGTGAGTTAAGACATGTACTTATCATTTGGGGATTAACCATCAGACAGAACCCTGTGCACCAGGACCCAGAAGAAAGGAGCAGTGAGCCCACAGGAGACTGCCCCGGACTTGCCTGTGGGTGTGCGGGAGTCTCTGGTGGAGGTGTGGGTAAGTGGTGGCCTGCTGCAGGGTTGGGGGCACTGAGTGTAGCAATGCGTGCATGGGAGCTTTTGAGGGAGGTCAGCATTGTCTTCATTACCTCCACTATAATTAGGCCCAGGGAAATAGCAGGGAGGGAACACAGCTCCACCCATCAACAGAAAATTGGATTAACGATTTACTGAGCATGGCCAATAAGAACAAGACCCAGTTTCCCCCTCAGTCAGTCACTCCCACCAGTTTCCATAGCCTCTTATCATTCTGCATCAGAGGGCAGACAGACTGAAAGCCACAATCACAGAAAACTAACCAATTTAATCACATGGACCACAGCCTTGTCTAACTCACTGAAACTATAAGCCACGCCATGTAGGGCCACCCATGGTGGTCAGGTCAGGTCATGGTGGAGAGTTCTGACAAAATGTGGTCCACTGGAGAAGGGAATGGTAAACCACTTCAGTATTTTTGCCTTGAGAACCCCATGAACAGAAAGAAAAGGCAGAAAGATAGGACAGTGAAAGATGAACTCCCCAGGTCTGTAGGTGCCCAATATGCTGCTGGAGATCAGTGGAGAAATAACTCCAGAAAGAATGAAGGGATGGAGCCAAAGCAAAACAACACCCAGTTGTGGATGTGACTGGTGATAGAAGCAAGGTCTGATGCTGTAAAGAGCAATATTGCATAGGAACCTGGAAAGTTAGGTCCATGAATCAAGGCAAATTGGAAGTGGTCAAACAGAGGAGATGGCAAGAGTGAACATCGACATTTTAGGAATTAGCAAATTAAAATGGACTGGAATGGGTGAATTTAACTCAGATGACCATTATATCTACTACTGTGGGCAAGAATCCCTAGGAAGAAATGGAGTAGCCACCATAATCAACAAAAGAGTCCAAAATGCAGTACTTGGATGCAGTCTCAAAAATGACGGAACGATCTCTGTTCATTTCCAAGGCAAACCATTCAATATCATGGTAATCCAAGTCTATGGCCCAACCAGTAACGCTGAAGAAGCTGAAGTTGAACGGTTCTGTGAAGATCTACAAGACCTTCTAGAGCTAACACCCAGAAAAGATGTCCTTTTCGTTATAGGTGACTGGAATGCAAAAGTAGGAAGTTAAGAAACACGTGGAGTAACAGGCAAATTTGGAGTACAGAATGAAGTAAGACAAAGGCTAATAGAGTTTTGCCAAGAGAACACACTGGTCATAGCAAATACCCTCTTCCAACAACACAAGAGAAGACGCTACACATGGACATCACCAGATGGTCAATACCAAAATCAGATTGATTATATTCTTTGCAGATGAAGATGGAGAAACTATACAGTTAGCAGAAACAAGACCGGGAGCTGACTGTGGCTCAGATCATGAACTCCTTATTGCCAAATTCAGACTTAAATTGAAGAAAGTAGGGAAAACCGCTAGACCATTCAAGTATGACCTAAATCAAGTCCCTAATGATTATACAGTGGAAGTGAGAAATAGATTTAAGGGACTAGTTTTGATAGACAGAGTGCCTGATGATCTATGGATGGAGGTTTGTGACACTGTACAGGAGACAGGGATCAAGACCATCCCCAAGAAAAAGACATGCAAAAAGCAAAATGGCTGTCTGAGGAAGCCTTACATATAGCTGTGAAAAGGAGAGAAGCAAAAAGCAAAGGAGAAAAGGAAAGATATATGCATTTGAATACAGAGTTCCAAAGAATAGCAAGGAGAGATAAAAAAGCCTTCCTCAGTGATCAGTGCAAAGAAATAGAGGAAAACAACAGTATGGGAAAGACTACAGATCTCTTCAGGAAAATTAGAGATATGAAGGGAACATTTCATGCAAAGATGGGCTCAATAAAGGACAGAAATGGTATGGACCTAACAGAAGCAGAAAATATTAAGAAGAGGTGGCAAGTACACACAGAAGAACTGTACAAAAAAGGTCTTGACAGATAATCATGTTGGTGTGATCACTCACCTAGAGTCAAACATCCTGGAATGTGAAGTCAAGTGGGCCTTAGGAAGCATCACTATGAACAAAGCCAGTGGAGGTGATAGAATTCCAGTTGAGCTATTTCAAATCCTAAAGATGATGCTGTGAAATTGCTGCACTCAATATGCCAGCAAATTTGGAAAACAGCAGTGGCCACAGGACTGGAAAAGTCAGTTTTCATTCCAATCCCTAAGAAAGGCAATGCCAAAGAATGCTCAAACTACCACACAACTGAACTCATCTCACACGCTAGTAAAGTAATGCTCAAAATTCTCCGAGCCAGACTTCAGCAATATGTGAACTGTGAACTTCCAGATGTTCAAGCTGGATTTAGAAAAGGCAGAGGAACCAGAGATCAAATTGCTAACATCCGCTGGATCACTGAAAAAGCAAGGGAGTTCCAGAAAAACATCTATTTCTGCATTATTGACTATGCCAAAGCCTTTGACTGTGTGGATCACAATAAACTGTGGAAAATTCTGAAAGAGATGGGAATACCAGACCACCTGACCTGCCTCTTGAGAAATCTGTATGCAGGTCAAGAAGCAACAGTTAGAATTGGACATGGAACAACAGACTGGTTCCAAATAGGAAAAGGAGTACGTCAAGGCTGTATATTGTCACCCTGCTTATTTAACTTATATGCAGAGTACATCATGAGGAACACTGGGTTGGATGAAACACAAGCTGGAATCAAGATTGCTGCAAGAAATATCAATAACCTCAGATATGCAGATGACACCACCCTTATGGCAGAAAGTGAAGAAGAACTAAAGAGCCTCTTGATGAAAGAGAAGAGTGAAAAAGTTGGCTTAAAGCTCCACATATAGAAAACAAAGATCACAGTATCCAGTCCCATCACTTCATGGCAAATAGATGGGAAAACAGTGGAAACAGTGGCTTACTTTTTATTTTTGGGCTCCAAAATCACTGCAGATGGTGACTGCAGCCATGAAATTAACAGTCCCTTACTCCTTGGGAGAGAAGTTATGACCAACCTAGACAGCATATTAAAAAGCAGAGACATGACTTTGCCAACAAAGGTCTGTCTAGTCAAGGCTATGGTTTTTCCAGTAGTCGTGTATGGATGTGAGAGTTGGACCATAAAGAAAGTTGAGTGCAGAAGAATTGATGCTTTTAAACTGTGGTGTTGGAGAAGACCCTTGAGAGTCCCTCGGCCTGCAAGGAGATCCAACCAGTCAATCCTAAAGGAAATCAGTCCTGAAAATTCACTGGAAGGATTTATGTTGAAGCTGAAACTCCAATACTTTGGCCACCTGATGTGAAGAACTGACTCGTTTTAAAAGACCCTGATGCTGGGAAAGATTGAAGGTGGGAGGAGAAGGGGATGACAGAGGATGGATGGCATCACTGACTCAATGGTCATGAGTTTGAATAAACTCCAGGAGTTGGTGATAGACAGGGAGGCCTAGTGTGCTGCAGTCCATGGGGTTGCAAAGAGTTGGACCGGACTGGGCAACTGAACTGAACTCACAGAATTTGAGGTCTGAGGTCAGTTGTACCTGTCTCAGATTTCCAAGGAAAAAAGTTTTCTCCCTGTGGTTCTGGTTGATTGTCATAGAACCATGAAGATGATGAAGACTGTTGTAGCTGAAAGCTGCTGGAGAATAAGACAGAATCTGCTTTTATAGACAGTTCATGCCAATATGAACTTCAGCAAAACCAGAGAACGGAGTCAGGATATTTAGGGACAGTGGCAACCGCAGTGTTCCCGTGACTGCTCCTCGTCCCTTCAGAGCTCACCTCCTCAGTAATGCCTTCCCCAAACAACCTATCCAAAGGAAAAAACAGCGAGTTTCCCTCTCTGCCCTGGTTTCCTTTATGACACTTACCATCAGTTGTAATAATTTCTGTCCTTGATTTTGATCTGTCCCCAGTGTGATACTGTAAGCTCCATGATGACAAGGATTGGGTTTGTCTTGCTCATCACTGAGTCCTCCCGGGCCTTTGTAAATGTCTGGCTCATTATACCTAATGAGTAAATATTTGTGGAATAATGAGCAAGTGAGTAATTGAAGGAAGGGGCCTGCCTATGGGTGTGCTGAGACACAGGCAAGAAAATACCCTGGGCTAAAATCAATACAATTTAGATGTAAAGGAAGTTGGTGGATTTGATGATGTAAATAGCAGTGCCCAACATTTTTGGCACCAGGGAAAGGTTTTGTGGAAGTTAATTTTTCCATGAACTTGAGGGAGGTGGTTTTGGGATTATTCAAGTACATTACATTTATTGTGTACTTTATTTCTATTATTATTATTATTATATCAGTTCCACCTCAGATCATCAGGCATTAGATCCTGGAGATTGGGGACCCCTGATCTAAAGAAGAGGATAGTGACAAAATTCTTTTATCAATTTCACTCTTCTTACTATCACTGATATTCCCTGCTACAATTTCCCATAAATAATAGTAGAATATTAAAATTAAAAGACTCTTGGAGAGTTTTAAATTTAAGAGAAATACCAGACACACAATAAATAAAACCAAAAGTAATTAATGGGTTATGAGTTAAAGCTACTGAAAATATTATATATATTCACAGGAGTCAAATTTCCTGTTAAGAAAGATAATAGGAGAAAGAACAGACTTTGATGTCCTGCCAAAAGCCACCAGTGTGGTGATCCTAGTTACTGTGTTGTGGGCACCTGGCCTACAGATTTCAGAATTCTGTGTGGTTTCCCTCAACCAAATTTCTGAAGGAGCCAGCAGAAAGGGGTAGGGGTGGGAAATGTGTTATCTATAAAAGTCAACCACAAAAATAATTTCCAAGTGCCACTAAAGGCCTCCATTTAGGCTGTAAAAGCCGAGACATCTAGAATAAACTATTGTAACTTCTCAGTAGTGTGGTAACACACATGGCCAGCAGCATGGTGGGTCAGGGACTGCAGGGTATGTCAACATGGGTGGGGAAGAGTGAGAGGCAGTGGGACTGGCTGGGAAGTAAGTTTCATGGGTTTTAAGATTTGCTCTGCCATTTGGGAGTTTTACTTCTGACTTTTAAATTAATCTCATGCAATCATTTTGCATTTATTTTGATCCACCCTTTGTATTATTCAAAAATATTTGTGGATGAAAGGATACTTATACCACTGAGTAGAATATTTAGAAACTTTGATCAATGATGTAAAAATCTAATTTCCCTTCTGGACACAGTTAAAACCACATATTTATGAATGGTTAGGAAGATTCAGTCTGTTTTCTTGATGACCATTCTTCTAAATCAAGAATTAGTCATACCAGTTGGATCTAGAGATGTTGTTAGCCCAGTTTGGAAAGTGGTGTGTCTGCACGGATGATTAATAAAAAGATTGCCCCATTTCATCAGGATAAGATTAGCATTTCAACTTTTTTTTTTTTTAATCTTCTATTATGCAATGACCCAGTGGCTCAGAGGCAAAGGATCTGCCTGCAATGCAGGAGACACAGGCAGGAGACGAGGGTTCAATCCTTGGGTCAGAAGATCCCCTGGAGAAAGGAAATGGCAACCCACTCCAGTATTCTTGCCTGGAAAAATCCCAGTCCATGGGGCTGCAAAAGAGTCAGACGTGACTAGGCAACTTAACAACAAGCAACAACAAAGGTAGTCCAGAAGTTTTTTCTACAAGCTGTTGCCTATACAGGGTATATTGGTATGCTTCTGGATTGAAGGGGGTGTGGCAGGGAAAAAACAACTAAAGTGGGCTCCGCAGTAGAGAAATTGCATTCCTTTATGTACTAAATTCCCAGGTAGATAGTGTTTGTTTTGTTGCTGGGGTTTCTTGTTTGTTTGAATGTACCAATTTTCCACTCTGTCTGCATGCCTCAGCCTTTGGGTCACAAGATGGCTATAGTAATTCTGGACATCATGTCTTTACCCAGCAACGTCCTAAGGTAACAGAGGAAGAAGAGGCCATGTTCTTTCTTTGGCTTCCCTTTTCAAAGAAAAACTGTTTTCATGCATCCCCCAGCTGACTTACCCTTATGTTTTATTGGCCAGATTTACAAATTGTGCCAAATTCCAAACCCATCACTGCCAAAGGGAATGGAATGATATTACCTGGGTTCATCCTAACTTACCTCCCTGAGGATGTAAAGGGCCCAGCTCCCCTGAAGCACACAGCTCCCTGATTTTTTATCAGAATTGAGAGAAGATGTCTACAGGGGCGACAACCAACAAAGTGCTTGCCACACAAGGGAAAATATTTAGAGAAGGCTTTAATCAAGAGTTCCTTTGTATCAGGGTCAGATTTGGCCAGATTTTCCTTTCTGCAGTTCCCTTATGTCCTTGATCTAAATGGTCTAAAAAAGAAATCATATGCCATGAGTGAGGCTGACCACCTTTCTAGACTGAGGATTTGCAGAATTTTCCTGAAAAGTATTTTGGGCTTTGTAAGCCACGTGTGGCCTTTCCCACCTTCTTCTCCTTGTCTCTTTCTTCCTCCTCCTCTTCCTCCTCCTCTTCTCCTTCTTCCTCTAACCATTTAAAAGTATGAACAAAATTCTTAGCTTATAGCCTGAGCCAAAAAAGACTGGGAGCATCTGGCCTAAAAGCTCCACTTCATAGACCTCCACTCTAGAAAGAAGATGCAAAGCAATGGGCAATATAGGTGATATATTAAAAGCCAGCATTTTGGCATAGTTGAATGAAATCTGTGAGATCACCTAGACCCAGTTACCTGAATTTGGAGAGAGAAAATTGTGAAAGGAGACACCACACAATGGTAACTTGGTTTGTTTCAAAGCAAGCAGAGGACTTTAAAGCCCAGGCAAAGTAGCAGTAGAAGAAAAAGGCAGAGGCTATGTTGAAGCCAAAGAACATTTGGCTCCAATGAATGTATGACCCACGAGTTTTCCTAGGTTGGAAAAACCTGGGAAATCTGCAGTATACATTAGCTTTGGAAATGTCCTACATCCCCCCTCATCGCCTGCAAATTTTCATTTTGTTGCTAACAGTAACAGAGAATTCAAGTTCTTGAATGAAGCATATCTTATTCACATCTCTGCTTTCAATTTCACATTAAATTTTCAATTACTTTCTAATAAGGATGAATCGCAATTTTTTTTTTCAATTTTGATATGATTTTTTTTATTGGAAAGGAAACATGAGAAAAGCTGTCTTAATAAACAGTTTGTGTGCACGCATGGTAAATTGCTTCTGACTCTGTGACCCTATGGACTGTACCCTGCCAGGCTTCCCTGTTTATGGGCTTCTCCAGGCAAGAATACTGGAGTGGGTTGCCATGCCCTCCTCCAAGGGATCTTCCCATCCTGGGGATTGAACCTGTATCTCTTATGTCTCCTGCATTGGCAGGCAGGTTCTTTACCTCTAGTGCCACCTCGGATGAGACTACAAAGATTTAAATCTAACAGATAAAGGTAATTAACATTTCAATAAAGCACTTTAAATTATGATGCTCAGAAAGTTAATGATTACATCTTATATATCAATATGAATGAGAAATGTCTTTAAGTATTGAATACTATCTCTTCTCTTGTATATTCCTTCTGTTATAATTGAAAAGAATAAGCTATTAAACTAATAAGTTAATAACACTAATAATCTAATAACACTGGCAATCCATTGTAAGTTTTATTTTCACCTCATTTCTTCTCTTATCATGTAGTAGGCAAGTAGGGAGAAAAATCAGTCTTAAAAAAGATATGGGCCTTGCTTTCTATGACTAAAGATCTGAAATGTGCCTTAAAACATAGCTTCGGGGAGTGACATAGAAACAGGAGAGATACTGACTCATGATTGGGTAGGTTGGTGGGGCAGAATGGAGAAAACTGGGGAGAGTTCTTACTGCAGGGAGAACTTGGAATTCTTTTTTTTTTTTTTTTAGTATAGAAGCATTTTTATTATCAAATTCTCCAAACTAATCTATCAAAATTACTTTTTTCACTGCCCTATCTTAACCTTTGTTCAATTGTTGTCTTTTTTGATGGATTTTTTAATACGCCTTAGTTTATCCTTTTTTTCAAAAATTCCTCACTGGAGTAGAGTTGATTTACCATGCTGTGTTAGTTTCAGGGGCACAGCAAAGTCAATCTGTTACACATGTGCATATATCCGTTCTTATCTTTTAAGATTCTCTTCCCATATAGGCCACTACAGAGTATCTAATAGAGTTCCCGGAGTATCTAAAAGAGTTCCCACCCTTCAGTAGGTCCTTGTTAGCTATCTATTTTATATATAGTAGTGCATATATGATGGAGAAGGCAATGGCACCCCACTCCAGTACTCTTGCCTGGAAAGTCCCATGGACGGAGGAGGCTGGTAGGCTGCAGTTCATGGGGTCGCTAAGAGTCCGACGCGACTGAGCGACTTCACTTTCACTTTCCACTTTCATGCATTGGAGAAGGAAATGGCAACCCACTCCAGTGTTCTTGCCTGGAGAATCCCAGGGACGGGGGAGCCTGGTGGGCTGCCGTCTATGGGGTCGCACAGAGTCGGTCACGAGTGAAGTGACTTAGCAGCAGCAGCAGCAGCAGCAGTGCATATATGTCAGCCACAATCCTAGAACTTGGAATTCTTTAACCACTGTACTTCAGCTGTGGTTGGGGAAGAGAACTGAAAAATTCCTATGAAACATCCTTAATTGGATGGCAAACATGATACCTAGTGAGTTGTCATGAATTCCAGCTATTGAGAAGTGATCTTTAAAATTATAGCCTCTTGAATAAGGAAAACTTGTTTCAGATCTTCTACTAACAGCTGACGTTTTTATAGGAATCTCTACTGAGATGATGGTGGTGGGGATGGATTTTGTGTGGCCCGATTGCCAACTGCTCATACCCCATGCCAACCTGGGGGGGCTACAGATTTTTCTCAGCTACTTGTTTGAAGTTTATGGATAGTTTAGTCAAAAGAACAAAAGTCATTATAAGTTTGTTCTTTATAAATTTCATGTAATTCTTGACTTTCGGGGTCATTAGATTTGCAAATTAAATTGTATTCAGAGAATTATTGTGCTTAGAAGTGGTAGTAAGCATCTAGGAAACACACTTCAAAGTCAAAGGAGAACGAGAGCAATATGCTTCCTGAAAAGGTCAAAATAAATTAATTTGGGGGGATCAAAAACAAATCTATGTGATGTGCTGAACTCTGCACTAAAGAGATCTTATGGCAGCAGATCCTCAGTGTTCTAGCTCTGCTCCTCTGCAGGTACTGGCTTGACTCAAATGGCTGGTAGATAATGTGTTGGGCTTAGGTACTATTGACACATGAAGACTTCTTTGTTACTTCCGGGTGTCGCTTGTCTTTACATCATTGTTTGCTATGTTTTTGCTTCCCCTCTCCCATACTATCTGATTGATGGGCTCTTTGCCCTATTTCTTCAGTCCACACTACCTAAGGTGGCTGTAGTGGTAAAGAACCCACCTGCCAATGCAGGAGACATGAAGAGACACAGGTTCAACCCCTGGGTTGGGAAGATCCCCTGGAGGAGGGTATGGCAACCCACTCCAGTATACTTGCCTAGAGAATCCCATGGATAGAGGAGCTTGGAAGGCTACAGCCCACAGCATCACAAAGAGCTGGATAGGACTGAAGTGACTTGGCACACACATACCGCTACTGTGCAGGCTTGTAGGAAGATTTGGTGTTCCCATTTCTCTTGCTCATCTACTTCAGCATGCCTTGGGCTTTCTCCATGACCTCTCTTGCCCAGGCAGAAATCCCAGAGCATCCTGGACTTCATGTTGTCATGTACTCAGCATGCTGAGCACTGCACTCCCCCCCCCCCCAACCTTTCTGGTATCCAGACAAAGTGGGGAGGCACCAAACTTCTTGTTATTCTGTCTGTTCAGTCTCCCAAAGACGAGCATACAGACCGTTTAGGTATATGCAATTATATTTCATCCTAAATTGTCAGGGCAATTTTCTAAAGGTTGTAATAAATGAGAAAAGCAATTAAAGTTGTGGTTCATTTGATGAATTTCAAAAAGAACAAATTCCAAAGATTGCAATCTGGGCGAGGAGGGACCCTGTAGATAATATTCCTGCCCATTTCTAACTTGGCCTCAGATTCTGGCACCATTCTCCCCACCTTGGCCACCTTCTTTGTCTTCTCCATCCTGAAACCTCTGTTTTCTTGCCTGAGAAAGGCCAACCCTTCCAGAGACGATCTCCTGGGGTGGAAGCAGGCTGTGTCAAGTAGCATCTTTGGACGTCAGTGGCTGTGGAGGGGGAACAATGATGCTTACTGCCACTGAGTTTTGCTGGAAAGAGTGGCAAGGATTATCTTCTCTCCCATGAATGTCCTAGGGTCCTCCAATCTATTTCCACTTTTTGAAAAATAATTAAACTTATTTATTTTTAATTGAAGGATAATTGCCCTACAAAATTGTATTGCTTTCTGCCAAACATCCACATGACTCAGCCATAGGCATACTTATGTCCCCTCCCTCTTGAACCTCCTTCCCACCTCCCACCCCATCCCACCCCTCTAGGTTCTTTCAGAGTGTTTCCTCTTTTCATAATTCTGCCAGAGTGATCTGTGACTGTGCCTGCTCTTTGTCAAGGGGTATTTCACTCGCAAATGTAGAATAAGGCCCAGAGAGGTTTAGTAACTTGCCCATGGCCACAAGGCTGATAAATGGCTGTGCCATACTCTGACCCAGGAGACAGGCTCCAGAGCCCACGGCCTTCCCTTCCACTTCATACCAGCTGCTCGTCTCTGCACTGAAGTGTTACTGGTTCATGCCATTTACCTTAGGAGTAATTGATTTAGGATAGAATTTTCTTCTCTGTTTTGACAAAGGAAATGATTGAAGGCAAAATATTAGTAACAAACTAGTGTTAGCTTGCATTATCACATGAAACTACACAAAGGATATATATACCAAAATTGCCAACATAATATAGTGTTATTCCAGTGAAAAGAATCAGTTTGCATTTATTTCCTAAATTTTTGTATTCACTATGTTCAGAATTTTTTTTTTTTAGAAAAAGTACATTTGTCACATTGTCTTGGATTTATCTACAAACCAAATATAACTATTTATAATAAACAACTGTTAATAAATGTTGGCATTCTTCAGGTTCTTAGCTCATCTATACCCACATTTCCATAGCAAGTAGCTCCCTCACACCCAGAAGATGTTAATAATTCCCAAGAGAAATGGCATCTTTCCAAGGAGGAACAAGGGCCTTTTGGCCTTCCCACATTCTATAGTAACAGCTTCTCTCAGGAGTCAGATTCTGTGTGCCCTCTGACCTCTTTGTACACATATATTAACTTGTCACTCAGGATTTTGTAGGAAGCATGTTTCCTGGTATAAAACCTAGAGTTCTTATTGAGCAGGGTAAATTATTAGTCTTCCTCTGATTAGCATATACCTGCCACCCTGTAAGAGTTCTCAATATTTTATTCTTTATGCATGTCTTCTGGTGTGTGTGTGTGTGTGTGTGTGTGTGAGAGAGAGAGAGAGACAGAGAGAAAGAATATATGTCAGTGTGGGTGCATGTGTGGCTATATGATGGGTAAGTGTATCTATAAGTGTGAATGTATGGGTATATGAGTGTGTGTGAATATGTGTGTGTGTGTGTGTGTGTGTGTACTGACCAGAATCAACAGAATCTAGCCATACTTGGACTATTGTCTCAAGGACCTAAGATAGATATAGTTAGAAGATGCTGACATATTTTCCATACAAGCTGAAGTCCTTATTATTATCTTTTTATAAGTTGAGGAAATGAAACTCTACTGGGAAAACATCATAGACTTGGACAGCTTCTCCCATACGTAACCAACTGTTCCATGATGGTGTAGCTCAAGAAGCTTTGTATTTAAAGTCTATCATGGTCCAGGCAATGGAATAGAATGATGAATATTTCCTGCCCATGAGAGTTAAAGTCTACTGGGGGCCACACATACGTGAATAAATAATTATAGTATGATGTGATAAGTGAAATGACATCAGTGTAATCAAGAGGTTATGAGATCATAGAGAAACCACTCCTAAACCTTGCCTAAGAACATAGGCTCTGGCTCTGGGACTTCCCAAAGAAGCTTCACGTGAGAACTGTTTTAATGGAGAAGTGATAAATTTCTATGGCATTTAGTCCTCTTTGGAGCTTTGTTTTAACAACATAATTTGGAAGAGTAAGTATTACCAAGCCTCTTTTTCAGCTGCAATTGCTGAAGATTTATCCCATTTCCCCACCTACATTCTGATCTTGCTGTCTTTGAATGATAACAACTATATAGTTAAGTCTTTTAATATATGTGGCATGATAGTGCTGCTTTTTTTTTTTAAATCAACTTTGAAAATATGAGTCCTTAGTAAATGCAAATAGGGCCATCTTTGTAATACAAGTCAAGATTCTTACTCTATGATTAAGACTGAGATTGAGAAAGTTGCTAAATGACTTGTCCATGGCCACACAGTAAGTGGGTGGCCAAGCCAGCTTTAGAAATTGCTAATTCCTGGTAGGATACGTTACCAGGCCACAAATGAGTAGAAGAGCTAAGTGATATTTATGGCTGGTGTTGATGGAAACCTCAAGAGGGCTGGATGAGCATTCACAAGAGGATAGTTCTCTGTACTTATTTATACCTCCTGGAATTGAAAATTGGGATGGCTATTCCACAACAACCATCCACAACCTTCACTTGTGCAAAAAGCCATGTTTTCCATCACTAAACCTCTCTGTGAAAACCATGTCAGAAAATGCTACAGTGTGTGATATTTTCAGAACTTTAGGAAATGCTTAGATTATTTCCAGTATGTGATTGTAGCAGGAGAATCTGGGGAAATCTGAAACAGCAACTCAAAAAGAGCCCAGGGCTTTGAGATGAGATACAGTTTTGGGTTCAGACTCAGATACTTGGTAACTACAGGTAACATACCTTTCAGAGAGACTCAGTTTCCTCCTCTGTAAAATGTTGAGATTACATCACAAGGTCATCAGTGTTATAAATTCTTTGCCTTCTTTTTTTGAATCACTGCTGATCACTTCTAGACAAGCTAAAGGTAGCTCCCCCTTAGCCTGGACACAACCAGCAGAACTTGCTTGTGTCAATATTATAATGTTAGTTTAGAAAGTTATCCTCTGTTACTTCTTGATTAGAAATAACTTAGGTCTGCCTGACTACTCTTACTATTAGGAAATGATTTGTTAATTGTAGGCACATATTATAGTCATACCTAGTGTGCAGAATGTTAATTCTTCTTTTTAGTACTCAAGTGTCACGCTTTGGCCTTTTACACTATACACTAATTCAGGGTGTATAGTGTACATATGAATGAAGAGAGAGCGTGTGACTTTCTCAGGAAGAACTTGTTAAATGGAACAAAAACTAATACAAGGCCCATTCTCACACCAGACGATGATGGAGAATAAAGAGGATAACGTTAAAATACACTATTCAGTTGTTAATATTTAAGCCAGAAATTGTGAAAGAGAGTGTCTAGCAAGGTAAGATTGCTCTGGGGACTTCAATGGTGGTCCAGGGGTTAAGACTCCACACTTCCACACAGGGGACACAGGTTCAATCTTGGTTGGGGAACTAAGATCCTGCATGCCTCATGGTGCAGCCAAGTAAATAAAAAGTGGGACCTTACTATATAGCACAGGTAACTTTATTAATACTTCATAATGAGTATTAGAAAGATAATCTAAGAAAAGTGGTATATGTATACATATATATAACTGATTCACTTTGCTCTACAGCTGAAAGCAATACAACATTGTAAACCAACTACACCCTAATCAAATTTTTTAAATTGCTCTTTATCATATAAAAAGTTATTGCATTGGCTGATTTTGTAATGTTCTTGTTTTAAGGGGTTGAGTGAAGAGGGAAGCAGGATGAGTCAGCTACTCTGCCCACCTGCCTGTTTGCTATCCCATTTAATCCTTACAACACTGTTGAGGGGTACAGACCCCTCACTGTTGCTTAAAACAATGTTACGAGGTATGTATTACTGTGCTCATTCAACAGCTAGGAGGTTGAGATTCAGGAAGGCTAAGAGATTTACCAGGATCATACAGTTCATAGGTAATAAAGAAAGAATTCAAACTTGGGTCTGTCTGACTTCAAAGCTCTAGCTACTTCTACTAACTTCTGCATCTCATTCCATATTACCTGCCCATAAATTTGAGGAGGTGGTGGTGAATGCAAATTAAAATCCAGATCTGGTTATCTGAACCCCTCTTTTTTCTCCTATTTTGAAGCCAGTCTTTTCCGCTGCTTCTTGGGTCAAGACTCAGTGTCGCTCAGATTGCTAGGCTGCAAAAGGACCACCCCTGATATGTTGACAAGAAATAAGCTTCGAATCTGCAACACTTCTTTATATGGCCTGTCAGCCCAGAGCTCCAACCAAAGAAGTATTTCACAACAGGCCTGGCCACCTTATCACATTCCAAGCAGAGTTCAGCTTTCGTGGGCTGCAATCTTTGGAAACCCTGATGGTGACAAGTTATTTGCTCTTTGTTTTAACGCCACCAGTACTTAGCCCATGGCCCCCTTTTCTTCTCTTTGCTTCAAAGAAGTCATACCATCTTCTCTCATATACCAGAGGTCATTTTGCTTTGGGTTACAATACAAAATAAATCACAAGAGCCAGCAGTTTATTGATCCAGTGGGCCCACACAGACAACACGGATAGCAAAGTCGGTCATTTTAGGTGGCGTGCCATTGGGCCAACTATGAAAAGAATTTTTCATTTAGTTTCTGTCCAAAGACTGTTTTGTAAAATTTAGGTGAATTTTGTCTCTCAGCTTGAATGAAAGGCCACCGGTTTTGTTCTTCCTTCTGTCCTGCAGAGGAGCTCTGCTTCTCCTGTAAACCATCCAGGGTGTGCCTGAAAAAGATTAAGATGGTCTGCAGGGGTGGGAGACATTTCATCAGAATTTATTACTGTTCAAAGCCTCTATAAAGGCTCTCATTCAACCCTGGTCTTTGTATTTCCACCCATGAAAATTGTTCATACCATGACCAATCTGATACATTGTCGGTGTTCTTCATGGAATATTCCAAATGAGACCACAGTGAACCAACTCTTCACTCAGAGGAAAAGGGGAAGATACTAGGACAGTAAAAAAAAAAAACAAAACTAAATAAAACTAAAGTTTGCTTTAATACTTTGTGGCATTTTCCATCCAAGTCAGTGCTTCCTTAGGCTAGAACTGATGGAAACTCTGTTTTGACAGTTAAAAGAATACCTTTGGATAGAGGAGCCCCCACTATGTGGATTTTAAGTCAAGAAAAGAGTGTCTTTTTCAGTCTGTCTCCATTGAAAACCCAAAACCTGCCAATTACAAGAGTCAATCTAATTTGTTATATTTGTATTTTCTTTTATTTAGCAAGCAAAAAATCTTTTTTTAGCATTCACCAGAGCTGTGTTCTAAGAACAGAGAATTGTATACATTAACACTCCCTTTATAATTCTTCAATTTGAAACATCACAGTGTGCATTAAGCCACATATCTCACAATTACAATCGAGATTATTCACATAAGCTCCAATGTGAGAAAGGCACAGAAAGGGAAAAGACAGGAAGAAAAAAGCTTTTCTCAAAAATGGATAATAAATCTAAAGAACTAGTGAACTACTTACACCTTTGTCTCAAAACACAATTTCCATAAATGAGTGTTAAATGAACGAAAACTTAAATGTTGGAATCTGCAGTTGAGTCCTATATAGACCAACGCTTGGGATATGGAGTCAATTTCTCTAAATACTCTGAGCCCACAGTTCTCTTGACTTAAACACTAACAATAAAACCTTGGAAAAAAAAAAAGCTTCAATTTAATAGCACCACGCTGTAAATCAGGCACTACAGGGGGTGATGTGACCAAGACCGGGCATGTGGGGGCAGGGAGAACGCAGGCAGACTTCAGGTTTTGCAAATATCACCCTTTCCAGGAGGGTCTGAAGAATGTGCCCTTCCCCTGAGTGGCTTGTGCCCTGACCCCACGTTTATAAGATCCTTTGGGGATCACTTTTGATCTTGGCTTCCAGCACCCGAAGAGAAATGTGTTTCTATTACCTCAGTTGCTGGTTAGTAATATAAGTTACGTTCCTTCCGATAAAGATCTTTGGCAGCTTTTAGTGATGAATTTTGTGAAAACCTTCCCTGCCCCTCACCACCTACAATCAGCTTGCTAACTCTTATCCACTGAAAAGAAACAAGAAACAAAACAAGCAAACAAACCAAAAGGTAGTCTGAGTTACCCTAGCAGTTCTCGTTCCCATCACAACAGCATTTGTGTTCTTACATCCAGGGGAGTCTATGGGCTTCCCTGGGACTGGGCTGGGCCTTTTCTGATGTTTTTCCCTCAGTGCCGAGGGCAGTGAGGTATTCTGACACAGAATAGCTTGAAATGAATGCAAAATTTTCCAACTTTTGCTATGAATTACCAAAGTGCTTTCTGGCAAGGGAATCAAGAATGGCAAGAAAATTTCATATTACTTTCAAAAGAAACCCCTGTAAAGGGGTAGGAGAAAAATGACATCTATTAGGTTTGCATTTTTTAAACACATTCATTGGCAATCTCCTCCTCTCCTTTTTTTTTTTTTTTGATGAATTTTCTGTCCTTGCCTGTAGTTCCTTTTTTGAGAGGACTGTCTATCTTTCTGATTCATAAGAACCCTTACTATACTAAGAATTTTAAACTTTATAATGTTTACAGTTTGTATGCAATATTGCAAATATATCTTCCACTTTGTATTTTTTTGTGAGATTTTTTGTTTTGTGTTTGCTCCTTGATTCTCAGATACTTGTTTATACTGAACTATTAGATGATAACTTGTAACCATGTCTCTTGCTTCATGGAAAATGGTCCATGGGGCTACTCCTTAACCTCAGTGAATTCTATGAATCTAGTCCTACTGGTGCTGTAGGCAGCAATTATATAGCATTATATAACTCAAAATTTCAAAGTGAAAGCTTGCATTGCTTCTCTAGCCTTAAGATGTTTTGCACTATATCTTTCTCCACGAAAATACTTTCTTTCAAAGTGCCTTAGTGGAGAAAACACTCAAAAGATTATAGCTTATCATTATTATAATATTATTTATATTATATGATGTACCTGGCATATATTATATTATCATAGTTATTATTTTTTTCCTGACATTATTTTCACCAGTTTAGAAGAACCTGATTTTAGGAAGCAAATTTTCTTATATTGGTCATCTTTTTGCTGCCCTAAGCATTTAGCACGGTATCTCTCACGTAACAGGCACCCAATCAATGTGCAAGTTGAAGGACTAGAGTGTGTGCTCAGTTGTGTCTGATTCTTTGCAACCTCATGGACTGTAGCTTGCCAGGCTCCTCTGCCCATGGAACTTTCCAGGCAAGAATATTGGAGTGGGTTGCCCTTTCCTATTCTAGGGGATCTTCCCGACTCAAGGATCAAATCTGGTCTCTTGTGTCTTTTGCACTGCCAGGTGGATTTTTTATCACTGAGCCACCTGGGAAGGCAAATGCGGTGGCAGCAAGTTAATCATGGAAAATAGACAGCGGTGAGCCATGCAGCATAGCAGAACATATGTATGAGTTGGGTTAAATGTTCTTTTCCATGAAAATGTAGATATTAAGCATTCATTTATGGCCACAGCATATTCAGGACAAACTAAAGGAGAGAGTGCATTTAATTTTAGATGTTGATGAGACTTGATTCCTATCCATTTAAAATGACTTCCTTCACTTAATCTTTTTTCCTCAATTGTTTAAAACAGTTTTTTAATAAAATTTGCTCTGTTTTAGCCCCCAAAGGATATTAGAAGTAGGACATTTAATTTATTTCTTTACCTTGCAAGAGAATGCCTTTTATGATTTTTTTTAAAGGGGAGTGGGCAGAAATTAAGCTTTGATACCTTAAAAATACAAGAGAAAACAAAATGCATGAAAATATAACATTTGGAATCATTTTTATCAACTCCACATTTTTTCTTGATTAAATAAAATTATTCAAATACTTCTTAGGGTCAGGATGACGCTAAGAAATGTGTTTCATGCAATCTCCTTCTCTTTTTTTTAGGAAATCACTAAGAATTATAAATTATCTTAAGTTTTTTAAGAGGAAGAGATAATTTGAGAAGTCAACTAATAATAATCTAAATTGAAAGCAATTAACACAAGTAACAGCATCTCATAAATAAGGCAATTAAATGCTAAAATAATCTGCTGAATTTTCAGACAATTGAAATTAGGTTTTGAAAACTTAGATTGATTATGTGTAAAGTTAACTAGAGTATTGTAAGCTTCAGCACGTGCTAAGGCATGTAGATATTAACCACATATATTTGTTCAGCAAACAGCGAGTTGAGGTATTATTACCAGGGAAAATTACCTGTAGTCGGGCTGTGTTCCAAGAAGCTACACAGGGCAGCATTTATGATATTAGAAAATTGAGTCAAATTCTAGCATCAAGCTCTTAGACTGGCAAGCTTTGACAGTTGATTTTATGTATACTCTGAGAGCTGATCCTCCTCTTTAGAGGTTTATGAGATTCATTTTAAAAACATAGGCTATTTAATTAATTGGCAGTGCAGTGATAGTCCTAGGAATCATAGTGTGTGCTAAGTCACTTCAGTCATGTCCTACTCTTTGCGACCCTATGGACCATAGCCCACCAGGCTCCTCTGTCCATGGGATTCTCCAGGCAAGAAAGCTGGAGGGGGTTGCCATGCCCTCTTCCAGGGGACCTTCCCCACCCAGGGATCAAACCCGCATGTCTTACAGGCAGGTTCTCTTGCATTAGCAGGCAGGTTCTTTACTGCTGGTGCCACTGGGAAGCCCAGGAATCACAGTACTCCTAGTCCATTTTCCTCCTGTAGTCGAATTTTATTAGAAACTGAATTATAGCCCAAACCACTTTACTTTGAGAGATTACTCTTACATGGACCAGAAATATTCTAAATCAGACCAGAATTTCTGGTAATGTGACCAATTGAGCTGGCATGAATACTCCCTTTCATTCCATTTATTTGACAAAAATAAAACCCAGCAACAACAACAACAGAGGTAAAACCCAGTACAAAAGAAAGAGAAATCCCCAGATGTCAGAAATAAATAAGGAATTCAATGCCAGAACAGAAAGCATAGGAGTGGACACTGTGAAGACCCAAGGCATCTTGCTGAAATATTTATGGAAAGACTGGTTTGGGACAAATGGAATCCAGCAAATATGAAGACAAAATTACTCCACCACCCCTGGTGCATAGGACTTCCGCTTGAAAAGAGTCTGGCAGGCTCCATGGGGTCACAGAGTCGGACACGACTGAGCGACTAACACTTTCACTTCACTACTGAAGAAGCCACGATAAAAAAGTCGCAGAGTTAGTTGAGGAAACAAACCTCTGTGGAAAAGTTAATAAGAAAATAGAAACAAACCATGAAATTATTGCATTAAAATAATTAAAGAGATAGCATATGAAATGAAAGAAAGATAAGAACTATGTCATAGTTGCTACTGCTGCTGCTGCTAAGTCGCTTCAGTCGTGTCTGACTCTGTGCGACCCCATAGATGGCAGCCCACCAGGCTCCCTGGGATTCTCCAGGCAAGAACACTGGAGTGGGTTGCCATTTCCTTCTCCAATGCATGAAAGTGAAAAGTGAAAGTGAAGTCGCTCAGTCGTGTCCAACTCTTAGCGACCCCATGGACTGCAGCCCACCAGGCTCCTTCGTCCATGGGATTTTCCAGGCAAGAGTACTGGAGTGGGTGCTATTGCCTTCTCCGATTTCATAGCTACTGATTGGCAAAAAGTAAATGGTTGGAAAATACCAAGCATTTGTGAGGATAGCAAAACCTAGAAACTTTCATAATCTGATGTTGAGAATTTAAAAAAAATACAGCTACGCTGGAAACAATTCAGTACCACCTAATCAAGTTTACAGACACATACCTGCAACTCAGGAGTCAGTGTCTAGGGATGTACTCTACATTAACTCTTACATTTGTGCTTGTGCTTGCTTAGTTGCTCAGTCCTGTCCTTCTCTTTGGGACCTTTGGACTGTAGGCTGCTAGGCTCCTCTGTTCATGGGATTTTTCAGGCAAGAATGCTGGAGTAGGTTGCTATTTCCTTCTCCAGGGGATCTTACTGACCCAGGGATCAAATTTGCATCTCCTGTGTCTCCTGCATTGCAGGAGGATTCTTTACTGCTGAGCCACTGGTGAAGCCCTAGAAGGCAAATAAAAGTACATATACTAGCATTGTTCATAAGAACAATCCAAAAACCTATTAAGAGTTGGACCATAAAGAAAGCTGAGGGCCAAAGAATTGATGCTTTTGAACTGTGGTGTTGGAGAAGACTCTTGTGAGACCCTTGGACTGTAAGGAGTCCACCCTAAGGGAAATCAACCCTGAATATTCATTGGAAAGACTGATGCTGAAGCTGAAGCTCCAATATTTTGGCCAGCTGATGTGAAGAACCAACTCACTGGAAAAGCCCTTGATGTTGGGAAAGACTGAAGGCAGTAGAAGAAGGTGGTGACAGAGGATGAGATGTTTGGATGTTATCACTGACTCAATGGACATGAGTTTGAGCAAGCTCCCGGAGATGGTGAAGGACAGGGAACCCTGGTGTGCTGCAGTCCGTGGGGTCACAAAGAGTTGGACACTACTGAGCAACTGAACAACAAATTAACAATAGAGTGGTCAAATAAACTGTGAAAATACTTTGGAAAACTGCACAGCAACAAAAATAAATGAGCAATATATCAACATATGAATTTCAGAAAAATAATTTAGGGGGAAATAAGCAAGTCAAAGAAAAACACATAAAGATTCTGCATGTATGTTTTAAAATGGATGAAACAACAACGTATCTGCACCTTATGTGCAAATTCTTACTAAAATGCTTGGCTGAACTTAACAATGATCCCCAAGTTCAAACAAGAGAACACGGTAATTATTGCAGGACTTGAGAAATTCAAAATCAAGGGCAACCAGAGTAGAATGACTAAAGCCATAGTTGCAGACATAAGCATTTGTCCAAAATATTAGGGGAATCCTAAAACTGATTTTGGAAGTGAATGTCGGCTAACTGATACACATAGCATCAGCAGACGTCTGTCAAACTTCGGCTTTTCTGTTACTCATTCTTTCAAACAAAAACAAAACCCAGTCTCCAGTCTGAGCCTTTGCAGTGTTTAGTTAATACAAAATATGCAGTAAACTGTAATATGAAGCTGTTGGATGAAAATTGTGATCAATGTAGAAAACAAAGGCCATTTATTGTTCTTGTTTTGTAAGCTGACTTCATAATAGTATTTTCAGATTCTACCCTTTTTGTCTTAACAAGACAAACTTTAGTATCACTTGATATGTTTGTGTCTGTTTTGATTTAGAAATTTAGTTAATGGGACGAACAGAATTCTAAGAGTTTGTCTACCTATCAATACTATTAAATTGTTTTTCTTAACATGAAGCAGGATATATTTTTGAAACAGAGGCAATAATCACATTTTCTCATTTCTAAGACTACTGGAGTATAAAATGTGTTATTAATTTATGACAGTTTAAAAAAAACAGTTTTTCACATTAGAATTTTCATGCATTATAAGACATATCTCTGTTTCCAGAAATATTATGAAAAAAATGTGCATTTTATTTTCCTTACCCCCTCACATCCTACCTCTGGCAACCAAAAAAGGGCATTTTAGAACTGAGCTCTATCAGTTTTTGCTTCATGCATATTGAGGCTCTGTTGTTTAGTATGTACAAATTTAGGATTCTCTTTCCAATGGGTTGATTCTTTTATTACTAATTGTTGTTATTGTTAGTCATGCAGTGATGTTCACCAAGCTCCTCTGTCTGTGGGATTTCCCAGGCAAGAATACTGGAGTGGGTTGCTGTTTCCAGGGGACCAAGATCTCCAGGAGAGCTTTCTGACCCAGGGATCAAATCTTCTTGACCTGTCTCCTATGTCTCCTGCATCAGTAAGTTTCTTGTAAGCAGCATGTAGTTGGATCATTTTATTTAATCAGCTGAACAATCTCTGTCCTTTGATTGATATATTTTGTCTTTTGATTGATATATTTAGACCATTTACATTTAGGGTAATTAATAATATGTTAGCACTTAAGTAGGGCATTTTACTACTTGTTTCTCTTTGTTTTTTTTTTTTTTTCTTTTTTTTTTTAGAGACGGGGTCTCGCTATGTTGCCCAGGCTGGAGTACAGTGGCTATTCACAGGCGCGATCCCACTACTGATCAGCCCGGGAGTTTTGACCTGCTCCGTTTCCGACCTGGGCCGGTTCACCCCTCCTTAGGCAACCTGGTGGTCCCCCGCTCCCGGGAGGTCACCATATTGATGCCGAACTTAGTGCGGACACCTGATCGGCATAGCGCACTGCAGCCCAGAACTCCTGAGCTCAAGCGATCCTCCAGCCTCAGCCTCCCGAGTAGCTGGGACTACAGGCGCCCGTCACCGCGCCCGGCTCTCTTTGTTTTTTATGGATTTAGTTTCTTCTCTTTCTCTTTTCTTGTTTTCCTGTGAGCTATTTGGGCAAATGTTTTAAAATTCCATTTTGATTCACTTGTGTTTTTGTGTATTATCTCTTTTTCTAGTTTTCATAGTGACAACTCTAGTTTTTAAAATATACACAGGTGACTTATCACAGTCTACTGGTATCAACATTTTACCATTTCAAGTAAAGACTGAAAACTTCACTTCCATTTAGGTCCCTTTAGCTTCCTCACTTTTAAATATCACTGTCTTAAGTATGTTGTTTAATTACTAAGTCGTGCCCTCCTCTTCTGTGACCCCATGGACTGTAGCCTGCCAGGCTCCCCTGTCCATCGGATTTCCCAGGCGAGAATACTGGAGTGGGTTGCCATTTCCTTCTCCTGGGGATCTTCGAAACCCAGGAATTAAATCAGCATCTCCTGTGCCCCCTGAGTCTCCTGCATTACAGGTGGATTCTTTATCTCTGAGCCACTGGGGAAGCCCTGTCTTAAATATGAGACAGTGTTATAATTTTTCATCGAAGTATCCACTTTGGTTTATAAAATTCATAAGGAAAAAAATAGTCTATTGGATACAGATTTCTGCTCTTTCCTTTGTTCCTTCTCTTCTGGTGCTCTAAGAGTCCTTCTTTTATCATTTCCTTTTTGTCTGAAGAAAGTCCTTTAGCCAATCTTTAATGGTAGGTTGGCTGGCATTAAATTTGTTTTTCTTTGTATGCAAATATTACTTATCTCTTTATTCTGAAGGACAGTTTCACTGGATATATTTTTTGAGGTGGACAGTTCTTTCCTTTCAGCTCTTGAAAAATATTGTGCCACTTCTCTTTGGCCTCCATAGTTTCAGATCAGAAATCTGCTGTAATTTAAATTGCTGTTTCCCCTACAGGTAATGTGTTATTTCTCTCTAGATGTTTTAAAGATTTTTTTTGTCTTTATTTGTTTTTAAAAGTTTAATTATGAAATCTTGGCCCAACTTTTTTTGAGTTTATCTTGTTTGGGATTTACTCAGCTTCTTGGATCTGTAGGTTTGTGTCTTTTGGTGACTTGAGGGAGTTGCCGGTAATCATTTATTTAGATACTCTTCCAACACCACTCTTTTCTTATTGTCTCAAGATCCCTAAGTCTCTATCTGTGTGTCTCTGTGTGTGTGTATGTATATATATTCAGGCTATTTTGTCTGTGTTGGCAAGATCGGGTAAATTCTACACTTTTGTTGTAAAATTTACTGACTCTGTCTTCTGCTATCTCCATTCTACTATTTAGTCCATGCAGTGAGTTTTTTTATTTCTAATTTCCACTTGATTTTTTAAATATGATTTTCCTTTCTTTGCTGAGATTTTTCTATTTTTTCACTTGTTCCAAGAGAATTTTTAATTGATTGTTTAAGCATTTTTATGATTACTATGTTAAAATCTTTGTCAAATAATTCCAAAATGTAACTCATTGTTGATTTCAGTTGATTGTCATTTCTCATTCGGGTTGTGACTTTCCGTGTTCTTTCTATGACAGATAACTTTCTAGTTTATCCTGAATATTTTTATCTATTATGTTAGGAGACTTTGGATTTCATATAAATCTTTTATTTTAGCTGGGAGTCATGCTATTTAAGGTTAACATATATGGATTCTGTCCTACTTTTGTGGGCTTTTATTTCACTGGGAGTTTAATTCTCAGATTCTTTATCAAAGCAACATACTCTTTGGTATATTCTTATATTATGTAATAATAATAACAGTATAAATAACAGTGTTATTTTGGTCTTATTGGTTAATCTGTTGCCACTGAGGTTCCACTAGTTTCTGCTGGTGCTTCCTGAGGGGAAATAAGGGATTTCTTTGGGCCTGGCTTCCAGGTATGTCTCAGTTGATGAGGGTGTGTTGGGGCCCTTCTCTTGGTGCCTCTGGACTATTCTGGTGTCTCTGGGTTAGGGAGGATGGACTTAGACTACAGGGACAAGAAACTTCCAGGGACTGGGCTGCTTTTGTAGCTGAGTGCATCTCACTGACACCAAGTCCCTCTTGCCTGAGACTCAGTCCTGGTGGGAGAGGAGAAGACTTTTCCTCACTGCTTACTGTTCCTGAACCTCTCAGTCAATGCCCTTACAGCTTTTTTTGATCTCACCTGATGTTGTCAGAGGGCGTCTCATCAGTTCAGGGGCATTACCTTCTGTTGTTGGGTCAGGTGTTGGGAAATGATGGTCTGTGTAGACTTCTTTCATTGGGTGAGGGGACATAAGACGTCCTTTTGCTGTGTTGTTTTTCAAGCCTTGAGGTTCTAAAGGAACTCCCCTTCTTCCTACCACATTCCAAAGTCCTTCTTCACTATTTCTTCTGCCATTTCTAGGGTGAGAGTTGTACCTAGCAAGGAGAAATAGGGAAAAATGGGTCTACACTATCTTGTCTGGATCAGAGGTCAACTGTACTCTTTGAAACAATTTACTGTATTTCTTTATTACTAGCTTTTGACTCCTTCTAGAACCTGCTTACATTACAAAGACTCAAATGTACTTTTTCTCTTTTTTAATTTAATGCTATTTTTCATTAAACACACGGCTAATTATCTATTTTTTCTTATACATATTTTCTTGTATATATTTTTCTTATATACAATACTGAATGAGTTTGATTATTGGCCTTGTGAAAGAACAAAATAGATTTGTCCACATTTTCAGAAAATAAAAGCACACTCTGTCAAAAATTATGGCTCTCTGCTAGCCTCAAAAAGTGCCTACTTTTAACCATCAAAGTTGATGTCAGATCCTTTTGATATTCAGCTTAACTGTGTTTCCTAAACATCTCTAACTCTCTTATGTAAAGTTGTCCTTTAGCTCATGATTCAGTGATTCTTTAATATCCGGATACCACAGGTACTTTCAAAGCCACTCACCATAAAAGAAGGAAACAAAAAAATCCCTCTTTAGAATTATTTAGTCATTTTACTCCTTTCAACAGTTTCCACGTGCAATATCTTATTTAAGCTGAAAGAAAAAGCTTTGGAATAGAAACGCGTTTCAGTAAATATTTTCACCTTTTTTCTTAGTTCAAGTTAAAGAATAAACTCTGTACTGTGTAACTGCCGTCTGTGGCAGATGTTCTCACTGCCTATCAAAATTCTTTCCTTCCTTAATATTAGGAAGCCCAGTTTTCAGCTAAGTTGTTTGCTGCCTGAGTACATAAATGCATTAGAAATATTTAAAGCACTCATAGGATCAAGTAACTGGCCTTGGAGCCTATCTGAAAGCTTTGTAGAAATTTCCCTTTTCTTTACTTGCTTTCTTTGTTACCTTTTCTTATTTTCCTTTGGAACACTTAATATCAACACCTTCCCTTTTTATCCACCTTTCTGTTTTTACTGTACTACTCATGCCTTATAATGTATGCAATTTCTTTTGAAGATATAGTTTCTGGTTGAATACTAGTCCACACAAAGCTCCCCTATTCTTGGAGCATGAGGCTATGAGGCTACGACAAGTGAGAGGGTCAAAGTGGGCAGCATAGATGGGAGGAATTAATTTTTCTTCATGAACTCTGATTTATTCTCATAATCCCAACAATATTTTTCCAACCAGGACATCAGGGCATGTTAGTTATCTGCAAAGATATCTCTGTGTATTGCTTTATCATGAACACTAGATGATTTGACTTAAACAATGGGAAATCATGGCAGACAAAAGAAATAATTTGGGAAATCATGTAGAGAATGAGAAATATGAATGGAAAGCTCAATGTGGATGTAAAGGGTTTAAGAGAATAGATAGTGTGTCTTGGCAAATTTAAGGTATGTGAGACACACCACCAAACTTCACCAGTATTTTATAAACCATGAAATTATATTATTAGCTCTTCTATCCTTTTTGCCTTTGTTTGGTTTGGGTTTGTTTTCTTTTTAAATAAACTCATCTTCCATACCCTGAAAAGATATCACACCAATTTTTATATGCTCTACGCATTTTTTTTCTTTGTCCTGAGTAGCAAAAAGGTGTTTATAACTAACCCTTCTATTGTGACCTGATCCATTTGGATATGTTGCTAAACAAAGCTTTTATATTGCTCTCCAGGATAGATATTTCTGTAGAAAATGCTCAAAATAAGAGATAGTGTACTAAGACTGAATTATGACCTTACACCTATTAAAAACGTTGAGTGCCAACATTCATAGGTGAGGGTACCAAATTGTTTTAAAATCCATTTATATCATTAAACGTTTCCTTCATGGGAAAAATTGGTAGTTGTAGTTACACTAAATAGAATGGAGCAAAGAGAACCCTTTGTAAGCCAAGTGCCTGAATTCAATTCAACAAATGCCACCATCTTCAAATAACACTTATGAAGTACACAAGTGTTTGAGGTCTGGACTCTGTTTATGAAGAGAAAAAAAGACATATGTTCGAAAGAAGATGTGAGGTGTTCCCGGGCTTTTGTCATTTAAGCGATACGCGTGCGAGGTGTAAATGAAACTTTATTGATAAAACACTTCTTCGTTCATTTACTTCATAGAGGATTTTAGGCTCTTCTGATCCTTTTCCTACACAAGTCGGAATACAGTGAAAATCCCAGGCGTGCATGAAAACAGCGGCAGGGCCTCCACTGGGTTCCAGGCGCGCTGAGCAGCCTGTTTACAATCAGGGGCCGTTTGGAACGCAGAGCAGAGCCTCTCGCTCTATCTCACAGAATGGCCCCAGTTGCCCCAAGCCAGGCCTGTGTGGCTCACACAGTACCCTCTTTATGAGCCTAGGGACGGAATTTCAACGAGGGGCGCTGAGGTATGTTTTTCCACAAGTGGCATCTGGCTCCAGGATTGGTTACGTGAATGGCCCAGCAGCTGGTTAGGCCTGTGGTTTCTGCTAATTAGGCTGAGGTTGTGCTGGCTGCCTCCTTGGGCTTTCAGAGTCCAGCCAGCTTTTCGTCATCCTCACAACTCTAAAGATGGCCTCAACGTGTGTGTGGTAGCGTCCTGGGGCCTTTGAACTCGGTGCGGGTACCTGTCTTATTGTGGACACAGTGGATATTTATTCCCTGGCCTACACTTATCCACTAATGATGGGTCAAGTCATTTGGATTTCAAATACAGTAATAATTAATCCTGAGGAAGTTTAGCCTAAGTACAGGTTTCCTTTCCCTTAGAACCAACTGTTTCTCCCCCGAAAGCAAGAAAATGTTTTCTTAAAAAATTAAAAATACTTCTCTGTTCATCCGTCTCTGTCATGCTTCTTCTTTGTGTATTTATCTTTGTGGATACAGAGCCGCTCTGGATGTTTGAGGGATGTATATGTTTGTGTATGGGTGCATGTATATTTATAAACAGGGGTTTGCTATAAGGGGAAAGAAGGATTCCTGGTAGAAGTGTGGCCGGAAGGGCCCACTTCCTGCAGTAAAGGCCTCTGGACCACACAGAGAACAGCCTCATCCAGTCCTTCTCCCCACTTTCTCCGCAGTTCAGAAAGGCACCAACGTAGAAATCTTCTCTCACGTGATGGGCAAAGCATCACCAGAGTATAACCATGCCCTCTGTCCCTGCTTCTGGTGGATTCTGTGCCCCCAAGAGCTTGGGGCAGTCACAGAGATAACATCTGGAAGAAAGAGAACAGGATCAGAAGCCCAAACACAGGCTTCTATTTCCAGGACTACCCTCTGACAAAGGAGATGCTCAAGGACACTTCCCTTCAATTGCACTGCTTCCCATTTTCCCAGTCTATGTGAGATGGTGATAAGGAAGTCAAATGTGTGGGCGTCTTATCTCATAGGGTCTATTAGACTTTACTGTGAAATTGTCTCTGGTGAAAGTCTGAGAAAAGAATTGAGAAAGTGCAATTTAAGAAGTTCTATCCAGAAGAAATTCTTAAACCCTTGACTTGAAAGGATGAGTTGTGGTTAGAAGGCTATGTCAGATTGTATCAAAATTGGATCAATTCTTACAGACTCATGGTTATCAGAGGGAAGAGAGGGGGTGTGGGAAGGGATAAATTAGGAGTTTGGGATTAACATATACACACTATTATATACCAAATAGATAAGCAACAAAGACCTACTGTATAGCCTAGGTCGCTATATTCAATATCTTGTAATTGCATATAATGGAAAAGAATCTGAAAAAGAATATATATATTCTTATATATGTGTGTGTGTGTGTGTATGTGTGTATAACTGAATCACTTTGCTGTACACTTGTGACTAAATTGTAACTGTAAATCAACTATGTTGTTTAGTCGCTAAGTAATGTCTGACTCTTTTGTGACCTCATAGACTGTAGCCCACCAGGCTCTTCTGTCCACGGGATTTCCCAGGGAAGATTACTGGAGCAGGTTGCCATTTCCTTCTACAAGGGATCTTCTCAACTCAGAAATCAAATCTGCGTCTCCCGCATCTCCTGCAACAATAGGCAATTTCTGTACCACTGAGCCTCCAAAATTAAAAAACAGAAAGATCAATTATACTTCAAATTTCAAAAAAGAGTTGCAAAAATTATTGGATCAATTTTTCATCACGGGAACATAGAAATTTTTGCTAACGATGTCAAAACACTGTTGGCTTAGCCATACAGTCCCCAAAGCCCCGCATTTTACACTGTCCCTTCCTCTGCCATTTCTTTCTTGTCCTCTATGGCTAGCCATATAAACTAAAACTCACTAGCAGGAAAAATAACCAATCAATCAAACAAACAAAAAACCCCTGTATATTTCTTTCTTGGAAACCTTCCACCTTCGCTGACTTCTATTTTTTGTCCTCTTAAGTTACTATTAATATGTAGCTTCAGGTTTAGTCCTGCACCAATCTTGAAGCAGGATTCTGCACTTTTTTGCAATTCATACTCCCTGCATCCACCTCCCCTCAACCAAAACTCATCCCAAAGCATCAGTGAGCAATGTAGCATTTACAAAGACTTCATAGATGAAATAGATGAAGATGTTTACATACCCACAATAAATGACCTAAAAAAAACCACCATTAGACAACTTTTTCCCAATAAAATATGTTTAACCTCTGACTCAATTATCCCTTCTCACCCAAATTCCTATCCTTGCTCCCCTAGCATACTTCATCTCCTTCAGTAAGTCTAGGTACTGGTCTGAGGCTTTCTTTAACCCTGCAATAACTTATCATGTTTGTTTTCTGGGAATTCAGTTCAGATGGGTGCTGGAATCTATTATTACTAGGAAAGTCTGTGTGCATTTCTTCCCAACCCCCAATTCAGTGATGTTGATAACTTAAAATTGGCTGTGGTGGGAAATCAGGGGAATTAGAGACGCTGCACATCAAGACTTGCCCTTCCCCCCAGAAAGGCAGGTGTTAAACACCCACCCACACACAACTGGGTGACTTACAATGTGTGTGATGCCAAGTGCGGTGTGGCACTCAGCAATCAAATGCTCCTGCTCATTTTTGCCTTGTCAGTGCATCAGCTGAATAGCAGCCCAGTTATTTCAATAAAGCAGGTGTCTCCTTGCAGAAGAATGTTCCTCCCAACTTCTGAGTTGTTTGCTGTTTCTCCAAGTCTTCCAGAATTGCTTTTATAAAAGTGCCAGGGGAAAAAAATTGTACTATACATCTTTAAAAAAAGAAAACACAAAGCTTATTTTAAAAAAGCAAAAAAGTGCATCACAATGTTATTTGTAAAAATAAAATTGAAAGCAACCCTAATATCCATTAAAGAAATTGGTAAATAAATGATAGCTTATATATATATATATATATATATATATATATATATATGTATATATATATATAGAGAGAGAGAGAGAGAGGGATTATTTAAAGTGTAAGTAATGAAAAAAATTTAACAACATCTTACTAAGTTTTTAAAAAGTGATTTAAAGTTGTTTTTTGGTGAGGGTGAGATTCATCTTTTGAGAAAATAGTTTGGTATTCAATATGCTTTATCTTTTGCAAGTTTTACATTGCATATTAGCTACCATCTTTATTTTAAAAGGACTCCTGCATTGTAATTAAGATAATGAGTAAAAGTAACAAAGAAACTTGGGCAAATTCAATCAAAATTCCAATTTTAGAAATATTAAAATGTGAAAAGTAATGTGTTTCTTAGAGTCCAGGAAATGCAGCATAATTGAGTTGAAGCCAGAAAATAAAGAGAGGCAGACAAATTGAGACAGACCTGGAGATTTGAAAAAGCAGCTAAGTCTGTACGGCTGACATGGAGATGTTCTGCCTAATCTCCTTATAGATTTCTTTGTACTTCCAGGAAAGAGCTGGACAAAAGTAATCTCTTACCTAATTAGGTGAGAAAGCATATGTAGGAAACATTTGATAAGAGAGTTAGCATTTACACTTAGAGTGGAAGAAAAGAGGATTTGATATAAAGAAAAAGCTCAGATGTTCCTGAATCAGACAACTCAGGAATCTAGTTTAATTTATAATTAGGATAATAGAGTGACACAAAGTAGCATTTCAAATAAGATCAACAAAGGAATTGAAAGTTGTAGCAAAGTGGGGTGGGGGGGAACAGAATGTTTCCAAAGTGAATTGAGCTGCTTTTTAAATCTTTATTAGACACATCTCATCCTTAAAATACAGACTTTTTAAATGTTACTACAGTCAATTATTTTAGTAAAATCTATTTTTTTAATTTTTTTTTTTAATTTTAAACTGATAAAAATCTGGTGTTTCTCAGAATGTGCAGTTATGGTTGTGTGTCTGTCTTAGTCCATTCAGGCTACTATACCAAAATATCTCAGATAAGATAACTTATAAACAAAAATTTATTTCTCACAATTCTAGAGGCTAACAAGTTCAAGATCAAGGCACCAGCATAGTCATATTCTCTGGTGAGCACCTTCATCCTGGTTCATGGCTGCTGGGTCTTGACATGGTGAAAGGTGCTGGGAATCTCCCTGGAGCCTCTTTCATAAAGGAATCAGGCCCATTCCTGAGGGTTCTATCCTCATCATCTAAGCACTTTCCCAAGGTCCCCCTTCCTCAAACCATCATCTTCTGGGATTAAAATTTCAACATATTTTAGGGGCAATACAGATACTCAGACCATAGCAGTGTCAGATCACATCCTTTGGATTTATCAAGTCAGTGCCTTTCCTAATCAGAATATACATGTTTGTTGCAAACATTATTTCTATTTGCTTTCCATTTTCTTAATTATTTGTATAAACATTTAGGTTAACTGTTTGCATAGATTTTCTCCTTTTTTCTCTTTTTAATTTAGAAGCTTTGACAAGGTGTTAAAAGATTTTCTGTGTTTGAATCTATCCATACTTTATTTCTGGCTTGCCTGGTGGCTCAATAGTAAATAATCTGTCACTAATGCAGGAGATTCAGATTCGACCCCTGGGTTGGGAAGATCCCTTGTAGGAGGGCATGGCAACTCACTCTAGTGTATTTGCCAGAAAAATCCCATGGACATAGGAGCCTGGCTGGCTACAGTCTATGGGGTCACAAAGTGATGCATGCACACACACACACACACACACACTTTATTTCTTCCACTGATTTTTATCCCATGAAAAATGTTCCCCACTCAGATTAGAAATGTATCAGACCCAAACTTTTATTTTAGAAGAATTTGTAAATCACAATATTATCTAGAGACACGGTACCCTTTCCATTTTCAGATGGTGGGAAATTTATCCTCTTGATTGCTGCATACCCAGTGCCAGGTAGATTGCTAACAAAAGCTTATGGAAGAAAGTAATCTTAACCAGTAAGCACAGTTTAAAGATATTTGCAAGAAGTCTCCAATCTTGCCGTAAAGTAACAGAAATTTGAGGAAAAGGAGGGGGACAACAGACTTGAATCATCAGCAGCACCAACATTGTTTTTCTTCTCTTAGTTCCTGTGGTCTCTTTTCTTCCTAAATCAGGTTTAGATTTCTCTGCATAGATTTGAAGATTCTGAAAAACCAATTTGTCCCCTCCTTTGCATTTTCCCTCAGCTTCCACTTTAATTAAACACCCCACTCAACCCCACCCCAATCTCTTCACTGCCCTTGTCTTGATTTCTTTTTTTAATTAATTTTTATTATAGTGTTTTACAATGTTGTATTAGCTTCTACCGTACAGAAAAAAATGACTCAGCTACACATACTGTATATTCCCCCCCTTTTGTACTTTCTTCAAGTTCAGGTTAATGCAGAGAATCAAGCAGAGTTCTCTGTGCATTACCAGGGTGTTCTCATTATTTATCTCTTTTATGCATTGTATCAATAGTGTATATATGCCAATCCCAATCTCCAATTCCTTCCACACCCCCTTTACTCTTTGTATTCACATGTTTGATCTCTACATCTGTGTCTCTATTTCTGCTTTGCAAATAAGATCATCTATACCATTTTTCTAGACTCTACATGTATGTGTTAATGTATAATACTTGTTTTTCTCTTTCTGACTTCACTCTGTATGATACCCTGTCTTTGCTCCTTTTCCTTCTTCACTGGGGAGGGCAAAGGGGGTGGGGGAAATCCCCGTCTGCCTCTCTAACTAATAATAACCAGCCACCAAAGCCTACTTCCATTCCCATGCTGCTAATTCTCTAAATAATCCTTTTAGCAATTTAATCACTTTTAAAATCATTGACTTTGTATTTTTTTTTAATGTCCATTCTCCTTTGGTCTAATTCTTTTATTCACTTTAATTGCTTACCAATTACTTGCCTTGGCTTTTTAAAGACAGATAATCATATGAGAAATTAAGATAATTAAGAAATTAGGATCGCCTCTGCTTTCCGGAGTGAATTATCTAGTTTAAGCTTAATATCTGAATCAATTGGCTAAAACTTCCAAATAGTCCTCAATGATGGAGGCAATAATGATATCCCTACCTTTTTTTCTGATATTAATGTGAATAGGAATGTGTCAGGTGCCTTGAGGTATATATTATTGTAGAGAGAAAGGATTTCTCTTTCTGTGTGCATGCTGAGTCACTTCAGTCATGTTTGACTCTTTGTGACCCTATGGACTTGTAGCCTGCCAGGCTTCTTTGTCCATGGGATTCTCAGGGCAAGAATACTGGTGTGGATTGCCATGCCCTTCTCCAAAAGCATTTGTTCTTGCTTGACTATATCTTTATTATATATGTGTGTATCTTAAAAGCAGATGGGGATTCTCCAGGCAAGAATACTGAAGTGGGTTGCCATGCCCTCCTTCAAGAGATCTTTCCAACCCAGGGATTGAACCCAGGTCTCCCACATTGCCGGCAGATTCTTCACCATCTGAGCCACCAGGGAAGCTCAGGAATACGAGTGGGTGTCCTATACCTTCTCCAGGGGATCTTCCTGAACCAGGAATCGAACCTGTGTCTATTGTGTCTCCTGCAGGCAGGTTCTTTACCAGTTCTTTACTGGCGGCACTTGGGAAGTCCTGTATTAGTTGATAGCCCCTCATATATAGAAACTATTAATAGTGTATTTGGGGCTTCCCAGATGGTGGTAGTGGTAAAGAACCCAACTTCCAGTGCAGGAGAAGGAAGATGCGAGTTTGATCCCTGGGTTGGGAAGATACCGTGGAAGAGAGCATGTCCACACACTCCAGTATTCTTGCCTGGAGAATCCCATGGATAGAGGAGCCTGGTGAGGTGCAGTCCATGGGTTCGGAAAGAGTAGAACATGGTTGAAGTGACTTAGCACATACACAGGCATTCAATAGTGTCTTATCTAGCACTTCACTTTTGGGGCACTGTCTGAGGGGGACTGAGCAAAATCAGATTGGGAAGCACGCCTGTCCTCAGTGCCTAGCAAGTGGCTCAAACAGGCCTGGTTCACTATATTCTGTCATCTTTAATCTTCTGTTGTTATGGGTAAAGAAAGTGAACAATGGTAAACTGACATGACTGTGGGATGGGACAGGGCTGGGGTGGGACATTGACCTTCTTCCTTGTCTCCTGCATTGGCATCTTTGGGGAGAGCAGGGTGTCCCCCGGGTTGCTGCATCTCTTTATGTTCCTCCATGAGCTTCCACTCTCTGATTTATTCTGTCAACAAGGAACTGTCACAGCAGTGACCCAGTTACTCCGGAGTTTGCTGGAGTCAAAGTGACTTGCAGCCTCCCTGGACCCACTGATTTTACTCTCTTGGTGGGTGTTCAGACCAAACCTACACCTTATGCAGGAGATGATGTCTCCAATCAGCTGTAAATAGCAACAAAGCTAAGCCTGACTTGAGGGGACATTTGAATGGAAAGCATGAGAGACCACAGTACTAACAGAATTGCCCTTCTTTCCTCTTTTGTTCTTTTTCTTCCTTTCCTCCCTCCCTCCCTGTCTTCCTGTCCCATTCATTTCCCTACTTCCCTTCCTTCCTTTCTTCATTCTTGCCTTCCTTCCTCCCTTCTCTCTCTCTCCTTCTTTCCAGATACTCCTACCAGAGTCCTGCCATGGAAAATACAGAATTTCTCCTTGCACACTGATAATGTGCAGGGGTAGATTTTAGCGCACTTTGAACAGATTTGAGTGTAACTACACGATCAGTACAAGGTGGACACTGACACTTCATCAATACAGCCTGGTGACCACTGAATTTAAGATGCCCCATTTTTTTTTCACAGATTTGAATTTAACAAAACAGTGAAATAAAAAATGAACAAAAAATGTAAGAGACAAAGAAAGAAAAAAGGAAGAAAGAGAGGGAATAACATGATATTCATCTTGTATAATATTTAGCTTATATTATATTATATCTAGCAAAGTCAGACCATTAAGGAAAACTTACAGTCAATCAATGACCATCATTTTTCAGAAGAAAGAACACCAAAAAGTAGAAAAATAAGAAGTATGTGTAGTGAAGCTACTGATAGCCTTTACAAAGTATCTGTTTACATTTAGGAGAAAAACAAATCCCTCCCTTGCCCTTTGTTCCTCTCCTAACTTCTGCTGCACACTGGCGAACATTCTATACAGGCTAAGGCTGATCATTGGACTGGCTTTTAAAATCTCAGGCAGCCAGGAATGTTAGGAGCAAGGTTCTTGACTCTGAAGGTTGGTGACCCAGAGAAGAACCAAAGGAATGTCTGTAGGGCATTGAATTCAAAGTATCTTTAAGTGTAAGAAGGGAACATGAAGGGAAATGGATCCTGATGTAATGTCAGGCAATATGCATCTGCCTTAGGGGCAGAGTCTTTAAATGGTGATGCTACTGGCAGGATCACTACATTTGTAGCAAGTGTGTGGGCAGACACATGGCCCAGTAGCTGGTAACTGGCTGAGCCACTGTGCGACCAGGATGAAGTTAACTGGTAACTGGTGTTGTGAAGGGGACTTCATGAAGAAGCAGGCTTGCCCCCAGGTCTTTCTAGGGAGACATATCGTATGAGCCGTATCCCTGTAACACGTGAATAGCATCAGTGTCAGTGTAACTTAACATGAATTTTCTCATGTAATTGTCTTCATTGAATATGCCGTTTTGTCCTAAGCTCCTCTTTGCTGACACTCCTGGGAATGTCTGAAATCCAGATAGTAACGATTTCTACAGACTAACATGAAACAACACTCAGGGAATTCATTGTATCAATCTAGCTAATTCATTTAACTTTCTCAATTTATGAGAGTCCATTAACTTAACATTTTTTATTATGGGCTGTCTTTCTCTTTGGATAGTGGATGATTGCACCCTAATGCCTGGGTAGGTCATTCTGCCTATTCACTGGAATTTAAAAAAAATTTGTATTTATTTTTAATTGGAGGATAATTGCTTTACAAGACTTTGTTGGTTTCTGCCATATATCCACATGAATCAGCCAGAGGCATGCACATGTCTCCTCCCTACTGAACCTCTCTCCTACCTTCCACCCCATTCAGCCCCTTTAGGTTGAATGGGAGCACCTGATCTGAGCTCCCTGTGTCATACAGCACATTTCCACTGGCTCTCTAACTCACGTATGATGATGTGTGGGTTTCAATGCTACACTGTCCATCCATCTCACCCTCTCCTTCTCCCACTGGGTCCACAGGTCTCTTGCCTATGTCTGCATCTCCATCGCTGCCCTGAAAACAGGTTCACCAGCACCGTCTTCTAGATTCCATGTGCTGCGCTGCGTTTTGTTGCTCGACGAGTCACGGCCAGCTCTTTGTGACCCCATGGACTGTAGCCTGCCAGACTCCTCTGTCCATGGGGCTTCTCTAGGCAAGAACACTGGAGTGGGTTGACATGTCCTCTTCCAGGGGCTCTTCCCAACCCAGGGATCGAACCCAGGTCTTCCACATCGCAGGCGGATTCTTTACCATCTGAGCCACCAGGGAGTGGTGGAACCTGAGAATACTGGAGTGGGTAGCCTATCCTTTCTTCAAGGGATCTTCCTGACCCAGGAATCGAAGCATGGTCTCCTGCATTGCAGGCAGATTCTTTACGAGCTGAACTACTAGGGAAGCCCCCTAGATTCCATATATATGCATTAATATACAATATTTGTTTTTCTCTTTCTGACTTACTTTACTGTGTAATAGACTCTAGTTTCATCCACCTATAACTGACTCAAATGTGTTCCTTTTTATGGCTGAGTAATATTCCGTTGTATATATGCACCACCACGTCTCTATCCAGTCATCTGTTGATGGACATCTAGGTTGCTTCCATGTCCTAGCTATTGTGAATAGGGCCTCAGTGACCATTACGGTACATGTGTCTTTTTAAATTATGGTTTCCTCAGGGCATATGCCCAGTAGTGGGATTGTTGGATCATATGGTAATTTTTGTTCCTATTTTTTAAGCAGTCTACATGCTGTTCTCCACAGTGGCTGTATCGATTTACATTCCCACCAACGCAAGAGGGTTCTCTTTTCTCTAGCATTTAATGTTTGTAGATTTTTTTAATGATGGCCATTCTGACCGGTGTGAGGTAATACCTCATTATAGTTTTGATTGCATTTCTCTAATAATGAGCAATGTTGAGCATTTTTAAATGTGTTTATTAGCCACCTGGGTGTCTTCTTTGGAGAAGGGTCTGCTGTCACAGCATGAGCGACTGATTGTGCTGTAAGGATTTGCATAAGGATTGTCTTCCTCAAGCCCAAGTCAAGTTTTACCGTCACCATCAAAACTTATCCCTCTGAGTGGAACAGAAGTTCTCTAAATAACAGTTGCCTGACAGCTATTTTAGTAAACCTTCATATAGTGTATACACAGTGTTATTTTAGTTAACCTCAATTACTGTTTTAAGATTGGTTCCTAATGCCCAGTTTTAAATAAACTGATTAGTCCAAAACCCTAAATAATAGAACCTAAATAACAACTGAGTATATCAGAGACTTTCATATAATTGATGCAACGATTTCCAATTCTGATTTCTAGGTGAGTGTTTTATAAAAGCAAACTTTTGAAAGTGAAGCATTTAAAACCAATGACATTTTGCCTTGCTTTTTTTTTTTTTTTGGTCAAATCATATTTCCATAGTCAACAGACCTGGGATACTATCTAATAATCTGGGATTTCATTGAAGACCAGAGGAAGCAGAATCAAGTATGTATTCCCTGATGAAAATTGTTATTTCATATTCATTTTTCTTCAAAATCTTAATTAGGTGGTGTGGTGGTTTAGGACCTGGGTAGGAAGGCCATCTGGCTGTAAATCTGTAGCCTCCAGTTAATAAGCATATGCATTCCGTGGCATCCTTTCAAAAGAGTCATACTTTCTTTACTGCCAACTTCTTGCCTAATTCACTGTGCATAGGTAAGGGTTAGTTAGTTAAACATCAGTGTCTCCTTTTACATCTATCCTTAAGTATATGGTAAGACTTTTTGCTGCAGATTATTGCTTAGAGTGAAACTCTGAAATACATTCTGAATCAGGTTTTGTGTGAGTTATCAATTGTTCATCTAGGGCTAAAATTCCAAAGAAAAATGTGCAAGTCGAAGGAGTGAAGGAAGGCAAAAATTGCTTCTATTTTACATGATATTTGTTAATTAGACTAAGAAACTGCTCAATCAACTATCATTACTTATATTCAGTCCATCTTGCCAAGAAGTGGTGAACGTCCATGGAGGTTTAGAAGTCACGAAATGTCAACGAGCCCAATATACTTCTTGAAAAACCCAGTGACTCAGGCTGATGAAAGGGCTTGGGGCCATCAGCCTAAGCCAGATGGGCCCTGGGGATTCAGAACCACTCCAGTCACGTCAGCGTATGACCGTTAGCAGCTAGACAACTGATGCATTCTCTACCAACAGCTGGTGCTTCTGGGAGGTCTCTAACCATAGCCCTGAGCAAAGGGCATTGAGGTAATCCAGGATGGAGGTCACCAACGGATGGAAAACTGTGGTGGGATTCTCACTGGTGAGGAGAAAGAAGAGGTTACAGCCCTTTTGCCAAATCCTCTGTGGCTGGATTCAGTGCCCAAGCAATGATTTCCATTGCGAATGCAGTCTAACATTGGTGGTATCTGTCTTGGGGAGAAAAACAAGTCCTGATACTGAGCCCCACTCTTTGGTCAAGAGACACGGCCAAAATGTGTTCTTTGGGTCTGATTTTACATAGTTGTGATGGGAGATTTTCTTATCTGGAATAAGCATTTATTTCAAGAACAAAAATGCCTTTATGAAATTAAACGAGTGGTAAAACTTAATGCATGGAAATCATTCTGAAAGTAGAAGGTCCTATATTCTTCTCCTTTTTCAAAATTTCTAGGTTGAAAGAGATGATGGGCAGCTTCTTAGCTAAATAACAAATATCATAGAAAACAGAAGCAATTTTTGCCTTTCTCCACTCCTCTAACTGCACATTGTTCTTTGAGATTTTAGCACTAGGTAGTTAGTTGATAACTCAACTTACACAAAGCCTTTGGTTCAGAATGTACTTCACATCTTCACTCTAAACAATAACCTGAGGCAAAAAGCCATAACCATATACTTTTTGACATTGAGCTGAAGGGAACAGATATGTGAAAGAACAAACATCCAATTATGCCTAACACATGTAAATGCACACAACTAAAGTGTTTATAGCTTAGATAAGTGAATTTTGTTTTGTGGTTTGGAAATATTTGTGGCTCTGCTTGTGAGGAAGTAAGGATGTGAGTTACAAGATAGGCAACCATCTCTTCTACTCATCTCTGATGTGCATGCTGCATGGTCTTTGGCATTGACAGCCAAGAGAGCTGCATAGGGCATTTGTATTTAAGCAATAGGTTAATGCCTACAAGACCTGACCATGTGGTCCCAACTGTCCTAAGTCAGGCTTCATGGCAGTTTGTTTTGTAGGCACCAGGAAAGAGAATTCATTTTGCGAAGGCTCACCTCCCATGTGGATGCAGATCACTTAGAAAATGTACCAAGAACAGAAGCTTCAGCCTTGTCCTTGTCCTTGCTAAGATGATGCCAAGACAACAAGGTCCTATTGTGTAGTGCAGGGAACTAGATTCAATATCCTATGATAAACCATAAAGGAAAAGAATATGAAAAAGAATGTATATATACCTGAACTACTTTATAGTACAGCAGGAAATTAACACAACATTTTAAGTCAACTGTACTTAAATAAAATAAATTAAAAATAAAAATATGATCCCAGTGTGATGGATATCTTTTTGTCTATTCAGCCTATTGCTGCTGCTGCTAAGTCGCTTCAGTCGTGTCTGACTCTGTGCTACCCCATAGACGGCAGCCCACCAGGCTCCTCTGTCCCTGGGATTCTCCAGGCAAGAACACTGGAGTGGGTTGCCATTTCCTTCTCCACAGACTACTGCTATTCAAGCCTATATTAATACTTGTTTGATTTTCCTGGATTCTGTACATGTCAGGATTCTCACGTTGCCAAACACACATGTGTTTGCACACATGTTTTTATTGTGCTAGAATTAATAGTCCAAAATGTATTAAATAATGAAACATCTTACATCTTTTATTATAAATATGGGTAGCCACTGTAGTATACCTGAGAATGAATGAACTGTGTTTGCTGAGCCCCACATGTGTTCTTGCATCCACTGCACTGAGTCTAACATCAGTTCCAGACGATCGTTCTCAAGTGATACTGTCCTGACGGCTGTAGCACAGACCTAGAAATAGACGTTGTTGCGCACCTTTGTCAGTCATTCTCACCAGCAACTCCGGTCCTCAGGACTCACTTCCATTGTCATATACTTTCTTAGAGCATAAATGTGGTTCTAGGGTCTACTTCTGATCAAAGTTAATCTGTGGATTTTTAGAATTAAAGACTTTTCTAATTGCCTTCTCTCCACCTTGTTCCAAAGGTGCATCTCACCATTTATGCCATTGTTTCTGTCTGTTATTGCTTATATACATGTCCATCTCTTTGTGACCCTATGGATTGTAGCCTGCCAGGCTCTCCTGTCCACGGGATTCTCCAGGCAAGAATACTGGAATGAATGGGTTATCGTGCCCTCCTCCAGGGAATCTTCCTGACCCAGGGATCAAACCTGCGTCTCCTGCATTGCAAGTGGTTCTTTACCGCCGAGCAACCTGGGAAGCCCTATTGCTCATATAAGAATCCTTACTTCCTGTGTAACTCTGCGAAGATCTCCTCTCTAGCCCTCTAACAGCTTGTAAGTTTAATTAAACTCAATAAACACATAGTAAGTTCCTATTTTCCAGGCTTTGTGCCAGGCTCTACCCCTTCATTAAAAACCAAATTATGTATTGTCTGTATTTATTGATTGATTTTAAATGCTTCTCTAAGGATGCCCTCTAGCCAACCAGAGAGCCTGCTTCCTGTGGGTACAGACCTGGTCTCACCTCTAGCAGGGAGCCTCAGGAGCCCTTCACACAGGCAGGCGTGTGCACACTTTTTGGTTGATCTATTTACCTTGTCTTTCCAGATGGGTCTCTTGTGTACTCTGTTATACTCTAGCTCTCTAATCCTTCCCACTTCCTTAACTGCTCAGAACTTAGAGCCACTTCCCAGCAGAGCCCAAATGTAGGCATCTTGTTACTTCATTCCTCCCGTGCTAAGCATTTGGTTATCAGCTCCTTCAAGGCAGAAGTGATATCCCCTGCCTTCTTAATTCCCACAGCTCCTTTTCTACAATACCAGAGTTTCCAGATGGTCCATTTCCTTTGTAGTACACTTCTCTGCTATGGCAAACTTTCCGTAACTTCGGGTTTCTTTATGTGAAGTGGAGGGCCACGCAGCTTTTCTGTCTCCCATCGTCCATCTGTCCCTGGTTGGGCTGAACAGAGTCCTTCCCTGGCCCACCTGCTGAAGGCAGGGAGAAACCCAGGTCATGTGTTCACTCAAGGAGGAAAAGTGACATCTAGATAAAATGGAATAGTATTTTGTCAGGTGCCTCAGGTTGGTGTTTGGGGGGAAAAAGCATGGGAATACTTTGTCTTTACATTTGGCCTCCTTGTTATATATGATACTAACTATGCAGGCCATTCAAAGCTCAGTTGAATGGATATTTTTCAGGTGAACCAACTAGGAGTAGATATAGGAGCCTGGGGCACTTCCCATGACATTCAGTATTCAACATTCAACACCCAGCAGAGCAAGACAGGGCCGGCACTCACTGAAGGTGTTTGGCTCTGGTTGTAACCCTACAAGAGAGTAGAATGCTTAGAAACTTTAGAAAATGGGTCCCTACTCTGGTAGGTTTCTCCCATGCCAAATGAAACAGTATAAAGTGTTTAAAATATGTAATTAATAACATGCTTTTTTTCTAGCAAAAATATATGTTCTAGAAAAATAGGAAAAACAAATATGTAATTGTCTTACAAAGACAGGATCATAGTGTGTACATAGCTTTGTTTTTTTGACTTTTATTTGTACATTTTTATTTATGTCATTAAATGTTTTTCTATGCCAGAATATTCCAAAGTGAGTCTGTGTTATAGGAGTTATTAATAAAACATATTAAGAAAAGAAGAGAGTTCCACAATGAAATAAATTTTGGCAATGCTGAGTTAAATAGGGTTTTACTGTTATAGGACTTTTTAGAGCTTTTATTGAACTAGTGAACATTGTGATTCTTTAAGAAAAGGATATAGTATAGAAATTCTCTAAATTAGTTTACCAACTACATTATTTATGTATTAAGTGTGCATGTATTTATGTAGCTTTTGTGGAACAAATGTTCATGGGAATAGAAGAAGAAATACATCATAGACCTGCTATGACCAATCATAGGACATGACCTGGAAAATTTATGAAAACATGTTATTAAAAAGGCCTGCTTTGAAAATCAAAACCACAATGACGAATCACCTCACACTGATCAGAATGGTCATCATCAAAAAGTTTACAAATGACAAATGCTTAAGAGTGTGGAGAAAAGGGAACCTTCATTGCTGAGAATAGAAATCAGTGCAGCCACTGTGGAAGATAGTATGGAGTTTCCTTAAAAATCATAGAATAGAACTATCATGTGATCCAGAGGTTCTACTCCTGAGTATATATCCAGAAAAAATGAAAACATCAAAAAGAAACACACAACCCAATGTTAATGGCAGCACAATTTACGATAGCTGAGATATAGAAGCAACCCAAGAGCACATCAACAGAGGAAGGGATTATTAAGAAGATGTGGTGTATATATAATGGAATATTAGTTAATCATCCAAAGAATGAAATACTACCACTTACAGCAATGTAGATGCAGCTAGAGAATATTTTGCTAAGTGAAATAAGTCGAAGAAAGACAAATACTGTATGATATCACTTATATGTGGAATCTCAAAAAGAACACAAAAGAATATATATTTATGCAAAAAGAAGCAGGCTCACAGATATAAAAAGCAAACATGTGGTTACTGAAGGGGAGAAGAAAGAGTGGAGGGATGAATTAGGGGTATGTGATTAGCGATTGCAACTATGATATATAAAATAGATAAGCAACAACAATATATTGCATAGCACAGGGAATTATGCACATTATCTTGTAATGACCCATAACAGAGTAAAATCTGCAAATATATGAATCACTATGCTGTACACTTGAAGCTAACACAATATTGTAAATCAACTATAATCTAAAAAGTAGGCTTAAGAGAAAATTCAGGCTTTGAGCTTGTTTTTTATGTGTGTCTGTATATACGACCTTCTTTATAGCAAGGGAGTGAGAGATTTGACTATATAAAATTAATTGACTATCCCTTCCCCTTGTCCTTCCCGCCACCCTGCAACCATAAGGGTAGGGGGAAGGGATAGTTAGGGAGTTTGGGATGGGCATGCACACAGCTCTATATTTAAGATGGATAACCAATACAGGCATCTACCGTACTGCACCGGCAATTCTACTCAATATTGTGTGGCAGCCCGGATGGGAAGGGGGTTGGGGGAGAATGGATACATGTATATGTATGCCTGAGTCCCTTTGCTGTTCACCTATCACAACATTGTTTGTTAACTGGCTATACCCCAGGACAAAATAAAAAGTTCAAAAGTAAATAAAAATAAAATTAATCGACATAATACCTGCTCACATCTAATGGAATGAATATTCTGTGCAACATACGTTGAGAAATGCGGTTCTTCAGGGTTCCCTGATGTCACAAATAACAATTCGGGACTCCATGTTCCTTATTCATCCCATGACCTGCTTCTGTACTTAATTGTGTATTCAGTCTGGCATCACTGTTTGCTTTATTAAAGACACAGTATGACCCCCATTGTTTAACTTATTTTTCTAATTCTATCTTTAGGCTTCATAAAATACATTGGCCAGAAAAGAACCTATTGAATCAATACTCTGTAAAATTTCAGTTTAGGATTCCTAAGGAAATTTGAGCAGACATGCTCCTTTGTTGGAAAAAATATAGCAACAGTCTGAATTTCTAGGAAGGATTCGCCTCCACTCACAGCAGCCATTTTTTCTTTAACTTCATACCCTGCCTAGAGTTCTGTCCACCCAGCCAGCCAGTATCTTTGTTTGCCCTCTCATAAGCATATATTTGTCCTGTTTCCATAGTTGCATGTGTTCTGTGGTTTCCCATTTGCTCTGTTTAAATGAAAAATGTATATAGTTACTCTCTCAAGTTAAGTTGCACTTATCAGCATTTTGCAAAAAACAGAAGACAAATCTGCAGCAAAGGAGTTGTTTGGTGCTGCTGATATGGTTTCTTTAAAAACAGGGGTTTCAGAAACAGTTTATCCATCAATAGCTCTGATGGCACTTTGTGGTTGCTTTGCACAAACATCTCGCCTTTCTCTCCTAACCGTATCACCACAGAAGATAACTGACTGTGGCCATGTTGGCTGTTTTCCTTTTGACTTTAAATATCTTCCCTTTCCTGCTTTGTTTATCCTAGGTGGTGCTAGGAAATTTCTATACATGTACAATTCAAGGATGGGTCCTAACAATTCATGTGAGGACCATAAGAGGAAAACTGATGGAACGATGGTTTGGACTTCATTCACAAGCAGAATGGAAGGGTGGTTGACTCTTAAAATTTAAAATGTGGTCTCCTGATGAAAATAGTGTTCCAGTGGATTTTTGGTACACAAGTCATATAGCATGGTATGTGCACACTTCAGTTGTGTCCGATTCTTTGCGACTCCGTGGACTGTAGCCCACCAGACTCCTCTGTCCATGGGATTTTCCAGGCAAGAATACCGGAGCAGGGTGCCATTTCCTTCTCCAGGAGATCTTTCTGACTCAGGGATTGAACCCATGTCTCTTGTATCTCCTGCACTGACAGGCAGATTCTTTACCACTAGCAATACCTGGGAAGCCCCAAATGTTTGAAAAATGTAAAATAAATGCCGAAAGCATTGGTTATATCCTCCATACAGTGATCTGTTAGAACAAGTTACTTCCTCATGAACTCACCTGCCTAATGTATCCACTCTAATGTATGTTTCTCATAGCTACCCAATTTAAAAAATATTTATTCACCCTTCACTCATGAAGCACTTATATGTTGGATGCTGTGTTATACAGAGGGGATAGTCCTTTACGTGAACTTACCTAAAGGAAATTCATTATACTTTACATACAAAAACACACTTTGACAAATATCATGATCAGTGATCTAAAATTGCTGTTAGTAACCACTGCAAAGGATGGCCCTGGGCATGGAAAGGAGATATAACATTTGATCCTTGCTTTTCAGTGATTGGGATCATGTTGGAGAAACAAGACCAATGTGTCCAGAGGGAACTGTGCAAGAGCCAGCCAAGTAGTCCAGTCAGGTATTCAGCAAGGGGTTAGCTGACCTGAGTTTCAGAGGAAAGATGATATTTCAATAAGTAAAGAAAAGCAATGAGGGCATTTTAGTCAAGGATAACAATTTGGTAATTTTTATGTTGTAAAGACCCTTTTGTCTGGAACGACTGTCCTATTTCAGTGAAACTCAGCTTGTTTCATGTTTTCAGAGTGTTTTCCATAATTTCAGGAGTTCTTTTTTTTAATAGTTTGGGGTAACTGGTAGTGAAAGTCATAGACCCTTTTTTTTCCCCAGAAAGTTACTCATGGCACTGAACTTTCAAGGTTTCAACTTTGACCGCTCAAAGGCCATTGTTGTCATCACAATTCTCAACATTTCCTGGGCATACTTGTAGATCAGATGTATTTTACTGATATGTTTATATACACACAATCTCATTTAATTGTCATGACCTTTCTGTGAAGCAAATACCATGACCATCCCTATTTCACAGGGAGCTAAAAACCCGATAAAGCAGATTGCCTGAAGTCACTCAACTAGTAAGAGTCAGACCTGGGATTCAAAGATCTTGGTAAATTGCCTTCCAGGCATCTCTTTTTCTTCTCTCTGTGACTTGTTAACCTATTTCCCCCACGAACCTGATATGGTTTCTTCATCTGGCGTCTGGCTACTGTGGGCTTTGAATAACGGCAAACAAACCCTCGACTTGGAGGGACTCAGCGACCAGGCAGCTCCATCACCCTGCTTGTTTACAGGAATCAGATATGAGCTCGTGTTGACACCTGAGTGACCGCCTGTGAGAATTTAAGGACTGATTCCAGGGGTGGCCGTGGACAGAACAAGGTAGCTCTTGTAACTTCAGTGATAGAGAACACAAGATAGGGTATTGCCAGGAATCTTGACCCTTTTTGTACAGGAGCTAAGGATGAAGACGCAAAGTTGGGAAGCTGGCTCCAAGTTTAGATCCAATTACCCAAAGCATGTAAGGAGCAGCTCTTAGGACATGTATCCGCTAGTAGGAAGCAGGGACATGAACTTGCTGGAGAAGCTGCTGGAGGGGAAAAGGAAGTTGTAGAGAAAAAAAATATTTTCCAAGCTCCCTCATATGTCACCCTGGGGCACTGGGAGAAGCCTGTGAGAGATTTTACTGCTCCTGTCAGCACCTCCGTGGGGCCTCTTCCTCATCCTGTGCTTCCATTTCTCCTTGGGGCAGCTGATTTTAGGCTGAAAATGACCATCGTGGGAGTTCGGCCAAGTAGAAGTTGCATCCAAGTCATGCCAGTCCCACCCTGACAGGCCTGTGGGTGAGTCAGGCTTTCCCTGGTACTCAGGGAACCTTCTGTGAATCCAGAGAAAATCCCTCAGGAAGTCACGCCTAACCATAAAGGCTGCCGGGCCAGCGTGCGTCTATCACAGGGGAGGAAAAACACTATCTCCCCCGGGATGAATGAGGGTCTGTTCCCTCACCGCAGTGGGTCTGAAGTTCCACCCAGTGCCATGCCTCGGTGGTGAAGTGACCCACTTTCCGCTGGGCTGCAGGCTAGCTGGAGACTCTGCCTCTCTTCAGGAGACTTAGGCAACATGGTCTGGTTCCTCTGTTCCTTGACTGAAGTCACTCCCATGACCTCCCACAAGATGAAGCAATGCAGACGTCTTGGAGGGACTGATACAGCTCACATTCAGCGCCCCTGCCATCTCCGCCTGCTCGAGGCAAGCCTGTGTAGAAACAGGCTCCGTATCTAAGGGACTGGTCAGCATCTCAGGCAAAAAGGATGATAAAAAGACTAGGAATAAAAAAAAAAAAAAGACTGGGAATAGCCAAAAGAAAGATCATTCTTAGAACATACAAAACAGAGGAGCCATTTTGATGCTTTGATAGTAAGTATTAAGCAAAATAAAGTGAAAATTTGGAAAACACTGGATTAAACATGTTTCTTTATGGTGCAATTTTTAAGAAAATTTCTCTCTCTTCTATATGCCCATATTTATTGTGAATCTCCAAGAGGAGGGTCAAACAGGCACTCTTTTCCAAAAGTTCTTTTCATAGAATTCTTTTAGGTGCAACACATCACAATATTTGTTTAAGTGGTGATGTCCAGAGGGTACCATTGTATCACAATATAACATAACATTTGATGCTCACAGTAAGAACTGTGACTATATTGAAAAAATCATTTTCACATGAAATTGGCTTTATGTGATGGTGAGCTAAATTGTTAAAAAGAACTCAGAATTATTTGGGGAGGAGGAGAATAATCATAAGGCAGGACATTTGAGTGTATGGTTGGTAAATATGTCTACTGGATAAGTAAATATATTACAAAGCTCTGATAATTAAATCTGTGTAGAACTGGCTCAAAAACTGTTTAGAGTAAATAACAGGAAAACTAGATACATCCTATAATACATAAGTGGTTAATATTTTTTTTTAAAAAGGCATGTGAAATCCATTTAGAATAAATCCATTTAGAATAAATGCAAGAATATTAATCTGCAGAAGACTGGTTACCTATTTTTTTTTAAAGAAATCAATTTAGATTCTTACTGCATCTAAATGTTAAAATGAATTCCAGATCAGTAAGAGTGGATGTTAAGGTCAACAAAGAGAACCATGAAAACTGAAAGAAAGTAGAAATCTATTTAATCTCTAGTGGGGAGAGGAATTAAAAGTATTCAAACTATTATAAAAAATAGAATATTATACATTTTATAAAAATACCTAAAAATTTGAAGACTTTGTGTGTCCAAAAACCCTATATAAAAGGACTTATAATTGGAACCAATAATTAAATATCATGACATAAAACATGTAGAGGGAAAAAATTCAGACCCAAAGAATTATATGAAGAATGAATAGAGACAATTATTTCACAGTAGAAGAAATACCAGCACTATTGAACATTTTAAAAAATATTTAACCTCACTAAATAAAATTATATTAGCAAAAAAGCACATTCAATGTCTATGAGAGTGTAGTAAAATGCTTGAAATAAGTATCAACTAAGCAATATAAACTCCAGTACTTTGGCCACCTGATGCGAAGAATTGACTCATTGGAAAAGACCCCGATGCTGGGAAAGATTAAGGGCAGGAGGAGAAGGGGACGGCAGAGGATGAGATGTCTGGATGGCATCGCCGACTTGACAGGCATGAGTTTGAGTAAACTCCGGGGTTTGGTGATGGACAGGGAAGCCTGGCGTGCTGTGATTCATGGGGTCACAAAGAGTCAGACACGACTGAGCGATTGAACTGAACTGAACTGAAGCAATATGAGGACTTCCCTGGTGGCTCAGGCAGTAAAGAATCTGCCTGCATGCAGGAGACTCAGGTTTGATCCCTAGGTTGGGAAGACCCCCTGGAGAAGGAAATGGCAACTCATTCCAGTATTCTTGCCTTGAGAATTCCAGGCATAGAGGAGCCTGGCGGGGTACAGTCCATGGGGTCTCAAAGAGTCAAACATAACTGAGCAACTAACACTTTCACTTTCAAGTAATATGGATTAATTAGGGAAATGTTCATATTTCATGTGGTTTAGTATCCATTGCTCTTCTATGTACAATAGCAAAAATATATTAAAATTGAGGAGTTTGGTGTCATTCTTAAGCTGATATACACATTTCTTTTGTTCTTGATGCTATAAGACAATAGCCCTCCTTCATAAATCTTTCTTTAACTGCGAATTTAGCCAAGCAGAAGAATCTTCCAGGAGAAAAAAGAACAATATCCTAATTGCTCCCTATTTTGGTTCAAAGATATAAATGTGTTTATAGAGCCAAAATGGTTCCACTGAGGTTGCCTTGTTTTAAAAATGTCCAAAGAGTCATGATTGTTGGGAACCTCAGGGGACTCAATTAAGAGTCTGGGTTGGTGACTACACTTATAAAAATTGTAACAGTATAAAAGGAAGGAAGCAACATTTCTACTAAAATTATTAAAATTCCATATATGAAAGGTTAATCGGGCAATTTGCGAGGTTATTTAGGTGGATAGATAATTCCCTAGCATGAAGAGTAAACGTAAGGTTATCATAAATGTTGTTGTTGTCCAGTCGCGCAGTCGTGCCCAACTCTCTTTGACCCCATGGACTGCAGCACACCAGTCTTTCACTATCTCCCAGAATTTGCTTAGACACATGTCCATTGAGGCGGTCATGCCATTCAACCATCTGTGGCCCCCTTCTCCTCCTGCCTTCAATCTTTCCCAGGGTCTTTTCCAATGAATCGGCTCTTTGCATCAGGTGGCCAAAGTATTGGAGCTTCAGCTTCAGCATCAGTCCTTCCAATGAATATTCAGGGTTGATTTCCTTTAGGATTGACTGGTTTGATCTCCTTACTGTCTCTTTTCCAGCACCACAGTTAGAAAGCTTCAAAATCCAGTTTGCAAAAGCAAATTAACTTGTATCTTTACCATGATAAATTTTAACCTGACTTTAAATACAAAAATGTCATTTGGTTTACAAATATGAATATATTTACGTAATCACCAACAACTTATTAAAAAATGAATATTTTGTTAAACTAAAAGTTTTTAAAACAAAAACATATATACACTGAGACTGTTTCTCTCATAAATGCAAGCTATATGCTGTCTGTGTGTGCTCAGTTGCTAAATCACTTCAGACTCTTTGCAACCCCATGGACTGTAGCCTCCTAGGCTCTTCCGTCCATGGGATTTCCTGAGAGAGTGGGTTGCCATTTCCTTCTCCAGGGAATCTTCCTGACCCGGGGATCGTACCCACGGCTTCTGGATTGTCGCTTTACTGCTGAGTCACCAGGGAAGCCCAAATATATTTTTCCATTACCAGAGACTACAATGTGTTGTTGTTGCTATTTACTAGCTAAGTGGTGTTCAATTCTTTTGCAACCCCATGGACAGCAGCCCACCAGGATCCTCTGTCCATGGAATTCTCCAAGCAAGAATACTGGGGTGAGTAGTTATTCCCTTCTCCAAGGGATCTTCCCCACCCAGGGATCAAACCTACCTCTCCTGCTTTGGCAGATGGATTCTTTACCACTGAGGCACCAGGGAAGCCCCCAAGCCACACACTATGATAATTAAAAATATTTCCACTGACTCAGATAACTTGGGGTTTCCATGCTAGTTTGTCACTTTTAAGCAGTTTTCCAAGACCTTTAATTCTGTTTACTTACCTGTCAAACAAGCCTAATAATAGTACTACTTAGAATGGTATTGAGACAAAGCACACAGAGTGTGCAAAACTCCTGTCACATTCCAAGGGCTCAATGAATTGTAACTTTTATTATTATAACTATTTGCATATGACATGCCTTTGCATATGTTGGGGATGTCTGTGTATGTGTCTAGTCAGGTATATTAAAAATATAGGCAGTTATATTTAAAAATACTATATTTTCTAGCATAGCATGTATCAGTCTAATTTATCTGTCAGAAACAAAGAGGGAATTGAAAATGAGAGTATAATCAAGCTAGCTATCCTAGGGGTTAAAGTGAGGTAGTCAGTCTAGGTAATATGAGTTCATTTACCTCAAGCCCTGGTAAAGCAAGGACTTGGAACTTAGGCTCCTCATACAAACACCTGAATACTCAAAATCTGAACCCTCAGTAAAAAAAAAACTGGGTTATAAAAATCCTTCCATTGGCAGAAGGACATTGCAAGGAAACTTGTTTGTTTCTGACTGTTATTGCTACAGACAAGTCTCTCTTGAAAATTCATTCCCATGGGCTTATGTCACACTTGGGCTTGATGTTCAAATTATATCACTTGCATAATTTGTGCCTATAAAGCAGAAGAATTAATGCTAATGTGAGTTCCAAGCTGGACATGTCTTTGGGTTGCCTGGAGGAAGCAAATGCGAAATAATTCTGGAGGGATATGCCCTTAACCCAAGCGTCAGGGATTCTGCCAGTGGAGTGCCACTGAAGATGAGCTCACAATCTCAAAGTATAAAATATATGAGGAAAACTCCATTACTGTAAGCAACAATTGGAGGGCACATGTAGGATTAAATTCTCCAAAGCTTCAGAAAATAAAATTAGCAGTGTTTTCTAAAATAAGTACAGAATACACAGAAGAACGATACAAAAAAGATATTCATGACTCAGATAACCAGGATGGTGTGATCACTCACCTTCAGTCAGACATCTTGGAATGCCAAGTCAAGTGGACCTTAGGAAGCATCACTACGAACAAAGCTAGTGGAGGTGATGGAATTCCAGCTGAGCTATTTGAAATCCTAAATATGATGCTGTGAAAGTGCTGAACTCAATATGCCAGCAAATACAGAAAACACAGCAGTGGGCACAGGACTGGAAAAGGTCAGTTTTCATTCCAGTCCCAAAGAAGGCCAATGCCAAAGAATGTGCAAACTACTTCACAATTGTACTCATTTCACATGCTAGCAAAGTAATGCTTCAAAATTCTCCAAGCCAGGATTGAACAGTACGTGAACTGAGAACATCCAGATGTTCAAGAAGGATTTAGGAAGGGCAGAGGAACCAGAGATCAAATGACCAACATCTACTGGATCATAGAAAAAGCAAGAGAATTCCAGAAAAACATCTATTTCTGCTTCATCGACTACACTAAAGCCTTTGACTGTGTGGATCACAATAAACTGTGGAAAATTCTTCAAGAGATGGGCATATGAGACCACCTTTCCTGCTTTCTGAGAAACCTGTATGCAGGTCAAGAAGCAAAAGTTAGGACTGGACATGGAACAATGGACTGCTTCAAAATTGGAAAAAAAAAACTGGGTTATATGTTTTATATATATATATACAGTACATCAAAGCTGTATATTGTCACCCTGTTTATTTAAACTCTATGCAGAGTACATCATGAGAAATGCTGGGCTGGAGGAAGAACAAGCTGGAATCAAGATTGCTGGGAGAAATATCAATAACCTCAGATATGCAGATGACACCACCCTTATGGCAGAAAACAAAAAGGAATTAAAGAATCTCTTGATGAAAGTGAAAGAGGAGAGTGAAAAAGCTGGTTTAAAACTCAACATTCAAAAATCTAAGATCATGGCATCTGGTCCCACTACTTTGTGGCAAATAGATGGGGAAACAATGAAACAGTGACAAATTTCTTGGGCTCCAAAATCACTGCAGATGGTGACTGCAGCCATGAAATTAAAAGACCCATGCTCCTTGGAAGAAAAGCTATGACAAACCTAGAAGGCAGTATTAAAAAGCAGAGACCTTAAGCTATGACAAACCAAGACAGCAATATTAAAAAGCAGAGGCATTTCTTTGCTGACAAAGGTCCTTAGAGTCAAAGTTTTGGTTTTTCCAGTAGTCATATATGGATGTGAGAGTTGAACCATAAAGAAGGCTGAACACTGAAGAATCGATGCTTTTGAGCTGTGGTGTTGTAGAAGATTCTTCAGAGTCCTTTGGACTGCAAGGAGATTAAACCAGTCAATCCTAAAGGAAATCGGTCCTGAATGTTCATTAGAGGGACTGATGCTGAAGCTGAAGCTCCAATACTTTGACCACCTGATGCGAAGAGCCAGCTCATTAGAAAAGACCCTGATGCTGGGAAACATTGAAGGCAGGAGAAGAGGATGATAGAGGGCAAGATGGGTGGATGGCATCACTGACTCAATGGACATGAGTTTGAGCAAGCTCCAGGAGATGGTGAAGGCAAGATGGGAAGCCTGGCGTGCTGCTGTCCATGGGGTCACAAAGAGTCGGATACGGCTGCGTGACTGAACAACAACCGGGCCTTCCTTAATGGTCCAGTTATTAAGAATCTGCCTTACAATGCAGGAAATACCGGTTTGATCTCTGGTCCAGAAAGATCCCACTTTCCGAGAGGCAACCAAACCTGTGTGCCACAACTACTGAACCTGTGCTCTAGAGTCCATGAGCTACAACTGCAGAGCCCACGCACCACAACTCCTGAAGCCTGCACACCCTAGAGTCTGTGCTCCACACCAAGAAAAGCCAGCACCATGAGAAGCCCATGCATCACAACTAGAGAGTGACGCCTGCTTTCAGCAACTAGAGAAAGCCGGAACACAACCACCAAGACCCAGTGCATCCAAGATAGAATCAAAAAGAAAAGAAAACAAGAAACGGAACATGGGATAAAACCAAAAAGACTGTCTAGAGATGAAAACCGTAAGAATTGTTATGAAAATACTGGATGTTTGGCTTAAAGGCATATTAACACAACTGAGGGGAAATGTTGTTCATAACTGAAAGATAGTTGTAAGGAAACTACTAAGGATGCAGTATAGAGAGACAAAGAGCTAAAAAAATAAGAAAGAGAGATTATGGGCTTGGGAAACTGATTTCCAACATATATTCAGAAGTACCAAAGAGTCAAACTAGAAAAAAATTGCAGAATGGGAAAATATTCAAAGAGATAAAGATAAGAACTTTCCATTCAAAAACAGAGTTCAATAGTGAAGGTCATAAAATATAAAGGCATGTCTGAACCTATTCTCCTTTAATCTGGAGCTCCCTATGTGATCTAATTCCGGTTTCTTTGTCTGGTTAACTTAGACTGGGTAGAGAAAAAGAGAACTGGATTTAGTGTCAGAGACTTAAATGAGCATTAGGTTCTCCTTGAATTAGTTTGGTCAAGTTTTCAGTCTTTATGAACCTCAATTCTCTTATCTGAAACATGGGGGTTAGGTAAGTGTAATGGTTCGGCTAGATATTGCTGAAGGCTATTTTGTAGCTGTGATTATCATATATAATGTAACATATATATGACTTTCCATAAAAAAATGATATTTAGACATGTGGATGGATCTTATCCTATCAGTTAAAGGCCTTAAGAGCAAAAACTGAGGTTTACCAGAAAAGAAGAAATTCTGTCTCAAAACTGCAGGATCAAACCAACTATACTCCAATAAATTTTTTTTTTTAAAGCTGCAAGATCAATTCCTGGCTGAGTTTCCAGCTTGCCCAACAGACTATAGACTTTCTAGCCTTCACAATTGCACAGTTGCATTCAGTTCATTTGCTCAGTAGTGTCTGACTCTTTGCGACCCCATGGACTGCAGTGGACCCCATGGACCACTATTCTTTTAGCAAATCTCTTTATATGTACATACATACTTTACACACACACACACACACACACACACACACACACACACACACATTTTGGGCCACACTGTGAGGCATACAGAACCTTAATTTTCCAACCAGGGATCAAATCTGGACCCCTTGCATTGGGAGCGCAGAGTTACTGAGTCTTAGCCAGTGGACCACCAAGGAAGTTTCTCTCCCCATGGCCCCAACTTCCCCATCCCCCTGCCACACACACACACACAAGAATTGGTTCTATTTTTCTGAAGAACCCAGACTGATTCAATGAGGTAAATAAAAAAATTAAATCATGATGCACATGTGTCTTAAATAGACAGGCTATTCATGCACCTCATCCACAGATACCTAAACCATGCTCTTTTCTCTTCCAGGTCTTTGGTCCAAAGTCACCTTCTTGGTGAGCCCTTCTGTAATCACTTTATTTACAGTTGAGCCCATCATCAGCCCCTGCTATTATCCCTTCCTTATTTTAGTCTCTAAAACTTCTATGTATTTTTCTTACTACGTGTTACTTTTTGTCTTTTGTACCACCAGAACAGAAGCATGGACCATTAAACATTCCATCTAAAGGAGCTCCCATCTTCATCTTGTGTGTGTGTCTTTTCAAATGTGTCTTCCAAAGTTTCCGGTGTGAATCTAAGATCTAAATCTAACTTCTCTATATAAAACACTTTGTGGGTTCAGGACTGTCTATGCCAGCACAGCCCAACCAAACTTCCTGCACTGATGTCCTGTAATCTGCACTCTCCATGGGAGCCACTAACTACCATGAGCACATGAAATGTGACTAGTGCTTCAGAAGAACTAAATGTTTGTTTTTTGAAATATTATTTAAATTTCAACAGCCACATGTGACTTCATGGTAGAGTATACTTGGAGCAACTAAATGTCAAGTCCTCCGTGTTGCTTACTGGCTGCTTTTCTTCATCATGATTTTCTTTGCCCAATATTTTATGAGACAGAAATGCTGCACTGCATAAAGTTCTCTAAACACATAATGTGAGTTGTCAATTTGTGAGTAGTCAATTTGCTTATGGGGTCCTTTTATGCTCCAAGCTCTTCTCATTAATATTAATAGTTCAATTTAGGAATCATTCCCTGAAAGTAATCCTGGCTAAATTAGGTGCCTCAATCTTGATCACACTCTCATAATTGTTACTGCATGGAGCTATGATTTTATTTTTAATATTGGACCCTACTTGTCTATTTATGATATGACTCTGTCTCCCCACTAGATGTTTACCTCCTTCGGGTCAGAACCTATTTCTGTTCTGTTTTTTTTTTTTTTTTTTGAGAGAACCTATATTTGTTTTTATGTTTTTAGCTCATTGCTTGACTCCTGGTTAATGCCCAATAAACCTTTGTTGAATAAATGGAAGAAGGAACGAATGTGTTGGACCCAGTGCTATAACAAGAATGCCTTGGGCTAATGTCTATGCTGATGCCTATAAAACTTATTGTTACCTGAAGCTGGAAAAATCCAAAGTGGAGCAGAGGTCAGGTAGCCCCACTGTAAGACAGGATTCTATTTCATACCATGGCCTACCTTCTTATCTTTGCTTCCTCTACCAGGAAGAAGATGACCCAGATAATCATGATGGTGTGATCACTCACCTTCAGCCAGACATCCCGGAACGTGAAGTCAAGTGGGCCTTAGGAAGCATCACTATGAGCAAAGTTAGTGGAGGCAGTGGAATTCCAGTTGAGCTATTTCAAATCCTAAAAGATGATGCTGTGAAAGTGCTGAACTCAATATGCCAGCAAATTTGGAAAACTCAGCAATGACCGTAGGACTGGAAAAGAGCTGTTTTCATTCCAATCCCAAAGAAAGGCAATGCCAAAGAATGCAAACTACCATACAAATGCACTCATCTCACATGCCAGCAAAGTAATGCTCAAAATTCTCCAAGCCAGGCTTCAAGAGTATGTGAACTATGAACTTCCAGATGTTCAAGCTGGATTTAGAAAAGGCAGAGGAACCAGAGATCAAATGGCCAACATCCATTGGATCATTGAAAAAGCAAGAGAATTCCAGAAAAACATCTACTTCTGCTTTATTGACTTTGCCAAAGTCTTTGACTGTGTGGATCACAACAAACTGTGGAAAATTCTCGAAGAGATGGGAATACCAGACCACCTGACCCACCTCCTGAGAAAACTGTATGCAGGTCAAGAATCAACAATTAGAACTGGACATGGAACAACAGGCTGGTTCCAAATAGGGAAAAGAGTATGTCTAGGCTATATATTGTCACCCTGCTTATTTAAGTTCTATGCAGAGTACATCATGAGAAATGCTGGGCTGGAATGCACAAGCTGGAATGAAGATTGCCGGGAGAAATATCAATAACCTCAGATATGCAGATGACACCACTCTTATGGCAGAAAGCGAAGAAGGACTAAAGAGCCTCTTGATGAAAGTGAAAGAGGAGAGTGAAAAAGTTGACTTAAAACTTTAACATTCAAAAAACTAAGATCATGGCATCCAGTCCCATCACTTCATTGCAAATAGATGGGGAAACAATGGAACCAGTGATAGGCTTTAATTTGGGGGAGTCCAAAATCACTGCAGATGGTGACTGCAGCCATGAAATTAAGATTCTTGCACCTTGGAAGAAAAGCTATGACCAACCTAGACAGCATATTAAAAAGCAGGGTCATCACTTTGCCAATAAAGGTCCATCTAGTCAAAGCTATGGTTTTTCCAGTAGTCATGTATACATGTGAGAGTTGGACTATAAAGAAAGCTGAGCACCGAAGAATTGATGCTTTTGAACTGTGGTGTTGAAGACTCTTGAGAGTCCCTTGGACTGCAAGGAGATCCAACCAGTCCATCTTAAAGAAAGTCTCAGTCCTGAATATTCACTGGAAGGACTGATGCTGAAACTCCAATACTTTGGCCACCTGATGTGAAGAACTGACTCATTTGAAAAGACCATGATGCTGGGAAAGATTGAAGGCGGGAGGAGAAGGAGAGGACAGAGGATGAGATGGTTAGATGGCATCACCAACTCTATGGACATGAGTTTGAGTAATCTCTGGGAGTTGGTGATGGACAGGGAAGGCTTGCATACTACTGCCCATGGGGTCACAAAGAGTCGGTCATGACTGAATGACTGAACTGAACTGATAATTATTTTATAATTCTTTTTAAATTTCATCCCTCTCTACTCCTTTCCAGGCTTGACATTCTTGATTGGGAAAGAAGAAATCTGAGTTGTGTCCACAGCAGGCTTACTCTGCTAGATTTAGCTTTTCAGAACATTTGCAGATCACCTACAATTCATCTATGAACTTGGGAGAGTTCTGAGATGGCATGACTCTGGGTAAAGAAAACAGATATATTTGCTCTAGATAAACTATCTCTGATTCTTTAAATTACACATAATAGTGAAAATTTCCAATATAAGAATTTCTGTAGCTAATTCTGATTTTACACTAGGTCAGACATTTATAGTCTGATAGTCATGATGTACCTAAAAACACACCCATGGTGTATTCAGTCAAAGAGCTTAAAACAAAAGAGGTGGGGGGAGGGTCTATGAAGAGGTAGGTAAGAGGAAAAGTCAATAAATCTCTGGCCCATGGGATCTGGGCAACAAACTGCACTGGCAAATCTAACAACTGCCAACTCTGGAATGTGTCAGCATAATATCATACTAACTGTTACCTGGTAGGTTGTCAGAATTCTAAGAAATTAGAAGATCAAAAATTTTGCAACTGGGAGGTATTCCAAATGCCTTTCAATGTATATCTGCTGAAATGTGGAGGCTATTAAAATGCCCTTTAAAAAGTCCCAGTAAAGGAATAATCCAATAAAAGGAGTGTATAATCTGAGAACTTTGAGACCAATAGTGAGTAAGTGCCAGCAAAGTTTACTGACTTTATGGGAGGTTTGTCATTTTTGCTTTACTTCGTTGTGTGCTGAGCAGTGACCAGATCTTGAGTAAACAAAGTAACTCCACCATCTCTACCGTGACAAAACTATAACAGACCTGTGTATCTGCACACATAAACACAAATGTATGACAGTTGCAAACTTTGTCAAAAGTGGAGATTATCTGAAACAAAAGCAGGTTATAAAGAAAAAGGAGATTTTGCCCTAGAAAATGATCTAGGCAATTTCATGTTTTGGTCAGAAATGCTACAGACACACTGAACAAAAATAGTATAAACTTTCAATTTTAAAACTATTTAAGGATTGAATATCATGTGACATAAATAGCTGAGAGAAAAATGGCAGCCACTTGATTCTTAGAACATTAAAAAAAATGTTACCCAGGTTTTGCTTAATCTCATTAATCACCTAAGTTATTTGTCAAATTCATTGTTTTAATAGAAATCTCTGGTGATATTTTAAGATTCTAGTACTTTTTGATAGACTAAATTTGAATTTACTATCTCCTTTTGTCATCTTACCAGGCTAGGCAATATAATAAGGCAGATGTATTTACTTCTCTTCACCACTAAAAAATGCAAAGGGTTTATCTCCTCTGAAAACCTAGATGTTTGAAATAGTGAACCCTTTATTGCTTTTTTCACTCATTGTTCTCTCATTGTTCAAGCATACTTAGATTTACAATCATTCATTCACTGTTGATTCATTCATTTAATAAATTGACCACTTTCTGCATAGCAAACTGTGTGTTAAGAACTGGGGACAAAAGAGAAGATCAGTCAGAATTGAAACTGAAATTTGTCCTCGCTCCTACATGGTTTTTTTTAGAAGAAGAATCCGAACTCTTTTTTTTTTTTTTTGGCGATTCCTATGCAGTAGTCCTGGTGGGCTGCAGTCCATGGGGGTCTCAAAGAGTTGAACATGACTGAATGACTATCACTCACTCGCATACACTAGTCCTACTTTACAATTCTAATTTTACCTCTTAGTGCTCATGCTCAGTCACTAAGTTGTGTCTGACTCTTTGTGACCCCATAAAGGATATAAAATTGAATTCTTTGAGTTTTACTGCAGAGGACCTCAGGACATTAAATAACGTGCTCAGTGAGATGTTCCATATCTAGAGTGTGGTAGTGGGCATAGAAATCTACACATGTGATAGAGTTCATGAGTGTGTATTAGTTGCTCAGTCATGTCTGACTCTGCAACCCCATGGACTGTAATGCCCCAGGCTCCTCTGTTCATGGGATTCTCCAGGCAAGAATACTGGAGTGGGTTGCCATTTCCTCCTCCAAGGGATCTTCCTGACCCAGGGATTGAACCTGCATTTCTGTCTCCTGCATTGGCAGGTGGATTCTCTACCACTGAGCCACCTGGGAAGCTGTATTTTACCTCTTACTTTTCCTTAGTACCAATTCCTCACCTTTTCACCTCCAACCACATTTCATGCTCATTCTCACTATTACTTATTTTTCAGTTCTCTTTCCTCTGCAAGAAATGCAGAAAGTTCCTCCAATATCCATTTGAATTCAACTCACTTTTCAAGGAGAAGTCTTCTTTTATTCTGTGAGTCCTTTCTGGACCATACCAGCCCAGATTTGACCTTGCTCTGCTATTTAACATATCCACTTGGGTAATGAAAAGGCATCTCAAACTGAACAAGTTGAATAGTACAGTAAATATGAACAAGTTCCATTCTGAGAGTGTATTCATAATTTCAAATTGTTTGTAAGTCCAACAAAGTTAGCCTGGGTACCCAACTAACACAGTCAGCTATATAGTACTGTACTGTACTGTAATGGGCTTATAGTACTTTTCACACAAATAATACATAACAAACAAACACACAAGAATAAAGGAAACATTTTTAATCTTATAGTATAGTACCTTGGGGGTCTTCCATCATAGGTAGCTCAGTTGGTAACGAATCTGCCTGCAATGCAAGAGACCGGGTTCAAATCCTGGGCTGGGAAGACCCCTTGGATAAGGAAATGGCAACCCACTCCAGTATTCTTGCTTGGAAAATCCCATGGACAGAGGAGCCTGGCAGGCTACAGTCCATGGGGTGACAGAAGTTAGACATAACTTTGTGGAATATGGAGAGAGTACCTTGAGAATTACAGTAGTACACACATACAATAGCTGGTATACAAGGGCTGTCATGGAGTGAACAGGCAAGAAGGATTACTGACTGGAGGAGAAAGAGGAGGTGGGAGATAGGAGACAGAGGGGCAACCTACAATCTAATTCATGCCTGATGCTGATGGAACACATGTTCACATCTTTGAAAGTTCACAGCTTGAAGGTTTGTATGTAGGAGACTTTCTGTAAAGCTTTTGGTTATCTGATTATCTTTCCCAGTAAATGGTACTGTCATCATCCAGGTGCTTAAGTCAAAACCCTAGAAAGTACCCTCGGTTCCTCCCTTGCTGTCAGCAAATCCTATCAACTTTGTCTCCAAAGTATGAGTGAAGTCACTCAGTCATGTCCGACTCTTTGTGACTCCGTGGACTGTAGCCTACTAGGCTCCTCTGTCCATGGGATTTTCCAAGCAAGAGTACTGGAGTAGGTTGCCATTTCTTTCTTCAGGGCATCTTCCCAACCCAAGGATTGAACCTGGGTCTCCTGCATTGTAGGCAGATGCTTTTATCATCTGAGTACATCTCAAATCCAACCTCTGTCTCTATCTTTATCCCAACTTGAGGCAAACCATTGCCTTGCCTGTTTAGGGTCATTGTCTCTCCATCACTGTTTCTGTTTTCACTCTTCCTTGATATTTTGTACATAAAATTGTGTCTTCAAAGCAGCTAGGATGATTTCTTTTAAAATGTATTTCAGATCCTGTCATAATTTATCTTCATCTTGTACAGAAACAATATGCTAGACCCAAAGGCCTGGTAGCTCAGTTGGTAAAGAATCCACCTGCAATTCGAGAGACTTGGGTTCGATCCCTTGGTTGGAAAGATCCCCTGAAGGAGGGCATGGCAACCCACTTCAGTATTCTTGCCTGGAGAATCCCCATGGACAGAGGAGCCTGGTGGGATACAGTCCATGGGGTCACAAAGAGTCAGACCTGATTGAGCAACTAATCACAGCACACAAAGGATATAGAGTTGGAAAGCTAGACATTTCCTTCAAGGAAATTGCAGTTTCCTGCTTATTGACATAATTAAACAACAAGAGGCTACAGAAAACTGTAGAATTCAATCCTTGATCATCCCCAGCTAAAGAAAGAGCTGAGTATTCAGTACTACAATGTGGGACACTCTTGAAGCTCCCTTGGAAGAGATGATGGGGCAAACCAAGATTCAGTTCAGTTCAGTTCAGTCACTCAGTCGTGTCTGACTCTTTGCGACCCCATGAACTGCAGCACGTCAGGTCTCCCTGTCCATCACCAACTCCCAGAGTCCACCCAAACTCATGTCCATTGAGTCAGTGATGCCATCCAACCATCTCATCCTCTGTCGTCCACTTCTCCTGCCCTCAATCTTTCCCAGTATTAGGGTCTTTTTGAATGAATCAGCTCTTCGCATCAGGGGGCCAAAGTATTGGACTTTCAGCTTCAAATCAGTCCTTCCTATGAACACCCAGAACTGATCTCCTTTAGGATGGACTGGTTGGATCTCCTTGCAGTCCAAGGGACTCTCAAGAGTCTTCTCCAACACCACAGTTCAAAAGCATCAATTATTCGGCACTCCACTTTCTTTATTGGTCTAACTCTCACATCAATACATGACCACTGGAAAAACCATAGCCTTGATTAGATGGACCTTTGTTGACAAGGTAATGTCTCTGCTTTTTAATATGCTGTCTAGGTTGGTCATAACTTTCCTTCCAAGGAGTAAGTGTCTTTTAATTTCATGGCTGCGATCACCACCTTCAGTGATTTTGGAGCCCAGAAAAATAAAGTCAGCCACTATTTCCACTGTTTCCCCATCTATTTCCCATGAAGTGATGGGACGGGATGCCATGATCTTAGTTTTCTGAATGTTGAGCTTTAAGCCAACTTTTTCACTCTCCTCTTTCACTTTCATCAAGAGGCTGTTTACATTAGTGGACTTCTTTTTTTTTTTTACACTGATCTACTTTTTAAGATCACAGTCTTTACAGTGAGAGTGACATGTGAGGCAAAAATAGTGAGATGATTACATAGCCAAAGTTTTAGATGAAATCACAGCCCTGTAATAATTCTATTTCGTCAATGTTTTTCTCTGTTTTATTAATGATGATTTTATTGGGAGATTTAGTTTGAGTATGCCCCAGTGCCTTAAGTATTTCATCAATATATGTTGCAAGTATTTCCTTCAGTTCAGTTCAGTTGCTCAGTCATGTCTGACTCTGCGACCCCAGGGACTGCAGCACGCCAGGCCTCCCTGTCCATCACCAACTCCCAGAGTTTACTCAAACTCATGTCCATAGAGTTGGTGATACCATCCAAAAATCTCATCCTCTATCATCCCCTTCTCCTCCTGCATTCAATCTTTCCCAGCATCAGGGTCTTTTCCAATGAGTCATTTCTTCACATCAGGTGACCAAAGTATTGGAGTTTCAGCTTCAGCATCAGTCCTTCCAATGAATATTCAGGACTGATTTCCTTTATGATGGACTGGTTGGATCTCCTTGCAGTCCAAGGAACTCTCAAGAGTCTTTTCCAACACCAGAGTTCAAAAGCATTTTCATAGGAGCTTAATTTTTTCCTTAGGTGTTTGATTTTAAAGCCTTTCTGCTTTCCTAATTTCCTGCCCTCATGCCTCTAACCTATTACAATTTGCAGCCATCTTAATATTTCTAACTATCTCTCCCATCTACCCAGCCAATTCATCCTCATTAAATTCATTCATTAATTCAAAAAATATCAGTTAAATAGTAATTAGTTACAGCTTCCTTTGCTGATACAGTACTATGGGAAACAAACATTCTAGTACAGTTATAATGGATTGTATTGACTGTTACAGGAAATGAATCAACAACAAGTAGCAGTGCTAACACAACTCAGAAGTGGGAGGGATTGATTCCATTGTAATTAAACCAAAAGCATGTTGGATCTTAGTTCCCCAACTAGGGATCAAACCCATGCCCCCTGCAATGGAGTCGTAACTACTGGACTGCCAGTTAAGTCCCCCCAAAGTAAATCTTAATCCAGTTTCTCTACCATTGTGGAAAGAACTCTGAAATATATCTCATTTTTTCTACTTATTAGCAGTAAAACTCAAACTAGCCAATTGTACTCAACCTCGGTTTCCTCATCTGTAAAATAGAAGGGAGATTCATCCAGATTTCAGACTGGATGGTTCTGAGATAAAATGAGTTTGTCTTTGCAGTTGTGACTCATGAGTAAGACTAAATAGTGACTGTTCAGAGGACTACATACAAGGCTGAGGACTGGTAGGAGATTAATCATCACAGACTGTACAATGACCCTGAATGGATCCATATGCTGTGTGTATTAGTTCTGTAACAGATTATGGGCTTCCCTGGTGGCTCAGTGGTAAAGAATCTGCTTACCAATGCAGGAAACATAAGTTTGATCCCTGGGTTTGGAAGTCCCCTGGAGAAAGAAATGGCAACCCACTCCAGTTTTTTTGCCTGCGAAATCCCATGGACAGAGGAACCTGTCAGGCTATTGTCCATGGGGTTACAAAAGAGTCGGACACGATTTATCAACTAAACAGCAACAGCATAAGAGATTACCACACATTTAGTGACTTAACACAAATGTATTATTTCAGTTTCCATAGGTCAGGAGTATAGGCACAAGTTAGGCAGGTCCGCTGCTCAAGGTCTCACTACATTAAAACTGAAGTGTTGTCCTGGGCTGTGATTTCATCTGAGGCTCAGCATCCTCTTCTAAGATCATTCAGGTTTTGAAAGATTATAGTTCCTTGCAGTCATGGGACTTGGGTCTCTATTTTCTTGCAGGCTGTCAGACTATGGTCACTCTCAGCTCCTAGCCATCCACAATTCCTTGCACACGGCCCTCCTCGTGACATAACACTTTGTCCTCCAAGGCCAGCAGGAGGAACCCTTGGATGTTGAATCTCTCCTTTCAGAAAGGGCCCCGTCCCTTTTCAAGGCTCACCTGATTAGATCAGGCTCTCCCTTTGGTTTATTGAAAGGCATCTGATTTGGGACCCTAATTACAGCTTCAAAATCTTTCCCCTTTTGCAATATAAGGTAACCTAATGGTGGGCCTATGAAATCCATCATATCCCCAGTTTGTTCACATTTAAGGTAAAGATGTTAAGCAGTGTGTACACCAGGGAGTGAGTCTCAGCATTCTGTCTACCATACTCTGCATGAAGAAGATGCTAGGAAGTAAGACTCCCATAGAAAATGGAAAATTCTAATATGAAACGGATCATGCTGCTTTTCAGTACTGGGGAATGAGGAATCAACTTCCTGTCTTAAATCAGTTCAAGTAGGTAGGGAGAACAATTTTTCAATTAAGCAGTTAAAGGGGACTAAATGAAAAGGGAGAAGTCAGAGACAGAAATGGATTCAGGAAGAGATCGTTAAACTTGTAACATTAATGAACTTTATAACCAACTATCCTATCAAATCAAAATCACTCAACCCATTAGACGCTAAGATAAAAAAGGTATAAAGGAGACGCAGACTCCTCCAATGCAATCTCTCAAGTCTCCCAGTTTCTAACACTGTGTATTTTATTCCTCATAACATTTAAAATATTTTTCATAAGCAAGAAATTAAATCCAGTGCTTCAGAGAATAGTGTTGTCTAAATAAATTTAAAGAATGTAAACTAATTAGGAGTTTTCTGAGGAATGAGTTTAATTTCAGGAGAAGAATATACAAAGACACAGTTTGCCAATAACTGAATTGGCCAATAACATTTCCATGTTAGCAAAACTGATTTGTAATTTACTGAGGAATCCTGATTGGTGATGAAAACGGTAAAGATATATTTTTCTTTCAGATGGATCCAAATCTCATCTCTTTCTCCTTTTCCTACATTCTCTGGGATCACCTCTTCCTTTTCTCACTTTTCTTTATAGGTCAAGGTCAGGAAGGGAGAAAAAGGATAGGGTAGCAGCCAGAGCAACAACACAAAGATAAATGAGGTTACTCTTTCCCCAGAGCACTGAACAACAACAAAAAAATAGTAGCTTCACAGGAAAACAGTAGCTGCCTTGCATCTTGGGTGGCTTTGCCTTGGTGATACATCACATTTATGATGGGATGTGTCGTAGTTCATTAACTTGCCTATCCTATTATATTTGGTTACAATGGGACGCTACTCAAAAACAACATGCCTGAAATTGAAGACAGATGGTCAAGTAAAGGGCTAGAGTTTAATATAATCATTTACTATTTCCTTTTTTATTGTGCTTTTCTCTCCATTTGTTTTGAATGCCATGTAAGGACATTTACACTTTTTAAAAATAGTGTCTTTTCTTTAGAAAGTAAGCAACAGGAATAATAAGTCACAGCAAGGACAAGCTGATATTCTGCTAATACCATCTGCTGAAAGGAATATTTGCCTTTGGCAATTCTTGTTTATCTCTATATTTGCACAGGTTTATGATTGTAGAAAAATTAAATGAAAAAAATTTATTTTAGTTCTATCTCTGCCAGTGGTTTGTGTGGCTAAAACATCTGACTCTGAAAAGAAGTTTTCTGAAATGGCTCTTTATTCATAATGAGTATAGTCAGAGTTGTAGGAAATCAGTCCAAAAATAACATCCATTCAAAGTAAAAGTATATGAGACTGCAATGTTCTGACTCTTAATGGATAATATCCTCACCAACTTTGATCTGGTGGTTTTGGGGTTGTTAAGGGCATCAAGGTTTGTACTCATCTTAATTCTTTAGAGCCCGGTGCAAAATAATAAACTAATTCTTTGTGAAATTCCTTGTTCTAAATACATGCATGTATATCTCCACACATTTTAAAGTTTATATCTAGAACTTTTAATCAGCACCAGAACTTCTAACATTAAAGAGCTCTTGGGACATAATTCTGAAGACTGGTGTGCAGATGAGTATACCCAAGTTTCAAGAAACTATTCATATAATAATATTTGCAAGGCAATCTGACTTGGAAACCTGAATGAAAGGAGCAAAAATAACATTACAGAGGGGTTTTGAATGCCTAGTTGTAGGAACAAAGTCTGCTATCTTCTAAATAGTTTTATACTGGACTTTGTTTAGGGAAAAGAAATTTATTTGAGTACACAGATATATATGTATATCCATTTTGTTTTCTAAATGAGAATGTGTAAGCTTTTAAAATTGTACCAGGAACTTTTTAACTTGGATAGGATGTATGTGAATGTGTTATTGCCAGAGAAGAATAGCCACATAGGGTAAGGGCAAACAGAATTTTCTTTCTGTTTGCATTTCAGTTCCCAAAGATAATTGTTTAGCCAAGATGTTTAGCCTTGATTGTGGGTCATTAGGGGTCACTAATAAAAGACTCTGTTTGGATTTTTCAAGTTTATTTGAATCTGTGCACATTTTTTCCCCAGGAATTCAAGCTACATCAATACCAGTACAGTGACTCTAGTGATGATGGCCTGGAGTGTCATTTAAATTATTGGTCACATTTAAAATTTGTGTAAACATAAAGATAGTTGATGAACTGGTTAACATTGATAGCAGATATTTGCTATGTACACTTCAAAATAAGAAGTGCTGTATTTTGTACAATAAATAAACAGTTTGCTTGTTTTTGTCCAGTTTTATTACTTTTTATTAAGCAAGTAAGATACATTTATCTTTTGAGAAAGTACATGATGTAGGTTACATTAAAAAAACCAATCATAACCTCATTATGCTGAGACACTGATTATTAGTTAAAAATTTAATGTCTAATCTCCATAGTGTGTTAAAGCTTTTCTTTAGGAAGCCAACTCTGTGTTCCTCAGCTTATTTACAATAGGAAAAGAATCTTAATTTATGCCCAGTGATAAGGAATCCAATCCTGGTAAATGTGACTCTGTAACTAAATGTGTTTATGTGCATGTGTCTGTATGGACGCTCAGTTGTGTCTCACTCTGTGACCACATAGACTGTAGCCTGGCAGGCTCCTCTGTCCATGGGATTTCCCAAGCAAGAGTACTGGAGTGGGTTACGATTTCCTCCTCCAGGGGCTCTTCCTGACCCAGGGATCGACACAGGGTCTCCTGTGTCTCCAGCATTGGCAGGCAGATTCTTTACCGCGGAGCCATCAGGGAAACATGAAACTTCTTTTGGTATCAGACCATATGTATTGTCTAGAACTCATACTTTTCATTAATAATATATTATAAACTGGTCTTCATAGTAACAAATAAAAATACACATTATTTATGATGGATAATATCACATTAAATGAATGTATCACAATGAAGTTAACCACTTCCTTGTAACTGGACATGAGGGCTGTCTCCTTTTATTTATATTTTCCTATGACAAATGAGAAAAAGAGCAGAAATGTGATTTCCTGAAAAAAGCTTTAAAGTCCGTTTATGGGTGCTAACATTACAGATTGGAGGAAAATGGCTTTCATGGACTGAAACCCGAGAATCTCACCAAGAGGCTGCAGGAGGAGAGGCAGAGAAAAAGAGCACCATCATGTGCCAAGCACTGTATTAAGCACTGGATAAACATTTGTTTAATCCTAGGCCTTATCACCGTTTTGTAGATGGATCAACCATAGGTCAGCAGAGGTTAAGGAGCCTTCCCACGTTTGCCAGGCTGGTGAGTAGCAGAACTACCTGGTAGCATGACATTCACCAACTCCTCAGGGTGTCCTGGTGGTGGTGCCCAAATCCGCAGTGAGCACCTCCTTAAAGTGCCCGCTCCAGAGACATCACTGTTCATATGGTGCCTTTGAAAGTTTTATGTAAACGGAACTTGGAAAATTAACTGTTATTGTAAACAATGGGTATTTATGCAATATAAATATAGTTATATAAATTATATGATTTATACTAGCTATTTAAGCAGAGTTTAGGGGTACTTTCAGTGGATTCCCCTTTGTAAAGTATTCTTCTGCAATGTAAATAATTCGTGTTTCTTTTTTCAAGGTCATTCTGTCTTGGCACTGATGAGTTTGTTTTAACTTGGGGCTCATTTGTCAGTCTTACTCTATGGTTAATAATCTCTGTGTTTCAGATGACTACTAAATCTGGGAGTCTCTTTGGAGTTTGGGTAAATGAAATGTCATGGTGCCAGGTGTAGTTTCAAAGCAGAGAATTGAGAGGGATGAACGCTGTAGTCCTGATGTCGTCACTGATCCATCGTGAACATTAGGAAAGCTGAATCCATCTCTCAGTCCTCAGATTCTACCTGTGAAATGAAAGTCCTCGTGGTGTTGTCATGGGCAAAGAGAAAGGGTAAATATAGAGAACTGCTAAGTGCCAAGCATTGCACTAGGTGCTCAATACCATTTATATCATATTGAATATCTCCAATGCTTATGGTACCTGTTATGAATGTTGTTTGGATAGAATGGAGCCAGAAAGATGGTGTTGAATCAATGACTAAGATTAAAGACAGGAAGTGAGCAAACACAATGTGGGAAAGGGGATCAGGGTCAGCTGTCGGAAGCTCAAGTGTGGGCAGGACCAATCATCAGAAGCAAGAGAGAATGTGGTGACCTTGGATTTGACTCCTAAATTGACTTGTTAATGATTCTTAAGACTACTTCAACCAAGTCTCAGATTGGAAGGAATTAGGCAACGGGCCCATGGATTTCGATCTGATGAACAGTAGGAGAATCTGGAGTGGCAGTTAGATAAGTGTGTGAAATCTAGCAACAACTTTGTGCAAATAAAGGGGACATGTGTGTGTGTGTGTGTGTGTGTGTGTGTGTCTGAAAATGTGGCCTGAAAAGAGCCCTGTGGTGGGGAGGGGCAAGGACAGGAATACGAAGTTAACAACAAAAGAATCTGGGTGGGTGGTGGACAAAAGGGCAGATGACATTGGGTGAAGACTTTTTGCAAAAAGGAAACACCAACATGCTTCAACAAAGCTGAGAATGATCCTAGCAGATAGAGTTGGGTGGAAATAGATTAATGAAGTGTATGAGAAGAGTGAGTTTGAGGTCAAGGTTATCAGTAACGGAGAAGAGATGGGGTTGTGGCAGGTGGAAGGTTGTGTTCTTGGAGTTGCGGGGGAAGGAAAAGAGAATTAGGATTGTCATCAGATTTGGAAGTGATGGAGAAAGAAAATTGGGGCTTTTAGGGAACTGAAAGTGATGACAAATCTATATGGTTTGTAGGTGAGTGAGAATCTCTGGCAGCAGTTGTCAAAAAGGGGAGGATGATATTTAGTTTCAGAAACATTCTGTTAAATGTTCAGAATTTGGTAAGGAAGAGTAGATATGGGATAGATAGTTCTTTAGGGAGTTTGAGATTCTCAGATGATCAAGATTCTGTAAGAGAAAGCATCAAAAGGAGAAATCATTCCTGGAGACTTGTGGATAATGCCGTAAAAGTTTCAGAGTAGAATAATTAATCTCTTGATTCCTGTTCATTCATTCATTCACCCACCTATTCAGCAAGTATTTATTAGGTCCCCTTTTATGTTTTAGGCACTGTGTTGTGTGCTAAATATAGGAGATAAGGAAGAAACAGTTTCTATCCTTAAGGAATTTATGATGAGCAGAAAGATACAGACATGGGGGACTGGAATGCAGAGGTAGCAAGTCAAGAAACACCTGTTACTCACAGGCAAATTTGGCCTTGGAGTACATAATGAAGCAGGGCAAGGCTAATAGAGTTTTGCCAAGAGAATACACTTGTCATAGCAAACCCCCTCTTCCAACAACACAAGAGAAGACTCTACACATGGATATCACCAGATGGTCAACACCGAAATCAGATAATTATATTCTTTGCAGCCAAAGATGGAGATGCTTTATAGAGTTAGAAAAAAACAAGACCAGGAGCTGACTGTGGGTCAGGTCATGAACTCCTTATTGCAAAATTCAGATTTAAATTGAAGAAAGTAGGGAAGACCACTGGACCATTCAGATATGACCTAAATCAGATCCCTTACTATTATACAATGGAACTGGTAATTCCACTGTATAACGGTGTAATATACAGTGTATACCATACACTGTATAATAGATTCAAGGGATTAGATCTGATAGACAGAGTGCCTGATGAACTATGGACGGAGTTATGTGACACTGTACAGGAGGCAGGGATCAAGACCATCCCCAAGAAGAAGAAATGCAAAAAAGGCAAAATGACTGTCTGAGGAGGTCTTACAAATAGCTGTGAATAGAAGAGAAGCTAAAAGCAAAGGAGAAAAAGAAAGATATTCCCATTTGAATGCAGAGTTCCAAAGAAGAGCAAGGAGAGATAAGAAAGCCATCCTTAGCAAACAATGCAAAGAAATAGAGGAAAACAACAGAATGGGAAAGACTAGAGATCTCTTCAAGAAAATTAGAGATACCAAGGGAACATTTCATGTAAAGATGGGCTCAATAAAGGACAGAAATGGTAGGGACCTAACAGAAGCAGAAGATATTAAGAAAAGGTGGCAAGAATATACAGAAGAACAATAGAGAAAAGATCTTCATGACCCAGATAATCACGATGGTGTGATCACTCACCTAGAGCCAGACATCCTGGAATGTGAAGTCAAGTGGGCCTTAGGAAGCATCACTATGAACAGAGCTAGTGGAGGTGATGGAATTCCAGTTGAGCTATTTCAAATCCTGAAAGATGATGCTGTGAAAGTGCTGCACTCAATATGTCAGCAAATTTGGAAAACTCAGCAGTGGCCACAGGACTGGAAAAGGTCCGTTTTCATTCCAACCCCAAAGAAAGGCAATGCCAAAGAATGCTCAAACAACTTCACAATTGCACTCATCTCACATGTTAGTAAAGTAATGCTCAAAATTCTCCAAGCCAGGCTTCAACAATCCATGAACCGTGAACTTCCAGATGTTCAAGCTGGTTTTAGAAAAGGCAGAGGGACCAGAGATCAAATTGCCAACATCTGTTGGATCATTGAAAAAGCAAGAGAGTTCCAGAAAAATATCTACTCTGCTTTACTGACTATGCCAAAGACTTTGACTGTGTGGACCACAACAAACTGTAGAACATTCTGAAAGAGATGGGAATACCAGACCACCTGACCTGCCTCTTAGGAAATCTGTATGCAGGTCAGGAAGCAACAGTTCGAACTGAACGTGGAACAACAGACGGGTTCCAAATTGGGAAAGGAGTACGTCAAGGCTGTATATTGTCACCCTGCTTATTTAACTTCTATGCAGAGTACATCATGAGAAACGCTGGGCTGGAGGAAGCACAAGCTGGAATCAACATTTTCGGGAGAAATATCAATAACCTCAGATATGCAGATGACACCACCTTTATGGCAGAAAGCAAAGAAGGACTAAACAGCCTCTTGATGAAAGTGATAGAGGAGAGTGAAAAAGTTGGCTTAAAACTCAACATTCAGTAAACTAAGATCATGGCATCCGGTCCCATCATTTCATGGCAAATAGATGGGGAAACAGTGGAAACAGTGGCAGACTTTATTTTGGAGGGCTCCAAAATCACTGCAGACTTTGACTGCAGCCATGAAATTAAAAGACACTTGCTCCTTGGAAGAAAAGTTATGACCAACCTAGACAGCATTAAAAAAAAAAAACCAGAGACATTACTTTGCCAGCGAAGTCCATCTAGTCAAAGCTATAGTTTTTCCAGTAGTCATGTATGGATCTGAGAGTTGGACTCTAAAGAAAGCTGAGCGCGGAAGAATTGATGCTTTTGAACTGTGGTGCTGGAGAAGACTCTTGAGAGTCCCTTGGACTGCAAGGAGATCCAACCAGTCCATTCTAAAGATCAGTCCTGGGTGTTCATTGGAAGGACTGATGTTGAAGCTGAAATTCGAATACTTTGGCCACCTGATGTGAAGTGTTGACTCATTGGAAAAGACCCTGATGCTGGGAAAGATTGAAGGCAGGAGGAGAAGGGGATGACAGAGGATGAGATGGTTGGATGGCATCACCAACTCAATGGACATGATTTTGAGTGAACTCTGGGAGTTAGCCATGGACAGGGAGGCCTGGCGTGCTGCAATCCATGGGGTCACAAAGAGTCAGACACGACTGAGCGACTGAACTGTACAGACCTGTATCAGTGAAGGACAAAAGAAAAGCATTTTCCGTATAATTAAAGAAGTTTATAGAGTATAGCAGGGGCAATGGGACGTGTGGTCCACTCCCTTACAAGACCAGCATATCAGCAGGGCTTTGTAGACATCACACAGGACCTGAGCTGCTGGTGGTGGGGAAGGGAAGGCTGTTCACAACAACGGGATCCACTTAGAACAAACCGGATGCTATGCTGGGCTAGTGGCTCAGTCATGTCCAACTCTTTGAAACCACATGGACTGTAGCCCACCAGACTCCTCTGTCCATGGGATTTCCCAGGCAAGAATACTGGAGTGGGTTACCACATCCTCCTCCAGGGCATCTTCTCAACCCAGGGATTGAACCCAGGTCTCCTGCATTGCAGGCGGATTCTTAACCATCTGAGCCACCAGGGAAGTCCAAGAATACTGGAGTGGGAAGCCCATTCCTTCTCCATGGGAACTTCCAGACCCAGGAATCGAACCGGGGTTTCCTGCTTTGCAGGCAGATTCTTTTCCAGCTGAGCTACCCTGGAAGCCCAGAACAAAGTGGATACGGGGGCCCAAATAGCCCTCCTTTCTCAGGGACCTGCAGCTGGCTCAGTGTGAGAGAGATAGCATACAGAGCAAATCCTAAATGAAGTCCCACTTGTCTGAAACCCCACACTGCCATGGCCACAATGCTGCAGCTAAGATGATTTTAGCACAATACTGCCTTATCTTTCTAATCTGTTGTTTGTTGTTATTCAGTCCCTAAATCATGTCCAACTCTGCGACCCCAAGGACTGCAGCAAGCCAGGATCCTGTGTCCTTCACTATCTCCTGGAGTTTGCTCAGAGTCATATCCATTGAGTTGGTGATGCTATCTAACTATCTCCTCCCCTGCTGCCTGCAATTAATATTCAGGGTTGATTTCCTTTAGGGTTGACTGGTTTGACCTCCTTGCAGTCCAAGGGACTCTCAAGAGTCTTCTCCAACATCACAATTCAAAACCATCACTTCTTTGGTGCTCACTCTTCTTTATGGTCCAGTTCTCACACCCGTGCATGACTGCTGGAAAAACCATAGCTTTGATTATACAGATCTTCTAATCCGTGGTACCAGGTAATTTACATTCATAGAGAAAACACACACACATGCACATAAACCATCTTGAAAAAGAAGCAAGTTCTGATAGTGAGGAGTCCTAAGGAACACAAAACAACTCTTCCTTGTATTCAGTCATATACCAAAGCATAGGCGATGGACATTCGGTTACATCACTTCTGAATAAAGACTGTCCCCAAAGAGGCAAAAAGTCTAATTTCCCCACCCACACATAAGATCTTGCAATATATCTTACTGATGTTTCAATCTCAGTCATCTCAGACCTCTGCAGATGATAAGAATTTAATAAACATCTGTTGAGTCAGTGAAGGAAGCCATAAATGTAGTATTGAATTTCTAAGCGGACGAGAGGAAAACCAGCATGCCACCCAGTCACATGAATAATAGTTATAATAATCACATTAATAACAGTAATCATATTGTTAATCATAAATTCTAATAGCCACAATGTACCGAGTGCTTACTCAATATTACCAGACAGTAAGCACTGGTTATACATTCTTTTATTTATCCATCCCCAAGCATAATGAAGAATAGCTCCACTTGACAAATAAAGATGCAGGTTTAGGCATGTTTGGGAAATCACTCAAGATCACCTAGATTGTAAGATGTGAAGCCATGCTTGGGTTCAAGGTCTGCGTGGCTCCACATATTCAGCTCCTAACTCTCATACCGTAATAGCTATGGCAGCATCCTGGAATTGAAAGAAGTCTCCGCAGTTGGGTGATCCTCATCAGCAATGTGCATGTGACTGGTGACATGCAGAGATGTTCTGGTGTGGCTCAGTGGGTGTAGAACCTGCCTGCCAATGCAGGAGACATAAAAGATGTGGGTTCAATCCCTGGGTTGGGAAGATCCCCTGAAGGAGGGCATGGCAACCCACTCCAGTATTCTTGCCTGGAGAATCCACATGGACAGAGGAGCCTGGTGGGCTACAGTCCATGGGATTACAAAGAATTGGACACGACTGAAGCGACTTAGCAGCACGCAAATTTCCTAACTACCAAGACAGCCTCCGTTCACTCCCTGAAGCCTGTGGGATGTGCAAACTCCAGCGGATGGCGCCCACTAGCACATTCCCCATCCCCGCTGATGTGGCCACAGCCACCTGGACCACAAGCGCCTCTCCCATTCCACCTTTCTCCCTACCTACCAGCATATGTCTTGACTATGTTCTAGGGGTTATTGTGCTTGGGCCCCTGCCCATTTCCTGGCATAAGGGTCATTGCATAAAAACAGACAAGCTGTCAAGGAGCTCACTCATGAAAAGTAGGTCTGAGTCAAGACAACGGAAACTCTCTGGCCTGATGGACAACAGGGAGTGGCCATCTTGATGTTTAGATTCTGCTGTCTCTCAAGCTCCCTCCTTCTCACTCTTTCCCTCCCTTCTCCTTCTCTTCCTTCTTTCCTTCCTTTTTCTTACTTGATGAATACAAATTTTTAAAAGATAATTTTTCTTTACCCAACCGCACAAATCTAAAAAATAAAAAAGGATTGTACAAACAAAGGGGAAGGTGGAAAACCAGGGATCTAGATCAGCTTCTCTCCTGATTCAGATGCGCTGTCCCTCATCTCACTCATTGTAACCTTTTTCTCACAGTTTCTTGGGACAGGATGCCGCTGAACCGTGTGTCAGCCTAATCCTGCTCTCATTAACCTCTTAGAGTAGAATGACCACATACCTCTTCAGAAATACTGGGATACATTTGAAAATAAAAGGAGAAAGGCACTAAAACTAAATTATTTAATTTTTGAAGTGTTTACTCATTGACAAATTGGTCTTAGTAAGTTGTGGAACCTTAAAAATCATTGTATTCAAAATCTACTTGGAAAAATATTTTGCTTAAAAACAAAACTAAGACATCAATACAAATTAAAGCACCATATAAAATGTGTCATTATATTATTTAAAAATCACATAGCCTGAATAATTCTTTTTATGTGTATTCTTGCATTAGTTTCCTAGCTGTATCTATCCCTAAAAATGTGTCACTGGCATTTTTCCAAGGAATATTATTTTCAAAATATCACTTTCAGCATTTTTTTGCAACATTGGTCTTAATATTTAAAATTTTAAAAGGAAAACTGTCTTCAATTTCCTTCAAAGTTATATTTTAGTGTGAATGCATTTGAAATTACTGATGTCATCTATTGACTCCTCTCTGTGTACCATGACTTTTATAACTGAGAAATAAATACATACATGATGAGTTGCCTGGTAAGTTGCCTCAGAGCAAATTCTACTAAAGAAAATTCTCAATATTTTTCTGTGTTGAAATGTGTACCTACTTGACAGGTGCTATGGTTTTGCCTCCATTCGGGACATTTTTTCTTTGATTATATCTAAGTTCTACATATAAATCTTTGAAATGTTTCATTAAATTTAGATTAGTGAAATTAGTAGTCCTCAATTTTATTGTCTTTATCCAATAAAAGTAGTGAAAGTATTGGTCACTCAGTCATGTCCGACTCTCTGCGACTTCATGGGCTATAGCCCACCAGGCTTCTCTCTCCATGGGATTCTCCAGGGAAGAATACTAGAGTGGGTAGATATTTCCCTCTCCAGGGGATCTTGCCAAACCCAGGGATCGAACCTAGGTCTCCCACATTGCAAGCAGATTCTTTTACCATGTAAGCCAAGATTCTCACAATCTGAGATATTTCAAAATTAAATCTTGTACAGAATTTGCCTCAATTTTTTCAGTGACTTTTTTGCTTCTACAGGAATCAGTTTCAATGTTTTCGGTTTGCAAACTTTGCTTTCAATTATTGCAATTTCTTTCTTTATAAGCTTTTCTAGAAGTTTCATTTGTTGAATACTTCCATTAATAATTTTAATTGATTGAAAGAGTTGCAACCAAAATTTAGAGGCATCCCTGAGAAAAAGTCTCCTGCTACTAAAGATAATTATGTAATTTAAAAAATACTTCTTTAGAGCCTTGACATTTCTAGTAGTGGGTTGATGATGGCAGCAAAGAGGAAAATTGCATGTACCTTGTTAAAATGAATTTCTTTTATTCAATGGGCTTCATCACAAGACTTTTGTAGTATTATTACTGTATATGTATAGTATTTATAAATTTTAGCCAATTTATGCATTCTCCTTTCATAGAATACTCTGGTTTATTTGGATACAATTATGAATGACTTTTATGGCATAACTGATTCCAATGTATTTCTGCTTCACAGTTTTCACAATTTGGGAAGAATAGTATTTACTATAATAATCTGTTCCTCAACAATTTGTATTCATATTACCATTGCATATTACCATTGCATACCAATGACCATCCAGTCATTTCTGGACTGGAACCTTCAAGTTATAATTCACTTAACTAACTTTCCACTTGAAGTGCCTGATATTTATTGATATAAAACTGATATCATTTAAATGTTTGTAATAAAGTCAACACTAACTTTCTGTAATAATGCATAAAAATTTAGAATGGAAAATGAGTGAAATTCACTTATGAAAACAATCCTACTAAATGAAATATCAAGCCTTCTAAGAATGATACATAAATGTACCTCCTGTCACTGTTCAGGATAAATTACCATCTTAAAATAATTAGTAACTTTGGAAGCATTAGAGTTGAATTATATGATTTTGCTGAAGCTCTTTGCTTTTGAGTTGCAAAATAGCAGTTTCAAGTAGTTCGGCCTCATTAGACATGCATTTTCAGTAGACTCCCATCTTCTGGTTTTCTTGTGAACAATGATGTAACTATGACTTCTCTGTGAATAGTAACTGTGAACAGATTTTGTGAAATAAAAATTCATAACTTAAATCTTCATTAAACATACAGTTTCTTTTTTGGTTTCATCATATCGATGCTGACAGGGTTTATTGCAAAGCAAAATAGAATTAACAAGTGGTAAAATAACTGACTAGCTAGCTGAAGATTAATACTACACAAAGTTCTGACCAAACCTCTGTCACAAGTGTTCCAATAATTTGTTGCATGTTTTTTGTAGAATGGCTCCAGTTTTGTTTCCTGCACATACCTATACACACTTAGCTTATAATTTTCCACACTGTCTTCTGGCCTTGCTTAGCTGGTGGCCTGGCAGTTTTGTGCCCCTTGACAGGCAAGTATGGGTGATGATGGTGTGACTGATTGGTCCACCAAGCAGTCTATAGGAATAACAGTATCCACTGTTTACCTAGAAAGCATATGAAAAAGCGGAGACATCACTTTGCTGACCAAGATCCGCAGAGTTAAAGCTATGGTTCTTCCAATAGTTGCGTACGGGTGTGTGAGTTGGACCATAAAGCAGGCTGAGAGCCAAAGAACTGATGCTTTGGGACTGTGGTGCTGGAGAGGACTCTTGAGAGACCCTTGGGCTGCAAGGAAATCAAACCAGTCAGTCTTAAAGGAAATCAACCTGGAATATTCTTTGAAAGGACTGATGCTGAAGCTGAAGATCCAATACTCTGGCCACCTGATGTGAAGAGCTAACTCGCTGGAAAAGAAATTGATGCTAGGAAAGCTTGAGGGCAGGAGAACAGGGTGACAAAGGATGAGATGGTTGAATGTATCATGGATCCAATGGACTTGAGTTTGCAAACTCCAGGAGATAGTGAAGGCCAGGGAAGCCTGGCATGCTTCCATGCCCACAAGGTCACAGAGTCTGACATGGCTGAACAGCTGAACAATAACAACTATTTACCTCTTCACCATCTAAGGCTGGATCGAATTAGCTGCTCTCATCTGTTTGGGTCCCAAGGTACTCATTTCATCAGTGAGCTTTCTGAACACTGTTCTATAAAGTGTTAATTATGTTAATTACAGCTGGAAAGGACAAGGAAAAGTGAGAGGGCCACTGTTGGTCACCTTTCAAATTTCACTATATGTGAAAAGTGACAACTCCACTCACTTACGTTCACCCAACAAACAGTGGAGGAGGCCATGGCAGAAGCTGGAAGTAGGCAGTGAACACAGGCTAAACCTATCCTGTCTTATTTTAATGCCCCTGGTAATAATAATGGGCTTCCCTGGCGACTCAGCTGGTAAAGAATCTGCCTGCAATGCAGGAGATCTGGGTTCAATCCCTGGGTGGGGAAGATCCCCTGGAAAAGGAAATGGCTACCCGCTTCAGCATTCTTGCCTGGAGAATTCCATGGACAGAGGAGCCTGGTGGGCTACAGTCCACGGGGTCGCGAAGAGTTGGATATGACTGAGTAACTAACACACACAATAATAATAATAATAGCTTGCTTAAAAATGAGAAATTCAGGACAGATGCTAAACTGGGAAGGATGCTAGTTTAACTGGTGTAAACAAAGACCAGCCCTATCAAACTCGAATATATGGTCACTGTCATCAAAGAGTGACTCCACTCAACCATTCCATAATATTTAATTAGCATTCATGAAGTGAATGCACTTGGTGAAGAAATGAAGGTATACAGAAGACAGGAAACCCGTCTCTGATGAAAAAGCACTCATGATTCCAAAGGGTTAGTTGTCCTGAAATCTGGCTTCATGTGGCTTTAGTTTCATCCTTGGGTGAATGACATATGCCATACTCCTGGGTCTGCAATATGAGAGCCCTTCCATCTGGAAGATTACTTGCAGCCTCTCTGTTCCAGTAGTTTGTAAATGCTTGAACACATAAACATCTGGAAACTTCTTTAAGAAGTATATCCACTCACAGGTAGAGCTAAGAATTTCATGTTTTAAAGAACACTTTAAGTAATTTGGACCCAGGTGTCAGTCAAAAACACTTTCAGAAATGCCATCAAATCCTTCTTGACTCCAAGAGAAATATGTTGGCTTTTTCTCACTCTTTCTCATGTCTTCTGTGCTAGGGCTACTTGGTGGCCATTTTCCAATGTGTTCTAATTTGCCATGATCCTTTTTAGATTGTGATTGTTGGATTAAATGCAATCCCTCAAAGCAGTGCAAAAGCAGCAGCATCCAGAGAGACCACTGCACTCTGTGATTCAACCATCAGTACGGCCTAATATGGTCTTCTTTTTATGCATCAGATCACAGTGCATCAATAATTGCACTGGTAGCCATCTACAAATAACCATCAAGCTATATCTTTCTCATCTTGTACCAAAACACTCGAGTATGATTATCTAGGCAATGGAATATTTATTTAAGTGAATTCCACAGTAAGTCTTGCTTTCTTTTTCAAAATTTGAAACACAACGTTAGTCTGATAGGCTCCGTTTCTCCATTTCCCCTCTACCCCTCCCTCCCTTCTCTTTTCCTTCCAACAGAGGTTATTCCTGGCAAAGGGAGTATGATACCACCTGAGAAGCAAAACAGACCCAGATACAAATCATTCTACTCAAGTCTTGGAGTAACCTTCAAAGAAAAACAAATCCCATACCCATCAGAGCCTGAGTGGAGGCCCAGAGCTGCCAACATATTCGGAAGGCCAAACCTCTACAGAAATACAGTCTCTAACCACCTTGTAGATAGACCGTCAGTGCAGAATGAAAGTGAGTTGAAATTTCGTTCCTTACAAACCCATCACTAAATTCAGCATTCAAGAGTTTGTACCAGTGGCAGACCTAATTTATCAGCATGAAAATAATGCCAAATAAGATTCATAACACCAAAAGAGGCTAATTCAGGGCTATACAGAATTTCCATATGTTCGATGTTGCCACAAATTCTTCAATTCCCATGCGCAAACATGCGTATTAAGAATTTAAAACATGCGATGGATTTGAATAAAGTAGAGCTGGCAACTGAAACCGGATAGTGTGTGGGCTATCAGAAGCAGTTCAACGTTTCTCTTATATATTTGCGAATATGTGACTTTATAGTTAAGCCAAAGTCAGCCCATTGTACTTATGCCCTAAATATAAATTGAGAATGTCGCCAAGTCCCATGGGGAGAAGAAGCAAAACCATTAATGAAACCCTGGTTTTCTTGTATATACAACTGTACGAACAGGGGAAGGGAAATGATATCCTGACGGTCTTAGAGGCAGCGATGCCAAAGTCATTCCCTTGAGTGTTAATATTAAGAAAAAAATCACAGTTACACTATTTTCCTTGAAACCCACATTGCTTCTGTGAAGATAACCCTAAAAAAGTCCAGAACAAGGTTGCCAAATGTTCAAAACTCCCTTCAGGGTTTTGCCTGATTCTTTTCATAAGGAAAGGTGGGTTGTTTTTGAGCCCTTGGCAAGCCCCAAATTAGATTTAGGAGAGGAAAAGATGTTTAATTTTTTTTTATGGAAAGAATGAGTAGTAAATAGGTACCCTTGACTATTTGATTTCTGCTTTCAGGCTCTCTTATCAGTAAAATTGATATTTGTCACTCTGGAGTTCCTTGAAGTAAAAGATATCCTAGGGTTAAAGTGCGGGGAGATGTGGCACCATGAATGGACCCAGAGATCACCATACTAAGTGACATAAGCCAGAGAAAGAAAGACAAATATATGGTATTTTTCATATGTGGAATCTAGAAAAATGGTACAAACGAATTTACTTAAAAAACAGAAATAGGCTCACAGACATAGAAAACAAACTTATGGTTATGAAAGGGGAAGGAGAGGTGAGCAGAGATAAATTAGGATCTTGAGATTAACAGATAGACACTGTTATGTGTTAGCAAGATCAGCAACAAGGACCTAATTATAGCACAGGGAACTATATTCAATATCTTGTAATAACCTATAATAGAAAAGAAATTGAAAAAGTGTATATATATGTATGTGTATATATATATATGTATATATATGTGTGTGTGTATATATGTATATATATGTATATGTATATATATATGTATATATATATATATATATATAAATACACATATTTATAGGCTTCCCAGTTGGCGCTAGTGGTAAAGAACCCACCTGCCAATGCAGGAGTTGCAAGAGACACGGGTTCGATCCCTGGGTTGGGAAGATCCCCTGGAGAAGGGCATGGCAACGCATTCCAGTATTCTTGCCTAGAGAATCCCATGGTCAGAGGAGTCTTGCAGGCACAGCCCATAGCGTCGCAAAGAGTAGACATGACTGAAGAAGACTTAGCACACACACATGAGACACTTGCTCAGTCAGTGTCTTGAACCAAGGACACAAGATGCTCCTGGAACACACCTCTTGGGTATCCCAGAGAACCACCTCTTCTACATTCTACTTCAATGATCATCTGGCATCACTGTCTGATGCCTCATCAGTTTCTGAAATCACTGGAAAGTTGCTGGCCTATTACTTCTTCTGCTTAACGAGACCACTTTTCACTCAGTTGATGCCCAAGGTCCAAAAGCTGAGGCATTGTGGCAAGCTCCTCTTCTGTCACCAGTCACATTCTGACAGCATCGTCCTTCTTTTTTTAAATTAAAGTAATAGTTGATTTACAATGTTGTGTTAATTTCTCCTATATAGCCAAGTGACTCAGTTATACATACATACATATATATATATATATACACACACACACACATATACATATATATATTGTTTCCATTTGCAATGAGATAATAATTCTTTACACTCATGTCAGTCTTCCCTTTTTAGTTCAATTCCATTAAACACACACACACACACACACACAGCAAGTAGCTTAGTTACTTGCAGATCATCTCCATCTTTTCAAGGCCTATTATTACACTTAGTAAGATCTACTTTAATGCTAGTTTAGACTTCCTACTTGGGCATGACATTTCTGAAATCTCTGCTGAATCTCTCAAGTGTTAAAGAAATCTCTCTACACTATGAATATTTGTACATGAATGTCTCTCAGGGAATTGTTCAGCTTCCAAATCCCTTGTTCTTTCTTTGCTCACACCCATCAAGTTTCATACTATGTAGGTATAGCTTCATTTTCTGCCAAAGGCTTAAGCAGATCCCTAAAGGATTGTTCTTAAGCTCTTTCATGGGTTTCTCCCTCTCTTTCAATTCTCTGCTCCTCATACTCCAGTTGCCCAGGCTCTTCAGCTTCTATCTCTGTTTCATCAGGTTACTAACATGCCTGTTCCCTGCTTGAGATGTCTCTCTTCACACCATGATGCAAACTTACCTCCAGGCAGAGAGTCAGGACCAGCAAATCATTCACCCTGTTCGTTTCCGACCTCTGAGATCACAGCATCTATGAACCATCTCAATGTCTGGGGACTATTTATTGCCCTGTACATTCTTTCCAGTTTCCTAGCTGTTTATGGCAGGGGGATAGCTCTAGGCCTAGTTATTCTATTAGGATCAGAACTTTATTTGAATTAGATTTTCTATGAAATTTTTTAGTCGTTTTGGCACATTTTCTTCTTTGCAGGCAATTAAAGTTTAACTATACAGAAAAAACTACTTATTAAACTATATTTCTAACACAATCATGTTCACAGCGGACTGGTACATGTTAAGTTGACATACCATTTTTAGAAAGCTGCCAATTCCAGAAATTGTGTATAGAATTCTTCTATTCCATTTTCAGATATTCTTTGAATCTGTTACTTTGGTTGTCACATGATCCTATCAGTCTTGAGATAACTGTTTACTAGGGTAGTCTTTCGTTTTGCTGTATACGGTGATCCCTCTTTATGGGCTTTTTTCCTATCCTCAGTTAACTCCATCCCTGGACACTAAGTTGGTAAGAATCTGCCTGAAATGCAGATGTAGGAGACCTGCGTTTGATCCCTGGATCAGGAAGATCCCCTGGAGGAGGGCAGGGCAACCCAATCCAGTATTCTTGCCTGGAGAATTTCATGGACAGAAGAACCTGGTGAGCTATGGTCCATGGGGTCGCAAAGAGTTGGAGACGACAACTGAGCGACTAACACGTATATAACACAATTAACTCCATCTGCCAAATTTTAATGTTCTCTTCTGTTCTCATGAATTAACCACACCCTTACTTAACACCTCTTTCATTTTGCTACCTGTTCTGCTATATTATGCTAGCATATTAACAACTAGGTGGTATTTTTGATAATTTCTATGCCCCTAAGTGAATTAATGAAGTTGTATTTTTTTTTTTTTTGACTTGATTATTTGTCTCTCAAGACTGGGAGCTGACTGTGGCTCAGATCATGAACTCCTTATTGCCAAATTCAGACTTAAATTGAAGAAAGTACAGAAAATCACTAGGCCATTCAGGTATGACCTGAATCAAATCCCTAACGAATATACAGTGGAAGTGACAAATAGATTCAAGGGATTAGATCTGATAGACAGAGTGCCTGATGAACTGTGAACAGAGGTTCGTGACATTGTACAAGAAACAAGGATCAAGAGCATCCCCAAGAAAAAGAAAGGCAAAAAAGAAAAATGGCTGTCTGAGGAGGCCTTACATATAGGTGAGACAAGAAGAGAAGCGAGAAGCAAAAAGCAAAGGAGAAAAGGAAAGATGTTCCCATTTGAATGCAGAGTTCCAAAGAATAGCCAGGAGAGATAAGAAAGCCTTTCTCAGTGATCAGTGCAAAGAAACAGAGGAAAACGATAGAATGGGAAATACTAGAGATCTCTTCAAGAAAATTAAAGATACCAAGGGAACATTTCATGCAAAGATGGGCTCAATAAAGGACAGAAATGGTATGGACATAACAAAAGCAGAAGATATTAAGAAGAGGTGGCAAGAATACACAGAAGAACTGTACAAAAAAGATCTTCATGACCCATATAATCATGATGGTGTGATCACTCACCTAGAGCCAGATATCCTGGAATGTGAAGTCAAGTGGGCCTAAGGAAGCATCACTATGAACAAAGCCAGTGAAGGTGATGGAATTCCAGTTGAGCTATTTCAAATCCTGAAAGATGATGCTGTGAAAGTGCTGCACTCAAGAGGCCAGCAAATTTGGAAAACTCAGCAGTGGCCACAGGACTGGAAAGGGTCAATTTTCATTCCAATCCCAAAGAAAGGCAATGCCAAAGAATGCTCAAACAACTTCACAATTGCACACATCTCACAAGCTAGTAAAGTAAGGCTCAAAATTCTCCAAGCCAGGCTTCAACAATCCATGAACCGTGAACTTCCAGATGTTCAAGCTGGTTTTAGAAAAGGCAGAGGAATCAGAGATCAAATTGCCAACATCTGTTGGATCATCGAAAAAGCAAGAGAGTTCCAGAAAAACATCTGTTTCTGCTTTATTGATCATGCCAAAGCCTTTGACTGTGTGGATCACAACAAACTGGAAAACTCTGAAAGAGATGGGAATACCAGACCACCTGACCTGCCTCTCAAGAAATCTGTCTGCAGGTCGGAAAGCAACAGTTAGAACGGGACTTGGAACAACAGACTGGTTCCAAATAGGAAAAGGAGTACGTCAAGGCTGTATATTGTCACCCTGCTTATTTAACTTCTACGCAGAGTACATCATGAGAAACGCTGGGCTGGAGGAAGCACAAGCTGGAATCAAGATTGCTGGGAGAAATATCAATAATCTCAGATATGCAAATGACACCACCCTTATGGCAGAAAGCAAAGAAGGACTAAAGAGCCTCTTGATAAAAGTGAAAGAGCAGAGTGAAAAAGTTGGCTTAAAGCTCAACATTCAGAAAACAAAGATCATGGCATCCGGTCCCATCATTTCATGGCAAATAGATGGGGAAACAGTGGCAGACTTCATTTTTTGGGGCTCCAAAATCACTGCAGATGGTGACTGCAGCCATGAAATTAAAAGACACTTACTCCTTGGAAGGAAAGTTATGACCAACCTAGACAGCATATTAAAAAGCAGAGACATTACTTTGCCAACAAATGTCTGTCTAGTCCAGGCTATGGTTTTTCCAGTAGTCATGTATGGATGTGAGAGTTGGACTCTAAAGAAAGCTGAGTGCTGAAGAATTGATGCTTTTGGACTGTGGTGTTGGAGAAGACTCTTGAGAGTCCCTTGGACTGCAAGGAGATCCAATCAATCCATAGTAAAGGAAATCAGCCCTGAATATTCACTGAAAGGACTGATGCCGAAGCTGAAACTTCAATACTTTGGCCACCTGATGGGGAGAACTGACTCATTAGAAAAGACCCTGATGCTGGGAATGATTGAAAGCAGGAGGAGAAGGGGATGACAGAGGATGAGATGGTTGGATGGCATCACCAACTCAATGGACATGAGTTTTGAGTAAACTCTGGGAGTTGGTGATGGACAGGGAGGCCTGGTGTACTGCAGTCCACCGGGCTGCAAAGAGTCGGACACGACTGAGCGATTGAATTGAACTAATTTGTCTCTCTGAAATTCTATAGCTGCAGTAAATTAAATATCCAAATGCATTTTAAAAACTATGAAATTTTGTCTAAGACACCATTGCCATTAGTCTTATTTTCTAAGAGGAAAGGAAAGACTTTTATGTGTAATATTTAAACATTTCTGGAGAAAATGGTACATGGTTAGAATTTTGGATACCCAAAGGAAGGGCATCAAAGCAACTCAAAGACTTCAGTATCCTTTTAAGATTATTAGCATACAATGTGGTCCCATCTCTACCAACACATTGGTACTAGCCGTGGAGTTCTCACTCCTGGTTTGCCCCATTCATTTTGACTATGTGAGTGGCAATACCAGTGGTCTTGATTGCTCTCTGTACAAACTACGCAAACCATCATATGGACACACTGTGGCCAACAGAGGCTTCCAGAGTTTAAAGTACTGATTCATTCAATGTCAGCAGTTTTCAAAAGAACCAGATCAGGAAGTTTGGCTTCTCTCCTGGCCTAATGTTTAGCAGACCTTAACAAAAATGTGTGTGTGTGTGTGTGTGTGTGTGTGTGTGTGACACATGTATTTGAAATTTCTTGAAAAACTAATCTTTTGACTTAAAAAATGAAAGAGAAAAACGTGGTTTGATGACCTTGATTTTTTGTTCCTGTTGTTTCAGAGGCATTTATGGACCTCGGCTTGTGTCAACCCTGGTGAAAATGGCCTGATCACAGGCATAGTCCATTTTTACAAAAATGTTTTGGATCTTTCAAACTTGATATTGATAACTGAAGCTGAGCAGAGAGACATTAGCATCTGGTTTTGATGAATGTGGTCTGCTTGCACTTTAGAGGAAAAGCTTTCAGGAAAAGACTGGAAATTCTTGCTCAGAAAATCAAAGTCCAATACAGTTTTTCAATACCTGATACTTATATGTTACAAGTGACCTTGGAGACTTTATTCTACCAGCTCCACATCTTTAGATTACAGCATTATGGCATTATGCTTTATTTTAAGGTATATTTAGGTTTTTGTTCTAGGTTTTTTTTTTTTTTTTTTTTTGTATACTTGTTTCCTTTTCTGCCCTATATACAAAGATAACATCTTGCTTAGAGAAAAATCTGATGCTCTCATTTTGGAAATAAGATGAATTGGTTCTCTGTGCTATGGGGAAAATATCTGCTACCAAAATATGAATGATTTCTACTATTTTTTGTTGAACTGACAGAAAGATATCGTGTCCCAACACAACATAGCAGAGAATTGACCAGGTTACTCTGGTAGACTATACATTTTTAAGGACAGTAGCATTGTCTTTTCTATTATTATATATTCAAAGTATATCTAGCCCAGGGCCTTGCAGATTGCAGATCCTTAAATCAGACGAGATCGGGCGCGTTCAGGGTGGTATGGCCGTAGACCAGATCCTTAAATCAAATCAAATAAAAAACCGAATGAATGAATGCTTCTTGAAACACCTGATTTTTAGACATTTGATTACAAATATATTGATGAATCATTACAATCAAATAATTGTTTACATTTCTGAGGGCCTGATTCACAAATTATCTGAGTCCTGGATTTTCCCTTCCTCGTTGCTCTCCTGCCTAAACACCCACACTCTCAGAGAAGAAAAGGAGGACAGGGAATAAAAGCTAACACTTCATCTTACATGTGTTTCCTCTGGTGAAGGGCTATTGTAAGAAAGTAATTAAAGTCAGTGTCTAAAATGAGGCTTGGGGATTATCAATAGACATCATTTATTAGTGTTGTCCCTGTTCTACATCCAAAGAGATAATCAGGAGAGATCATTATGCATTGGACGTGCTAAGAAAATTACTGTATCCAAAATGAGGAAGAGTAAAATCATTTGTACATGCGGAATATCTATCTGCTTTGTGACTGAAGTATTTCTCTTTCTATTTTTCTAAGGAAAGCCTTGGGATAACGTGAATCTATGTAAAATATTATGGTTCCAATGTGGAGTGCTGTAATAAAATGACCTTTTCTCTGTATTTCCACTAATTGGCTTTTAAGATGCTTTTGATGTGGCTGAAAAGGTCAAAGATCAATGAGTGACTTGTTCATCTAAATCGTTTATTTTATCAGAAAAAAACACACAAGCTATTGAAAAAAATAGAATTTTGAAAAAATACACAGTCTATTTGCCTTTGGCAGGCTCCACAATTTTTCTTTGGCTCCTCCAAGCATGGAATGGTCTAATCAGGAGATTATCAAGTAGACTCAAGAAGTATAACAAAGTTTTGTGCTGCAGTAAATATTTATAAAACAAAACTCTGGAAAAATCCATGATACATTTTCTGTTACTAATTTAGGAACCCAAGGTATTTCTGAAATCATACTGTATCAAATTGCCTGAAGATACACGGGTCACATTGTCATTAGATAATTGCTACTATGTATTTCAAAAAAATTAATCAAATTTGTGCTAAGAGAGAAAATGAAATAGAGTGTACCATGGCAGAACGTTGAAATAAAATGCTATTCAAGTTGTAACTTAAAAAATATTTAATCTTAAATATAATGATGTTGATCCATGAAAGAAATAACCAATATGATCTGACCTCTTAGGATATTGTGCTTACATTTTTGTAAAAGTGAAGGACACAAGTTCTGTTACTGCTGAGAACTAACTTGTATGTAAACAACTGATTAAATTCGCTGAAATCTGTGCTCATTATGTTTAAAGGACAGAGATAGGCAACGTTTTGCCTGCATCGTAGTTTGTGCTTAAATTAAGCAATAATCAGAGTCTCAGGCCAAGTAGGGGGAGACTAATGACCGATTAGAAATAGTTTTTGGGCTAAAGCAAGGCATTGGGTCATTAACTCTTAATGATGGTTTATCCAAAACAGCCAAATGATGGTTTAACAAAGCTATTAGAAAAGCTCTAGGCCGAGGTCCTTAGTTCTCTTAAATAACACACAGAGACTGAAAGGTATATTTGACTGAAGGTGATATTTTGTTGGTTACAGCTAACCTAGCAGAATTCACCTGGTCATGTGGAATTTAATATGCTAGGTTACCGCACGAGAAGAACTGACCAAAGTGCTCTGTCATCACTATCATGGCAACATCTCAGTTAGTTTATTCCCTTTTCTAGTCATTTATCCCATTTATTTATTTATCATTTATTTATTCATTCATTCAGTAACTATTTTTGAGCGCCTACTCAATGACTAGGACTCCATTAGAATCTAGGAAAAATGCTGCTCACGAGATATGTATCAAGGTAGGCAGGGAAAGACATGAGAAAAGGCAATTTTTATGCATTGTTATGATAGAGGATGTACAGGCTACTTTCTGAGTAGATGGGAGGTGTTAAGGGGCAGTAGGGAGGATACGAAATCTAAAACTAAACTAATACGCTAATTAAAAGGTAACCATGCTAGGACTTCCCTGGTGGCCCAGTGGTTAAGACTCCAGGCTTTCACTGTTGAGGGCATGTGGGTTCAACCCCTGATTGGGAACTAAGATCCCATATGCCATGTGGCACAGCCAAAAATAAAAATTAAAGAAATAAAAAATGCAACCATGCTGACTTGGTTTCAAAATCAACGTGGAGTACTTTCTAGTTAGGGGGACAGCTGAGTAAGAGAGAAGGAATGAGCATAAAGAAGCTAGGGAAGAAATATTTTATTTCTTTTATTTATTTATTTATTTCATAATCTATTAGATTATGACTACCACTAGGCAGACTGTTTTAATTCCTTCAATTTGCTCTATAGGGTGAGGGCAGATTGTTTCTTATCCTAATGTGTTTAATACTTGTAGCTGTGAACTTTAAATAGATCTAATGACTCCTTGGTACTGAATCTAAAATGTATTTGGAGGAAATCCTAGAGAACCATCACACTTCAGCATTGTGTGAATCTGCCTATCCCCCAAACCCGTTTCCTCTTGGCCTCTGGTTGGGAAATCTTGCCTTTTTTTTTTTTTTTTAAGCTTGTAGACAGGCTAGATAATCTTTTGCTTAATATGTGCAGGAGTCATTCATTCATTTATCATAAGCTGTGGGCATTTTCTTTTAGTTTACATCAGGAAGTCTAATTTGGGCTTAGCAGTTCATTAAGACAATTCTTTTCTAACTGATTATTTGGCTTTTCTTCTCACAGTGGAAATTGCCTTTTATTTATTTTATAACTATTTTCTTTATGAGATAATGGAAAAAGAAATTAGGAAAGCAAATGGTAGACCAATGGGACAATATCCCCAAGATAAACTAGATTAAATTTCCAGTGACCTAGAACCACTAAGGCGCCCACCTGCAAGAAAATATTAGCTTCAGGACAAATACTGTTGCTACCTCTGGTTGTTCAAATAGAAAAGTGGAGGAACTTTTAAAGGCCTGAAGTCCCTGTTTCACACTTATAAAATTTTAGATCAGTGACAATCTGCTTCATTTCTGTCCTTTCTATTTCCTCCTTCAGTAAAGATTATTTCTTAAGTATGAGAAACTATACAAAACAATGTTTAATCAAATACACAGACCACAAAAGTGTATTCATTACGATATTATGTTCCTACATCCACCCATTCACAGCAAAACTAACAATGAACCTCCTACAGATGATTTGGTATCACCTTAAAAACACTTCCTTTTTGGTTTTTTTGGGGGGGGGGTTGTTGTTTATTTTAATTGGAGTATAATTGCTTTACAAGATTGTGTTAATTTCTGCTGTACATTGAAGTGAATCAGCTATGTGTATACATAAATTCCCTCCCTTTTGTGTATGAAAATTTTTCCACGATGAAGATGTATTATATTTATAGCCCAGAGAATAATTGTTTTTACATTAACACACTTCTCTTCTGAGTTATTTTCTTATAAAACCCTTGCTGCAGTGTTTATTTCTTATCATCTTCTGTGGGGGTAATAACTGATTCACATTTCCATAGTGAATATTAAAAGTTTGTTCAAATTTCAAAAAAATTCTGATAGTCTTTGTAAGTTTTTATTTGGAAAATAAAAGAAATCTGTTGCTAAAAACAGCTATTCTGGATTCCTGTTAAATTCTCTGGTAACACAGTAATCTAGAATCTTCTTTCTTTGGGAATTAACACATTAATCATCTTTCTTTAAGAATCCTTTATCAAATAAAGTCTTATGGTGACCTTCAATGTACACATACACTAGCCAAAAGGACAGTGTGATTAAAGCGGTGGAATTTTCTCTCCTGGCCTCTCTGCTATCTCCATTCCAGTCCCACCACTTACTGAGGTTTTCATGAACACTGTTTGAAAGCCCTGCCATATTGAATAAGTCATAACTTGCTCCATGAGTTTTTTGAAGCTAGAACCTTTAACCTGTATCATGTAATCCAAGGAGTTTTTGCAAATCGCAAAATTTCAATCTTCTCAGGAATCTTGTTTTTGTTTGCTTTTTCTGGGTTCCTTGTTAACAGGTTGCAGAAATAGATCTGTAATCAGAAAGCGCAGCCATGGACGATGATAGATTTTATTTACCACTATGTAAGACTAAAAGAGTATCTTTTCAAATACACTCTGAAAGTATTACGTGTGTCTACAAGTCTTGCGTGTGCCTCTTTACGTAAATCCTCAGAACGTGTGAGGCGGCTCACACACTGGGCCGCATAGGTAGCTCAGTGGCAAAGAACCCACCTGTCAAGGCAAGAGACGCAGGACACGCAGGCTCGATTCCTGGGTGGGAAGGTCTTCTGGAGGAGGAGGTGGCAGCCCACTCCAGTATTGTTGCCTGAAAAAATCCCATTGACAGAGGAGCCTGGTGCGCTACGGCCCGTGGGTCTCAAAGAGCCGGACGTGACCGAGTGACCGAGCGGGAGCGCGAGCCCCGGTGAGCGCCAGGAATGGGAAGGCTGCAGGTGTCCCGTTTCCCTCTGGACAGCCTTCCCTTTGTGCTGTCCCTGCAGAATCAGATGTGCGTATAGCGAACCACACCATGTAGAAACAGTCTGATTATAGCTCAGGGAACGCCACTCAGGGCCCTGCGGTGATGTAAACGGAAGGGGAACCCACAGAAGAGGGGATGTATGTACACGGACAGCTGGTTCACTTCGCTGGACAGCAGAAACTAACACAATAGTGTAAATCAACTGTATTCCAAATTAATTTAAAATAAGGAACCACTAACCCCCCAAATAAGAATCCAATGTGAGGAGGTAACAGGGAGAGTCACTTCTGACTGACAGCAGGCAATCCCACCCTTGAAGGACTATCCTGTGACCTTGCTTTTCAGTATCCAACAGAAGAGAATTTGAGTTAACTTTATTCACCGGCACACTGGGTGAAAAGAGAACTTTAAGTGTTTGACCACATTTTCACCAAGATGCCTACCAGAACCTTCCTGGGGGCCAAAAGTGATCCTTATGAACCTCTGTAATTCTAGTACAAGGTACTAAAATTCAAGTACAAAATTTTAGTAACTAAAGTTTTCTCTCCATCAATGAATGGATTAATGAGCATAAAGAGTAAAACACATTGATATAAATAAAATACCACCTGCTTTTACTTCTGGCCGCACAGCATGGCTCGTGGGGGTCTTCGTTCCCTGACTGTGGACTGAACTGGAGCTTTTGTCCGTGAGAGCACCGAGTCCTAACCACTGGACTGCCAGGGAAGTCCTCACACCTGCTCTTTTTTTTTTTTGACCAAGGTCAAGGAAGTCATACAGTTAATCTTTGTTTGGAAATGCCAGTTTCCTAGATTTGAGTGGCAGTTTATATTTGCCTATCCTTAAATTAAATAGCTACTTATTTTAATAAATACCTAGATATTATGAATTATCACCAAATCTAAGGTTCCCAGGCACTCTGTTAAAATAACTCAGACTTAATGAATTACAATGGCTATAGAATTCAAAGCATAAGGAGATTTTGGCACAAAACTATGTTTCTTAGAATAGTAATGTTAGACTGCACTCATATTGCATACTTCAGGAATCCAGAAACGAAGAAAACCAAAGGCAGTCCATCGATTAGAAACAGATTGGGATTGACACATATACACTCTACCATGTATAAAATAGATAGCTAATGGCCTGCCGCATAGCACAGAGAGTTCAGCTCAGGGCTCTGTGATGACCTGGAGGGGTGGGATGGAGGGGAGGGAAGGACGTTCAAGAGGGAGGGGATATATGTCTACATAGAGCTGATTTACTTCATTGTACAGCAGAAAGTAACACAACATTGTAAAGAAATTATATTCCAATTAAAAAAAAACAAATTGAACTGCTATCCTAAAATAAAATATTTAGAAGCCTGCACCCCCAAGTAGATTATGACTTGAAGGGAAATACACAGTGTTGTATCCTTGCCGATAGAAAACAATGCTGTGGAAATTGCTAGGCATCCTTTACTGTAAAGAGCTGATTGATAGAAAAGTAAGCACCGTGGATATTTTTTAAAAGATTATCCTTAGCATTTCAGAAAAAAAAGCTAACTGAATAGCCCTTCAATTTATATGTCAGTAGGACTGAGTGATCTTTCAGACAAATGTGGTGTCATCAGCTTTGTTTACTGCTTCTTCATGCTAGAGAAAGTGGAACCAAGAAAGAGTTAATGCGTTAGCAAAAGTGCCTTTCTTCCCAGGGAAGAAATAACCAATGGGGGGAAATCTAGCTGCCTAAGTAATGGGAAAAATACACAGGACCACAAAATCTTTAAGATCAGACATTGTAGCATCTGTTAACTGATGCAGAACGACAGGGAACTTCTGTGAAAGTGTATGCTGAGAATATAAATAGTGGAATGCTGTAATTCATTACGATTACATTGCATAGAATAAAAATGAAAGGAATTCTTCTTGACTGAAACCTTGGAATGTTCCTATATCAATTTTAATAAGAAATTCTGACTGCTTCAAGACCCACCCATAAATCAAAAAAAGAAACTTAGACCAGACTGGTTGTCTAAAATATAATCCACAGACCTCCTTTCTATGTTAGCCCATGAGCATAGAGCAGGCCAGCAATAACCAAATACCAAAGCAAGACAGTGTGCTGGTGTGCAAATGATAGAAAAACTTTGTTTTACACTGAATCATATCTCCCTACCCCAGCAAAATGTCACTCAAAACTTTACAAATATCTTTACGATCTCTTTCTGTCAGTGATTAGAATGTGGGGAACCTTAGTGTTTTTGTGGAGTCGCTGGCCAGATCTGATAAAAACGTAGTCATTATAACAAATTAAAGAAAGAAAATCCTTTCAGTAGGCTGTAATGACTTTGTGCTCTAATTCTGCAGCACTGGGAGGTCAAAGGCATACCTTCCCCTATAGCCATATATGGCCTGAGGGCCACTGGACACTTTTTTAAAAAAGATGAATGTTCTGGTATGAGCATGCTCCTAGAATCCAGTGACGTTCTTACTCAGGGTGGTCTGTAAATATTCTAAATCTTTGCTTACTATATAACATTACAAGAAAGTGTTATCTTGCATCACTTGCAAGCACTAGATTCCTTAAGCTGTGCAAAGCCTACTAAGAGAATCTTCTTAAAAAATAAGATCTCTCTTTTTCTCCTCCCCCCACCCCCTCTGCTTTTATCTAGGAATTGGCTTTTGGCTCTCTATATTCTGGCTTTTATTTTAAAAAGGCGTAAAATGTTATGCTTATAAGTCAAGTATGTCGCTCAGCTTTTGCTTTAAAATACATGGAAAGATCAGTTTTCTACAAGCAGTTTTGTCTGTCTCTCACTGTTTCTTTTCCTAACTCTCTGGCTTCATGCTGTGTTTGCTTCACTTTGAAAGGGAGGTTTCTCTCACTTTACCTACTTTCTGATCTTTCATCTAAACCACCCTCAGTGCATGAGCAGAATCCCAGATGAAGATGGAAAAGATGAAAAGACACTTAAAATATATCCTAGTTATCCAGGAAAGGAGGACAGCCGAGCTGGGGGGAGAACTAGATCCATTTTTAAGTAAATGTACACATGAGCAAAACCAAATTTTGTCAGAGCTTTACTATTGCTACGTTGGTGTTTTGTTTTTGCTTCTTCTCATGCTCGTAGTATAATGAATTGTATGACTATTAACTTGATGATGAGATACAAACCACAATGTTGAATTAATACTGGCACATGTCCCAGCTGGATGATACTGTTAATGTTGTCTGGCCATCTATAGGAATTCCCTCTCAAATGAATATTATCTGGTGACCAAATGTTGAGAACTGGACCAAAGCTGTTTGGCTTCTGAGGAATTAAAATGATTTTCCTGCTTATGGGTCTGATTTGCGGGAAGGCGAAGTTGTGCGTTTTACTTTTAACAGATGCAACGTTTTGCCAAATCAGACGTCTTTCCTCATGGGATAAGATTAGAATGGCATTGCAAAGCAGTTCTCTTGAAACCTTCTAAAACAGATTATGTTCTTAAAAAACTTGATTCTTGACTTTGCATGTTTTAGCGCTGCATTCCATTAAACCTGTGTTTGAAGTTACTAGGATTTGCTAAAATATTTGATAATGCCTAAGCAGATAAGAGATTATATGCTTTACGTATATCATGGAAGGATTTGTTCCAGCTTGGATACAGGGTATTAATTGGCCACCTACAGTGAGCAGTGTTTAATATTTTGCCCCTGCCCCCGCCTCCCTCTGCCTCACTCCTTTCTTGCCGCTTTTCAGGCAGAAGAGTATGAAAGTATTCTCTGAACTGAATTTGCTAACTTTCTGGAACACATTTAAACAATGTGTGCTACTTGTGTCGTATTACATTAACTTCACTTCTAATGACAAGTTGTATATATCTGTAATAAATAGCCCCTCAGGGATCAGATCAAGATTAAGGGAAAGAAAGTACACTGCTGTAGTTAAGTAATTTACAATATCTCAGTAAATGCTTGCAAAGAAATGTTTGTATCAGGAGAGCTGGTTAACAGCACTTGTGAACACTGACAATTGTAGGATGTTAAACTCTCCTGTGGAAAGTTACAGTCACTTGGGTTTGATTTTATTTTTTTAAGTCACCTTTAAACTCTATATTGTTTGATACTCTATTGTCCACCATAGGAAAGAATGTTTACAACAGAAAATCATCGGTTTTAAAAAGACCAACCTGGGCAGAGGACAATGGCAGTGGTTGGGGGAAGGGTGATACCGGGAGGAAGAATCTCATCAATGGTCATGAGGTGGAGAAGAAAACCTTGTTTAAATTGAAACATGATCCCTGACAAGCGATTTCCAATGAAAGCATTTTAATTAATTAGAATGACACACAGAGAAAGATACAGATATTTATGAGTAGAGTGCAATCAAGTTAAGGCATTTGGGTCTGATTAACCAGGGCATGGGCAGGGTTATAGGAAACCATGCAGAGAAGCCTGCAAGACTGGCTCCTCCACTAATGTGAGATTTAAATAGTCCACACTGCGTGGATGAGTCCTGATTTTGGGACCTGCTCAGATTCACCTGCTGGCAAGGAAACCTGGCAGCCTTGGATTTAGGATTTGGTCATTTTCCCCTTTCACAATGTTCAGTTTTGTTTTGGATTGGAACTTAAACTCAAATCACTTCTGGATGATTAGTATTTGAATAGATCCTTCCTTGAGCAGAAGCACAACTGGATTGTAGCTCACCAGGCTCCTCTGTCCATGGGATTCTCCAGGCAAGAATACTGGAGTGGGAAGCCATTCCCTTCTCCAGGGGATCTTCCCGACCCAGGGGCCAAACCCAGGTCTCCTTCATTGTAGCCAGATTCTTTACCATCTGAGCCACCAGGGAAGCCCATGTATTTGAATGGCATTCAGCAAATCTTGTTTTAAGGTTTGGACAGCTTTCATCCATTTCTATGTCAAGTAGTTGGCAGCGATATCCTGTGAAACCAGACAGCTTAACTTGTCACTTGTCTTCCAGGAAAGTTTTGAGAGCAGTGATTTTCATCCATCTACTTTAGAATTTCATCAATTTCTGGAAGGAGTTGAACAGAGCAAGCAAGTGAACCTAAGAAGTTCCCCGTCTTTGCTGGGGTTTCTGTTCATTGTGAGTTCATGCCTGATGTTTAGTTTGAAGTGAAAGAAACATCATTCTTATATTCTTATGCTGCTGCTGCTAATTTGCTTCAGTTGTGTCCGTGTGTGACCCCATAGACGGCAGGCTCCCCCGTCCCTGGGATTCTCCAGGCAAGAACACTGGAGTGGGTTGCCATTTCCTTCTCCAATGAATGAAAGTGAAAAATGAAAGTGAAGTCGCTCAGTCGTGTCCGACTCTTAGTGACCCCATGGACTGCAGCCTACACAGGCTCCTCCATCCATGAGATTTTCCAGGCAAGAGTACTGGAGTACTCTTGTAAGATACTGGAGTACTGAAAGTAACTGCTTTCTCTGTTATATTCTTATACAACAACTCAAACATGAAATGAAATGTCATTAAAATCCTCCCAAAGGCTTCAGCCATCCTGGAAACTATGTCCATCTTTTATTATTTAGCCCAACTGCCTATCTAGATGGAGCTTCCTTGGTTTATTACAATATGGCAAGGCACCCAAAGATACCTGGGACCTTTGAGTGGGCTTGGAGTATCTTTGCCCAAGGAAAGTCTGGAGGTATTCCAGGAAGGCAACCCTTCGTCAAGCTGCGGCTTGCTGAATAGGGAAGTTCTTCTCTACTGCTGACTGGGTGAGGTTGGTTCTTGCTCCCTTTAAGGGGATAGGAGATGACTCAGCCCAGAGAAGAGGCCCCGTGGCAGTCGTCTGTCAAAAGACCCCATTTTTCTGCCTATCTCAACCTTTCAGTCTTGCTCCCAATGAGCCATGTGATAAACTGCCAAGAAGCAGGTTTTTGAAACCCATCTGAGATCTTCTCCAGAGTTCTCTCTCTGACTCAAGGGAAATTTCGGAAGAACAACAATAACAAAAACTTTAGCTTTGAGAGACTATGCATCCCTTTCCTGATGGTTGCCAGCCCCAAGAGTCCAATGGACAGTAAGTCCATTCAATCTTAATGGATTTAAGGTTGGGGAAATCAAAGACAGGAAAGTCAGTAGGCTTTTCCCTCTGCTTTTCATTTGTTCCTAACCATCTCTGATGTAATGAATGACAGTTCACAATTAGCTAGAAGAGATTAAGGCAAGGATAGAGAGGATCCATGGGGTATAGACAAGATAGAAGAGTTAATGCTCTGAAAAAGACTGTGTCGTCACATTCTTGGATTGTCCGAAACTGTTCACCTTCTCAGGCTGGATAATTGACAGCTCTTGGGACAAATGAGAGTTTCCCTTCCTTCCTGAAGTCTAGCTTTAAAAACTCTGAGATTGTTTCCATGGATTTTGAAATCTCTAGTGCAGCTCAATGGATATTTTGTACCTGAATGGCAGTTACTACTTCTAACAGATGTACCACTGGTTTACCTCTTTTTAAGAGTTTAATTCTAATTGTCCTATTTTCTTTGAATATTATTGTGAATATAAAACAAAGTTATTCTCATTTCCATTATTTATGAATTTAATTTTGAAAAAGCAATAAAATAAATTTGATACAAAGTAGTGAAGACCAACCTAGTTTTGGACACCTGTTTGGAATAGATCTGGGTGATCCTTAATAACGTCAAGACACAGCATAAAATTATTTTATGAATAGCACCTCCACTTACAAAAAGACATAAAAACATTCTTACATTTATATGTCACTTTAATCTTCAAAATAAATTTATACCAATTGAAATTTTACAAGGCACCAGCAGTTTATGTAAAATCAACTACAAAATGATAAAATGTGACAATTTCAAAGATTCTGAGGATAATTGGTCTAAAGAATATAAACACCTATTTTATTACTTTTTTCCCCTAGCTTTTCCAATTGCACTCTACTGTTGTCAATCCCATTAGATATTTAAAATTAATGAGGCACAGAACTTTAATGTGAGTGCCAAAGTTCTCAAAGATCCATCCAGTTCTGGCAAAACAAACCTCAAGGCTCCCAACTCCACACATTTCTGTCCCATAATTCTGGTTCTGGGTTCAGCTTCATATCACATTATCTTTTCCCCAGCAAATAGGTTATTTCCATACAGAGTCATTTATTAACAAATTTGCTTTTACCAAGTAAATTGAGTTCTGTGATTTTTTTTTTTCAGGATTGACTGCTCGATTGCATGCTGACTATGCCACATGACAAGTTTTGATCAGTTTCTCATTTTGTAAAAATATTCTGAAGTAGAAAGTAAAGTATTGACATGAGGATGTGGTGGTGGTGGTGGTTTCGTCTCCAAGTTGTATCCGACTCCTTGCGACCCCATGGAGCTCTCAAGGCTGCTCTGTCCATGGGATTTCTCAGGCAAGAATACTGGAGTGGGTTGCCATTTCCTTCTCCACATGATGATATAGTACACGGTAAATAATGACTCCTTCAAGGTCTGAAGAAATGAATCTTACCTGGAAATGTTGACCTAGTTTATTCCCAGCTAAAGATATGGGGTGAATAATGATGATTGTCTGAACTCTTTTCTTCACCCTCCTAAATCAGTAAGCAGTTCCTAAGATGGCCTGGTTGCAGAACAAGTGTTACTCTGGAGTCTAATCTCATTTCTAACCCTAATATTTTCTCTTGCCTTGAGTAAAACACTTAACTAATTGCTCCTTTTTCAGTCCTCCTGCTGTGAGAAGATATGATAGTAATCTTTTTCTTTCCTACAGTGGTGTTAGGAGCAATATTTAGTTAAAGCTTGAAAAGTATGCTGACAGTAATAAGATAACATTTCATAGCAGATTATTCATGCTCTTAAGGCTAAACACTCACTGAAATAATCTCAATAGAGCATACCCAAAGTAGTTTTGATGTGTGAGCAAAGGTTTCTGGTGATAACATTATCTTTTTTTAATTTTTGGCAGAAATTTTAATTTCTCAGGAGCTAGAGAAAGAAGACATAACTGATTTAACACATGAATTTTGTAATTATGCCACAATAGGAGGTAGATTCCTTTTCTCATTCAAGTTCTCAGTGCTGCAAAGTCTTAGTTTGAAGGGGTAAGGTATTGAATAGGGACAAAACAATTTTATCTCTTAGTGATACAGTTTACAAATTGATATATATCCAAAACATCAGTCTATATGATATTTTTATGTCATTGTATCACTTTAACTTGGAGACTGTAATTGTCATTGAAATCACTTTTTTTCCATGTTCTCAGAAGCTTCATTTCTTTTCTTCATCTCTACCCTGTGATGCCTATACAAGCAGGGAGTCCCCTTGACCTCAAAGGGAGCTTTGTGCTTATATTTGGACATGGAACAAATTGCAAAAAGAGACAAGAAGTTCTAAATTCCACCTGATTTAGTTGGTCTAGTGTCTAGAGCTATTTCTCTGTAGTGTTATAGCTTTTCTTAATCACTTTGCATTCTAAAAGTGAAAAACAAAAATGGATTTCATGTTATATACCCAGTGCACAAGACTTTCTGCCAATGCAGGAATAAGTTCAAGTTGCTGTGGTACATGTATGCACCAAGCTTAATTGTCACGTACACTTCAGAAACCTGTCCAATCTGAGTTGTTTTCTTTTTGAAACTTCAATGAAAATAGCCTTTGAGCTGTATCAAGTGCAACCAAAATAAAACAAAATAAATTGCAAACCTACCACGAATTCAAGAATTATGTGGACACCATCTAAGTTACTTTAACGTAAGATATAAATCCAGAGATTTCTCATGCCATCATTTTGTAAATAATTACAGTTCTGCTGAATCTGTTGTATAAAGTTTACATGGGAGGTTCAGCGCACCCTTGCTCTTGTTTAGAACATTCGGAACCACCAGAGAGCTGTTGATATATGGCTGGGCTGTTTCAGTGCCTAAGACATCGACTACATGGGAGCATAATAAACAGGGGCATAAAGACAGGTTTGTGCAAGCAGTTGGGAGTGACCTTTTTGGCAGCTGAAATCCATCTTGAGTACATGGTGCTGATGGGACAGACATGTAAACTTAGTCTTGTTACCACAACTACTAGTTCTACAAATATACTCAGATGCCCAAAATGTACATCACTCTGAGGAAAGTGATTTTAAATGGAGAGTTGCAGTTGAGGAACAGCAATTCAGATAAGATCAAAACCCATATATTACCGAGAAATCTCTGTGACTGAGTTAACAAAAGTGTTGAAAGCATGGAGTTAGGTAGATTTAATCCAAAAGACTCTAAAGTTAAGATTGTCTTGATAGCTTATTTAGATAAAAAGGTAGAGATTGAGGGGCTTTTTTTTTTTTTTCAAGCAGTAGAAATGCATGAGTTACTTGATTCTCAAAGTTAAACTTTGCTTAAGAAAGGCAAAATCAGTGTATCAACAACAATATGTTTATATATAAGTGTAGATAGACTTACCTAATAATTTGAGAAATAAAACAGACACTTGAGTGTTGAATTTGGACATCAGAGCAGTGTTCAACTTTAATCCAACACTGATATAGCTCTTAACCAATGATGTCAACTTGCTCTCTTCATTCCAACCCTGGTCTCCTGGCTTATCTGATATTTCCAGGGCAGCAGAGATGGACAGTGAATCCCCTGATTTAGCAAAATTGCTTTGGCCCATTTTCCTCCAGCGGTAGACACACCAACGCCATCAATTTTAGTCTCCCGACGTGGCAGAGGCTTCCGAGCACTTGGATTTCCTCACTGTTGATTCAGACAAGCCTCTTGATGAATCCACTCCTTGTTCCTTTGGAAAATGACTCACACCTTTTCAGGAAATGTTTCAAGATCCTGTTAGTTATTATTTGTCAAAAAAAAAAAGCTTTGAAGATTGTTGAACAAGCATTGTTAACCCACCAGTTAATATGAAACCTGAAATCGCTAGAAGCTTGGAATGGAAAGTGCTTTCACTAGCCATGTGAAGAATGATAGTTCAGAAATGGAAATAGACTCACAGACATAGAAAACAAACTTTTGGCTATCAAAGGGGAAAGGATGGGGGAGGGATAAATTGGGAAGTTGGGATGAACAGATACATGCTACATAAAAAAAAAAAAAACTGTAAGGACCTATTATATTCAGTATAATAGGTCCTATAATATTATAGGTTATTCCTATAATAACCTATAATGGAAAAGAATCTGAAAAGAATATATATATAAATTATTATATATGTACACCTTAATCACTTCACTATATGCCTGAAACATTGTAAATCAGCTGTGTGCCATGCTTGTCACTCAGTCGTGTCTGACTCTTTGATCCCCATGGACTGTAGCCCACCATGTTCCTCTGTCCATGGGGATTCTCTGGGCAAGAATACTGGAGTGGGTTGCCATGCCCTTCTCCAGAGGATCTTCCCAACCTGGGGAATCTTCCCAACCCAGAGATCAAACCCAGGTCTCCTGCATTGCAGGCAGGTTCTTTACCAGCTGAGCTACCAGGGAAGCCTGTAAATCAACTATACTTCAAGTTAAAAAAAAAAAAAAGAACTATAGTTTAGGAATAAGGGAGGATGTTGTGTGAGCGGTGGCAGTGAAGAGGCTATTTATTCCTCACCCACCCCAGCAGCCACGAGGAGAGATTTTCCCTTCATTCATACCCTCTCATTCCATAAGCTCCACTCCCTGCCCGTCAGTGAAGCTGGAGAAACCGATCAGATTGATAACTTTGGGGAAAGAGCTGGACTTGCAGAAACTGACCTCCCTTTCCCCCTCTTTACTTCGGAGCCAACTGTTTGCAGAAAGCACAGCATCTGATCTGATTCTCCATGTTCTAAGTGGACACAACCAGGCCTTCACGTGGTTGTGGTGGGGAAGCAGGCCTTCACGGCAGAGGGGACCAGGCCTCCAAGGGGGTGGCCTCTGGCTCCAGAGTTGTGCCTATGCCCAGCTGAATTGGTCAGAGTTCAATTCTGGAGTTCTGCATTTAAAAGCTATTCTTTAACCTGCACTTTATCAATAAAAAACTGGCGATTTAATCTGTATCTGCCTTAGTCCTTGTTTTTGATCTTCATTGAGGAACCCAGTGAAGAAATAGATGTCCTAGGAGGAAAGGCTGTTTATTTCAGAGCCTACTCAAAACCAAACCAAGAGAAATGAAATGTTAATTTGCACATTTTCCAGCAGGTGAGGTATGGTAATATTTTACTGCAAAAACCATTCTTAAAGCAGTTACAAAATAAATGAATTGAACTAACCCATCAGAGAAGAGTCTTCTGAACAGTGGCCCATTCAGCAAAAACCTTTGTATAAAATGTATCCTCCTGACTACTATTGTTAGATATATGAATTGAATAAAGGTCATGTTCAGAGCATGGGAACAAGGTTGGTTCTTTTTTATGCTTAGATATAAGGTCAAAAAGAATGGATAACTTTAACCACTCAAAATAGGTGACTCCTTAGAATAAATTTGGCAGCTTGATATTCTCTTTCCTAAATAGTTTTCCTTCTATATTTATTTCCAAGGTAATTTTTCTGGTTAGAAAGGAATCTTGTAATGAAACTCAGAATTAAGGCAAATGTTAGAGACTTGAGAATGGCATTTAAATAGATATGTGTGTGCATCTGTAAATATATATATATATATCTATATACATTATAGATATAATCAGTCTCTCATTAGGAAACTCCAATCTGTAAGGCCTCCAATGGTTTTAACAGTAACAAAGATAACTTATTACCAGCCTTTTTTTTTTTTTTTGCATATGATGCTCTTTAAGTATCAAAGAAAGAAAAGAGTGGCATTAAACCCAACTTCTGCATTTTAAAAAATTTATATCACTAGGCAGGGCCATAAACCTCTGATAGAAAAGGTCATTCTGAAACATCCCAGTAGGCACAAAGAACCAGACACACTGTCAGTTAGAAATGATCAAAGGCCTTCAATAATTGAAATAAAAGGTAAGGGAGCTCAAATTAGCAAGGGTTTATTTCTTTCTCAGGTAAAGTCAGGTCCAGGGGTAGGCAGTTCAGGGATTGCTTAGAAGGTCCATACTATGATCAGCACTCCAAGCTTCTTCTATGTTTCCGTTGTATCTTTCTTATTGCCCATCCTCATGGGCACCTCATGTTTATAAGATGATCTCTGCAGCTCCAGCCATCATATCCACATTCTAGTCAAGAAGAAGGATAAAGGAGGAGTAAACGAGTTTCTTGAATCATTGAAGAAATTTTCTGAAAGCTCTGCTCATCAACTTCCTCTAACATGTCTTCTCCTGTCTATAAGGCAAGTTGGAACGTGAATACTTGTATCTGCTTAATTGTGGCTATTAGATATTAATAACCAGTATAGCAGTTTCTGTCCAGGGATTTGAGATGGTTTCATCAAATACTACTAAATGAAAGGGGTAGGGGGAGGGGAATCTGTTGATAATAGGAAAACACAAGTTTCTAGTATCTTAAAGTTTCTCACCATCAAGACAAAATAAACACTCTAAAGACCTGCAAGTTGGCATGAAGTTAAGAAGCACATGTGGTAGAATGCAGAGAGCAGAGTTTCAGGTTAAGACTTCTGTCAAACCTCCTACCCATGTTCATTATCAAAGAGCAGGTTTGGTCAGAAGTCATAGTGAAGATGGTGCCACTCTCGTTTTGGACAAAGAAGGAAATATTCTTTCTATTAAAACTTAGCAGATTTCCTAAATATGGATGCTTATTTTGCAGATAAAACCTTCTAGGGTTTAAAGAAATTACTGTCTACCATGTTTTAAACATATTTTAAGAAAATACTCTCTTAATGCAGATCTGCAAAAATTGATCAAGATCCTAAACCCTAAGATATATATATATGTGTTGAGGCATTTTATGATAAATGGTAATAAAAATTATGGGGTTTCCCTGGTGGTTCAGTGGTAAAGAATCTGCCTGCCAATGCAGGAGACATGGGTTCTATCCCTGGGTCAAGAAGATACCCTGGAGAAGGAAATAGGACCCCACTCTTCTTGCCTGGAGAATCCCACGGACAGAGAAGCCTGACTTCCTACAGTCCTTAGGGTCACAAAAGAGTCAGAAATGACTTAGTGACTAAAATAACAATAACAATGACAATTATTAGAACAAAGGCTCCTAGGGCACATACTATGCACTTGGCTTTAAAAGCTTGTCTTAGATTATCTAGGTATCTGCAGAAGCTTTCCCACAGTACAAGAGAACAAGACAATGATGTGGGGTTTCTGAAGGCATCCTCTTGATTCCAACTGGTGGCATTCTGATCTGAAACCCACTGCAGCTTCTAAAAGAACAAGGCGGGTTTGCCCTTAATGCAATATAGACATAATCTTGGTTGACATGGAAGTACAGAGGGTGTCAGTACTGGTTTCTGTGTTCACGAAGCTTTTGTTCTCACGGACCTTGGCAATGTTATAAAAAGCCTCGCTTCCAAGCTAGCGTTCATGAAGACCTCCAAGCTACTCAGTGAAACTTTGTTCAGTTGTGTCACCGCTGACATCATCACGGCCAATCCATTCCTCATTACCAATGGACTAAAACAGAGAATTGTGTAATAGGTCACTTTTTATTAAATCCATATTCCACAGCCATATTCAAAGACTCAACAAAGAAAGTGAGACTGAATCGATGTAAGATTTTCATTGGCAACACAGCTAAAAATCATCACTGAATTTTCTTTCCTTGGCAACGCTGTATCTAACAGTGTGCTGATTGACCAAGATGCATTAAATTAAATCCATAAGGCTAGCATGTCTTTCAGGAAGACTGGTGCATAGGATGACAGACCATTCTGTCCTGCATCACTCTCAAACACTAAAACTTTTTCCAAAGCAGTGTTCATGCTAATCTTTCTTACTGCTCCAAGCCTTGGACCCACTACAGAAATTGATTCAGGCTCTATTGTAATTCATCAAAATCACTTAGGCCATTAGTTAACATTAACTAGCAGGAGTGAATTAACAAAACCTTGTATTGCGGCCAATCTTGCAGACTTGAAATGGAGATTATTCCCTGGGTGAGACATATGTGGAGAAGAGATGACAGCAGAAATCACAGTGACCATTGTCCGTACAGTAAAACACACTGAAACAGCTTAGAAGCAGAAGAAACTATAATATTCAACAACAGGGCTCCAAACTGGAGCAGCAGATCAACCAATAACAGGGAATTCAGCCATAAGGCAAATTATTACTGCAAAAGTTGTGAACCTTGTAAAACTCAGTGAAAGAGCTACTAACTGGGGTAGCTTTTGCTGCTAATGACTGCAGTTTCGAAACACAGGTCAACCTCCAGGGAGGACCTCCTTGAAGAGGCAATCTTTTAAATCATATTCAGAGTAGATGGCAACTCTTCTATGTTCCAAACAGAAATTATATATTATGTGTGTATCTGTTATTCATACATAATTCATTTGTATTTGCTCGTGAAGAGATATGTCAGTTTCAGTCCAAATCCCCAATCCTGGTGTTCCCCACCTGCCATAATCTGGAATCAATCTACCTATTTAGTTTTATCTTTCTAGCACTACCATTTATATTTTATGTGCTAATCTTAGATGCACTATTCCTAGCAGGAATTTTTGATCCAGCCAACCTAGTCTTCTTATTGTCAACAACAGGCCTCCATTCCCACCTCCATCTGGGTAGAATGCTCTTCCTTCTCTTCATTTCTTCATAAGCCCCTCTCTAACCATCTTGAAGACTAACTCTAAAATACTCTAAAATAATTTCCCCTAAAAAAATAAAATAAAATAAAATAATTTCCCTACATTGACCATGTTCTGCTGTGATCTCTAAGGGAAACCATCTGTCATCACTGTTCACTGGACACTAGATCATAAACCATTTTGCACTTTTTTTAGTAGCGACCTTGTCTTTTGACCCCCTCTTCCCCTCCAAATGGACTGTAACCTTCTCATGGTAGGGTCTCACCCTCCTCTGTAGTTTAGAGAACACCAAAGACAGAGCTATGCATGCTCTACTCAGGATCACACGGCAAACCAAAGCTTTTTCTGAAGTGATATTTTTGCCAATCTTTTTGGCTACTCCAACACTTGGCCTTACTATAGGAGCTGATTCGGGCTTATCTTTAGCAATGCACTGGAATTGCTTTTGCCCCTAGTAAAAAGAAGGAGCAGCAGTGAATTATGGTACTTTTCATAGCACTTGGTGCTGTGATCACACATTTGCTCATAGCATGCCAAGAGGATGGCAGAATGCATGTTCTTATTTGCATTTTAAAGATGAAGAATATGAACCCCTGAGCTATTGTACCTTATCTAAGGAATAGACAGCTAGTAGCAAGCCTGGGAATAGGGCCTGTATTTCCCATTCTAAACATGACCAAAGAAAATGATTTGATATAAAAATATAACAATCAGCAAAATCCATCTGGGCTTTCTGTACTCAGATTTTGCTAGGAATCTGCAAAGTAAACATGACTGGAGCTAAGATTTTATGAGAATTGCTATACAATAATAAAATAGTTATTTGCCAATTGTTCAATTTTATACTCTTTTTGGTTTCTTCTCCCAGGTTTACAAATGAAACTCAGAGTTGGTGAACTTTCCAAATGAAGCTTCTTGCAGAGTTGAGCTATCTGGTGGCATTTAATAGCATTAAAACTGCCACTGATGATTTCTTTTTCTATTCATTTCCACAATACAAACAATGTTATGAAAAGTAAACTGTCAGAGATATGCTTACAAGTTGAGTCTCTCAAATCTTGCCCCACTTCCCTTAGGCATGAGAAGGAAGTGGGCAGAGGATGGGGCAGCTGGCTGACTGCTTCACGGTGCCCCAGGACCATTATCTATTCCCTTTGTGAAAGCCTTTTCCATTTGTCCTGTCAAAGCCTTATTTTCACCTTCATTTAACCTATGCAATGAAAAGCAGAGGCCTAGCAATGAGAATGACTATACTCGTGTGCCTCCTCTCTCTGTGGGGACCCCTTCACTCTTACCCCTTATAATAGAGCCCAGAGGTCCACTCAAGGCATCCACTTGGCTCATCACCCACTTCTTGGGGCAGTCTCTGTGCTCTGACCTATAATGGAAAAGCCGTGATGGTCTTAGGACTGCCTGATTAAATAAAGGATACCCTGTAACATTTGAACTACAGATTAAAAAAAAAAAGACAAATGATGTTTTAGCATAAGTATATCCCATGAAATATTTGGGATATACTTACACACAAAATTATTCACTGTTTATCAGACTTAATTTTGCTGGCCATCCTGTATTTTTATTTGCTAAATCTGGCAACCTAGGTGCACTGTTTGAGATCAAGCATGCCCAGTTCTTTCACAACTGTTTCAGATAAAGGAGTCTTTTGCACTGTGGGGTCCTATTGCAGGGCAGTCCTCTCTCCCCTGGATGCAGCTGGTTGTCAAAGAACACGTCGAAAGAATCCTAAGAGCCGCTTTGCCCTCTTTGTCTCTGAGCGCTGCCTCAATTGTTGCTCTATGTTGAAAGCAGAAGAATTGCTTGTTTCAAGGTTGTATCACAAAAGTAGAATTTCGTATGCAATATTTTAATCATTGTATGTGCTTGCATGCTCAGTTGCTAAGTCGTGTCTGACTCTTTGCAACCTCATGGACTGTAGCCTGCCAAGTTCCTCTGTCCATGGGATTTCCCAGGCAAGAATAAAGGAGTAGATTGCCATGCACTTCTCCAGGGGATCTTCCTGACCCAGGGATCAAACCTGTGTCTCCTGCATTAGCAGGTGGATTCTTTACCACTGAGTCACCAGGGAAGCCCATTTAAATCATGACTATTATAAACAGAAATTACACTTTACAGTATGGCTTGTTATTGTAATTGGTTTTGATACTATGTATTACTTAGTTGGTAAATAAATGAAGATTTTCCCCTCTGACTTAAAAGATACTTTAACCAGTCTCTTTAAAAAAAGAGAAACCTCCAAGAAAATAAGGAACTTAGTATTTAGCAATATCACCTGAGATCTTTTTTTTAAAGACTGGGCTTGAATTCTAAGGAAATTACTGGAAGTGCCATTGAAGAAATCAACACCTTCGAGAAGTGATTTATGACCAGTGAGCTTTCATGTTCATATGGGCATATTAAATCTGTGTGTTGTTGAGAAGGGGCTAGAAGCTAGAAGCTGCTCATGATGCTTACAATTTATAACCAAGATATATTACAGAGATGTGCCTGTAATATCACATGCAGATATTAGAGGGCTTGGAATCTAATAATCATTTCTCAGAAATGTTTGCTTTCTTTTACTGAAAACAAAAGAAAATGAATCCCAGCTCTTTCATAAACAAGGTACTATCTCTAAAATCACTTTAGAAATGATTTAAAAATTAAGATGAATTTTGCTCATCAAATCTCACCACTGAACTAGTCTGACAAAATGAAAGAAAACCAATCCTTTGTTAAATGGAATTCATTCCTTTAAGAAAAGTTTACTGAGTGTCTGCTATGCATGTGCCCCTGTTTGGACACTAAGGATCTAGCCATGGACAAAACAGATCAAAATTACCCTTTCATGGGGCTTACTGCTACTGAGAGACAGATGCTAATAAGAGAATGCTTTGAAGATGCAGTTTTCTGTCTAATTAATTATACCATTTGTTAATCAGAAAATGCTACTTAATTTAAGATCTTGTTCAGTTCAGTTCAGTTTAGTCGCTCAGTTGTGTCCGACTCTTTGTGACCCCATGAATCACAGCACGCCAGGCCTCCCTGTCCATCACCAACTCCCAGAGTTTACTCAAACTCATGTCCATTGAGTCGGTGATGCCATCCAGCCATCTCATCCTCTGTCGTCCCCTTCTCCTCCTGCCCCCAATCCCTCCCAGCATCAGGGTCTTTTCCAGTGAGTCAACTCTTCGCATGAGGTGGCCAAAGTATTGGAGTTTCAGCTTCAGCATCAGTCCTTCCAATGAACACCCAGGACTGAACTCCTTTAGGATGGACTGGTTGGATCTCCTTGCAGTCCAGGGGACTCTCAAGAGTCTTCTCCAATACCACAGTTCAAAATCATCAATTCTTAGGCACTCAGCTTTCTTCACAGTCCAACTCTCACATCCATACATGACCACTGGAAAAACCATAGCCTTGACTAGACGGACCTTTGTTGGCAAAGTAATGTCTCTGGCTTTTAATATGCTGTCTAGGTTGGTCATAACTTACTCCAAGGAGTAAGCGTCTTTTAATTTCATGGCTGCAGTCACCATCTGCAGTGATTTTGGAGCCCCCAAAAATAAAGTCCGACACTATTTCCACTGTTTCCCCATCTATTTCCCATGAAGTGATGGGACAAGATGCCATGATCTTAGTTTTCTGAATGTTAAGCTTTAAGCCAACTTTTTCACTCTCTCACTTTCATTAAGAGGCTCTTTAGTTCCTCTTCACTTTCTGCCATAAGGGTGGTGTCATCTGCATATCTGAGGTCATTGATATTTCTCCCAGCAATCTTGATTCCAGCTTGTGCTTCTTCCAGCCCAGCGTTTCTCATGATGTACTCTGCATATAAGTTAAATAAGCAAGGTTACAATATACAGCCTTGTACTCCTTTTCCTATTTGGAACCAGTCTGTTGTTCCATGTCCAGTTCCAACTGTTGCTTTCTGACCTGCATACAGGTTTCTCAAGAGGCAGGTCAGGTGGTCTCATATGCCCATCTCTTGAAGAATTTTCTACAGTTTATTGTGATCCACACAGTCAAAGGCTTTGGCATAGTCAATAAAGCAGAAATAGATGTTTTTCTGGAACTCTCTTGCTTTTTCAATGATCCAGCGGATTTTGGCAATTTGATCTCTGGTTCCTCTGCCTTTTCTAAAACCAGCTTGGATATCTGCAAGTCCATGGTTCACGTATTGCTGAAACCTGGCTTGGAGAATTTTGAGCATTACTTTACTAGCCTTTCTAAATTATACCGATGTCTTGTACTTTTGACAAATATTTAGAGCCCAAACCATGATACTATGCTAATTCCCCCGTCAGGTGCCAACAAGCAGGAAATCTTGATGATGACTAACTCGTCTTCCTCTTTCCTTGAACTGCAAACCTGATAGCTTTACCAGCTGCTTTTCCTTGAGTATGTTATCTACTGACTTTTTTTCATCACTCTCCATTATTTGCAAAAGATTTTCGACCCTAGATTTTTATGCTGCTTTCCAGGCAGAGTTGCACCAGTAATTTGAGTGCTTTCAGTATTCACTTGGACAAGTAAAGCATCTAAAACACCAGCCATCCAGTCCTCTGAGATTCATATATCCCAAGTCCATAGTTCACCTTGAGCAACCTTCTCCTCTTGACATCTTGAGGAATGTTTTTGTGAAAAAGCTCTCCAACTCCCTATGCTTAATCTCCAGCCATCCAACCAACCAGTCATCTGTCCTTGCTCACTCTCTGACTGCCTGCCTGGTGGCCTTGGGAATGCCTTTTACAGTGACCAATTCCTCTAGTCATTCTCTCAACACATGTCCACTGAGCATTGCTGTGAACAGACTATCATGTAAGACACAGGTTGCAATAGTAAATATGAGAAACATGGTCAATGGACTTGCAGTAAATAGGGGAAGGAAACAGTGGGCGAGTAATTATGAGCACAATGAACATTAAGGAATAGTGTGTAGGTGCCGTGAGTTTACCTAGCCAAGGGGCCTAAGAAGGTTTCTCTGAGAAGTTTGTCTCTGAGATGATTTCTACATTTAGGTAGAAATGAAAGAACCAGGAGAAGCCATCCAGGCAGAACGTGAAAAGGGTATTCCCACAGAGATATTAGCATGTTTAAAAACTCTGAGGTCTGAGATAGTTGCACTTTTAAGGTATGCAAAAGAACTGATAATACCCCAGTGAGTCTGGGATGTAGAAGCCATGCCAAAGAATAAAGGTTGCTAGAGTACCAAAGGCAGAGACCAACTAGAGAGGGTCATTGGGTTACTGCTAATGATCTGAATTCATCCTAACAGCAGTAAGGAGTGTTTGCCCAAACTAGACCTCCTAATCAATCACATAAGTTACTTTGACCAGTGTCTATATCTTTGAACCCCAAGCCTGAATCAAATAAAAATCTACCTCCTCTAATCTTTCTCCTTGGTAATTTCATGCCAAAGAGGGAAACTGCACAGACAAGATGATTGGCATTCTTGTAGTCTCTGCCTTCCCAACTCATCTGGAATTTTTTTGTCATTTATTGCTGTCTTCTCATTTTCAGCTCTCTCGTTCTTCTCAATGCACGGTCCAAACCTTGTCCTTTGTAATCCTTTGTAATCATCTGCCCCCCAATCCCTTCCCATACACAGATGGCTTTGTTCCCAACACAAGCTGGACCATTGAGCAGGAACTACTCAATGTCATATTCACACTTTACCCCCATGATTATCTCCTTGTCTCCATTCATGGGTTGAGGGTCCTTTTCCCAACTTAGCACCTATTTCTCCACTTTAACTACTGACTATTTGCTCATAGCTTGCTCCTTTACTTATCTATTCACTCTGCATCTTTAGCATGACTACCACTCATTTTATTTATTTATTTCTGTAGGGTGCAGGCAATTTCTTTGTATCTCACACTTCACCATCAAGGAATAATCTGATTATTTGGTGGTCTTGCCTTGTGGACCATGGGTTCCTTGAGAGGGCGATCTTGTGTTATACCTTCTTCTGTCCACAGACATCATCTCTTTCTCAGAGCAGAACTTCCCGGGCCTTTCTGAAGCAGAACACAAGGTGACACTTTCCTCCTCATTCAACACACATCTTTGAGGTTTTATATGTACTAATAAAACATGATGCAAAGAGGATCTTGTTTATAAAATACTCCCCATGTTCAGCAGGGAAGATGTGTTTAGATAGTTAGGAATGTCTTGAGTACTTTAGAGAGATGCCTAAATTCAGGGAGTCCTCTGGTGTTTTGTTATAGGTGGGAGGTTGGGCTGAGGAGCCTCTGGGAGGAAGGTAGAAATACTGGTAAGAAATGAGAAGTATGCTGAGATACTGCCTATAGGTCTTGGCTATAAGTTCCAAAATCCTGTATTTCAAAAACTGAGGACTTCCCTGGCAGTCCAGTGGTTAAGACTCCATGCTTCCAACACTGGGGGCCTGGGTTCAATCCCTGCCTGATAGGGAGACTAAGATCCCAGGGGTAGTGGGTAGCGTGGCCAAAACAAAACCAAAAACTGAGTATCTAGGGCCAAAAAAAGAGGCCAGGTAGAATCGGAAACTTGCTTGGAATGTGTGACGACACTAAGAAGCCACAGGTCTCTAGTGCTGAAAAGAAAGAAGAGGCGAACAGGGAAAAAGCCATGTTCTCCACTCGCAGGGGAGCCGCTCATAACTATAGATAACACAGAAGTCAAGGATTTTCTAACTTCAATGATTTGGCTTTAATGGAATTTCTTTGCTTATGTTTCGAACCTGGGGTATAGCAAAAATAATTTTGCTTAAAGGGAAGCCTCTGATTGGGCTGGATGCCTGTCAGGCATCGGAGTTCCTTATGCCCACCTCCACCTCAGCCCTTGATGGGACTGCAGCCGACGACTGTGGCAGGTGAGCCCAGCAAGGAAGATCCCTGCTCTGGGGACAAGTGCATCTATCCAAGGGCAGATCCTTTGCTAATTAATTCAAAGCTACCAGGTAAGCCAGTAACAGCCCTGGACTCAGCACATCGTACATCCTCATAAGACTACGAGGCTCACAAAGGCAGGGTCATGTCTTATCATCTTTCTGCCTCTGGTACATAATACTAATAGCCAACACTTGTTGAGGTATCATCATTATCCCCACTTTATACATCAGAACTGAGTCACTGAAAGATCAGGAATCTTGCCCAAGATTACATAGCTGGCATTCAACTAGGATTGCTCTATTGCATTTTTTAAAAAAAAAATACCATGTCTGCTATTTATGACAGTACCAGGCATCTAGTAAGTTCTCTATATAGGGATATATCATATGTAGACTGTAAACAGTTGAATGTAGGCAAAATTTCCTATGGTTCAACTTGATAAGTGCTTGGTGGCAGTAGTGGTGATGGTGGTAGTTTCACTTATTGAAGACATTATTGTTCATTAATTTTACACTTTAGACAAGAGAAGAAATGGAATGCTGATTGTGTCATAAACTTGGATTTTTCACATAGTCTGTAACTAGTTTTATAGTAGCTGAGTTTAGCTACATCGAGGAGGGCAAGTAAACTTTGGGGAGAAGGCAAGACAAATGGAAGGAGACAGTTTGAGCAGAGAGCAGAATCCAGGACAAGACTAGGGAGACAGATGCTGCTGCTGCTGCTAAGTCGCTTCAATCATGTCTGACTCTGTGCGACCCCATAGACGGCAGCCCACCAGGCTCCGCCGTCCCTGGGATTCTCCAGGCAAGAACACTGGAGTGGGTTGCCATTGCCTTCTCCAATGCACGAAAGTGAAAAGGGAAAGTGAAGTCGTTCAGTCTTGTCCAACTCTTCGCGACCCCACGGACTGCAGCTCACCAGGCTCCTCCATCCATGGGATTTTCCAGGCAAGAGTACTGGAGTGGGTTGCCATTGCCTTCTTCGAGAAAGACAGGTAGTGGCCCCCAAAGACAGGTCTTGAGAACTGTGGTCAGTGTTAAGTGGGAGGTAGGTGACTTGATTTTAAAACAGTTTATGAAGCAAAGCCGTCCACTTTCATCTACTTCATGTCTTAATTGCTATGACTCAAAGTTTCAGCTTCTCAATGGTATACTTCACAACCAATAGAGAGAAAAATTTCCAACTCATGTGTATCCAAGTAGTATAGTTTAGCCTCAAGACCCTCCATATGCACACACAAAGCTTTAGCAACACACACACACACACATACACAATTAATTCTGGCAGAGGTTAATTGCATGAGAGAAAGTTGCCAATTACACAGTACAAGAGCTAATCTCCCAAGTGACTAAAGTCTATAAATGTTACAAGGCGACTGTTTCCAAATTTAAAAAAAAAAAAGTTTCATCTGCTTTTATTTTTTCTGGACTACTTTCTTTGGGGTTGTTTACCTTCTCCCGCAATGCAAGCAGCCCCTCAGATACAGACGCGGGCCACTCTGTCTATGCCGTGTGGTCGGGGGGACATGGAGTTGGGTGGGTCACAGATAAGCCGTTAGACACCAGGCAACAGTTGGCCTAATTCTTCCAGGCGCTCAAACTCAGGAAGGAGGCTTCAGAACATCTGCTCAAGAATGTTTTATTTTTCAATGATGTGGAAAATACGTGCAGGAAAGAAAGAGAAATGAAAGTCATTCCACAAGGATGAGTGAACGTTTGTGAGTGAAGGGTTAGCTGTGTGGACACAGCTTTTCGTTCACCCTGCAAGGAGACTTTTATAATCTAGTTAAAGCTGTATGTAATCTGGTAAATAAAGACTTTAATTACCAACATTTTAATGGGCTGCAGGTTACCACGAGGTGGATTCCCCTCTGTCCTCTTGCTGTGATTTCCAGGACTTGTGGACTGTTGATAGACTTGCTTCACGATGACTCTCATATTAGGTCACAAATTATATAAGTGGCCTTGCCCTCTTCCCTGGTGGGCCTGAGTCACAAAATCACCATGTAATGTGTCCTGTGTGGACAGACTGGCTGTTCCTTCCTGAGCAGCAAGAGGGCTATTGAAGACTGAGACTTTGGAGAGTATCTAGGCAGTTTTGTGTGGTTTCTCATTAAAAAAACAAAACAAAAAACACAGCAGCCTCCTGATGTTAGGCAAAGGTTAAATACTGTCTGTTACTTTAAGAACTTTGTTGTCGTGACTAACCAATGAAAACTTAGAAACAAGTCTCAAGATCACGCACTGAAATTTGTCAGACACAAAGGAGGCCGTTTCATGGAGACCTAAGTGACTGAACCCTCATTTTGCTTCAAATTCCTTCAGGATCCTGGATGCTGCCTATCCCAGAGTCTTCCAGAAATCATTAGAGTCCACCTTGAGGGTCCTTCCCTTTGGGCCATACTCTACTTGAGGGAGGGGTCATAGATCTGAAAGGACAAACGGTCCCAATTTCAGTTGCCTATTAGACTTGGGCAGCGTTCTTTTAAAGTTCAGCGCACTCTTTAAAAATGCAAGTAAAAAACCCCCAAGCTGCCTCCTCCTCCTCTTCCTCGCCAACCGCCCCCCTTCCTCCCCCGCAGAGACCGCTTAACATAATGAGCTGCGGTTTGTTGATGCGCTGGGAGTCGCCTGCTAATAGTTGTGTTTAAAATTCCTGCCTCTTATCTTATTTACTGATTGATGGGAACGTGACTTTGCAGACCTCGCTCCCCGACCATCCTTCTCCCAGGCGGAGTGAATCATTGGACGCAGGGAACGTTACCCAACACGTTCGCTTCCTCGTTAAAATCCCCACGGGCCACACAAACTCGCCGGATGCTCAGCCCCCCGGGGAGCATCTGCGTTGTGTCTTATCAGAACCACCTGAGGAGCGCGGCCACACAGGGCGGCCTGCCTTCATTTCAAAAATCCACAATGGGTGGAGAAAAAAAAATTTGTCAGCCCACTCCAGCCTATGACAAAAGGCATGCCTGTGTGTGTATTTTTCTCCTACTTTTCTTCTTAAATCAGACTCCCCAGTTGGAACAAAATAAATAAACAAATAAACAAGTCTTGGGGTTACTCTCAAAGAGATCACATTAAAAAGAAAAAAAATCCAATGATTTCCTACGGTCCCTCTGTTTCTCGGTGTTGTTTTTCTTGTTTTTCTTTTTCTGTTCTTTTTTTTTCCTTCCCCTTGTAGATTCTGAAAAGAAATAAGCGGCTGTAGGCTTGCCCTGTGGCTCTCTGGTCGGGCTCCTTGGGTGGTCTGAGCCGACTTTATGATTTATTCAGCTAATGGGAAGGGAGCATGACCCCCAGTGGCCGCAGAAAGAGAGCTGCATGTGGGTTTAATGCTTTCACCACAAAAATGTCTGCTATGACTAAGCTCTGCGGCTGAAGTCACTGTCTGAATGGTGCTAAAAAGGAACTTAGGCATTAAGTGTGCACTATTTACTATAGATCGGCTCTTGGGATTAGGCCAAGGGGTTCTACTCAGTTTCAAAGAATACATGGAAGCTGCTAGGAAAATTAGAGCTGTGCAATTTATTTTTACCAGTCTCCCTGGTGAGTTACCCAGTGAAGGATTTACCTCATATGCTTTTTTTTTTCCCTCCCCTCTGTTACTAAAGAGTCATTTAAAATGTGCCAGTTGGTGCATTTTACAGAGTTATTGTGGACGTATCCTATTTTTTTTTTTTTGTCGTTGTTGGTCAGGGTCCTGAATCACTGTGTGATTGTTCTTTAATGTTAATTTGAAACTATAAAAGAATGCCTAATATTGAGAGAGAGAGAGGCTTTGGAGAAAGTTCCCTTTGCCACACGCTGCCAGGCTAAAGAAGCCTCTTTGATCCAGGGAGGGTCCCACTTCCTGACAGCAGTTATTGGTGCAAAGAAATGAGCACATTTTGCTCCACGCTGATGCTTTTGCCTGAGAGAAGGGGATGGATGGAGTGAGCAGGAGGGAGAGCTGTTTGTAATCGTGACTAAGACGGATGGTATTTACAGTCAGTGTAATACCTGCTGTGAAAGTTCCAGCAGGTTTGCTTCTGCTGGACTCACAGATTTGCAGCATTGGGAAGTGAGTCCCTCTGATGTATGTAGCTCTGACTCCTGAGTCCAGAACCCAGCCAGTCTTTTCCAAATGTGCCTCGATTGTAATTTGGACTTCAAGGTCTAGGGAACACAAGGGCCAGTCCAAGTCACTGGCTTTCAAACATCACACATGTGAAAGTCCCACATGACTTAGCTGCCTGGCGAGGGCAGCTTAAACCAATTGACAATTACTAGACTTTGCTCTTGTGCCAACCAGAGTTCATCACCCACAGGAATACGGATGCTTTCTCCCCCACCTCTCCACACCCAATCGTGCTTAGGGACTCTAACTTCAGTTTCTGCTTCTCATTTTCCCCTGAGAAAGCATTTTCCTTGTATCCCTGCAAATCAATGTCATTTCGTGTAATAAGGATTAGCAACTGAGACTTCAGGGCTGAGCTCATTTCTCATTAAGCCTTAGTCTCAGTCTTATCATGTGTTCCACGGGCCTTTGTGATCTTAAACGTGTATTCAGTGAGGCCTTCATTTTCCCCATCTGTGAAATGGAAAGAATACTCAGAGCTGCATCAGAATGGTTGGTTGTTGGGTCCCTATCAAAAAGAGAGTACTTGATCTTTCATTTTTCCCAGGTTTGAGAAGACAGTTCGGGGTCAGGAAAACCACTTGTCTAAGGCATTCTGTTCTCCTTGAAGGTAGATTAAAAAATAAGTAATCCCAGAATCCCACCTTCTCACTCTGTCTCGTTTCCTATCTCCTTTTCTGCATTTTACGGATTCTAAGGGGCAGAACTCTTTTCAGATATGAAAGGGTGATATCCTGGCTAAGATCCTAGAACAGAAAGAAGACATTAGTGGAAAAACCGGTGAAATCTCAGTGAAGTCTGTCACAGAGTTAATAGTATTGTACCAATGTTAAGTTCTTATTTGGGAATGCATGTGTCATAGTTTTGCAAGGTGTTCATATTAGAGGGAGAGCTGAATGTAGAATCTGCAGACATTTTCTGTACAATTTCATCTCTTCTGTAAGTCTAATATCTAAAAAGTCTTTTTTAAAAAACCCACAACAACTATTCCTGTCTGATTTATTTAGGCCCTGATTGATAATCCCCATCTCTTCCCCACACCCCCTCACTCCCCATACCCTGGGCCATTTTTGCTACCTGTATAAAAGGTTTATTTGTGTAGTAGTAACTAGAGGGCTGCTCCTAATGGGTTCCAACTCTTAATGTCTTATTATTCTCACAAAACTCTCATTAGTTGCCTGCACATGTTACTTACATGTTACACCTATCATACTAAGCAATTTGGGCCTCTTCTATGGTGTGTATGGACCTTGCCATATGTGAGAGAAAAAGAAACCCAGTTATAAATACAAGCACCAGAATAAACATGGAAATACCATTCAACGTATTAGATGTGACATTATTTTTGCAATACAGGGCAGCTGTTTTTACTGCACTCATCCACCAGCTTTGATGAGGCCTTTTTGCCAGCTGTCTCACCTCCCAGACTCAGCACAACACCAGGCAGGTTGGTGCTCAGAGAATGTTTTCAGGATGAATGAAGCTCAGCACACATCTCACAGCCGTGGCATTGAGGACAGGCTTTTGATGAGAGAGGTTCAGTGAACACTGAAGATGGTTTTGCTTTTCTTTCTGGGTGTCCTTCCAGCCCACATAAAAGGGCAGGATGAGTAAGGAAGGCAGGGGAGATATCCCCTGAAATACAACTGCCTTTCAGGCCTTTTAAATGCACCAGGTTGTTCTTGGCATGGCACGTTCATCCTTGGGTAGAGAAAAGCCCTCCTTGGGAGGAGAGAAATGTTGAGCAAAAGAATTACAAGGGACTGGGGAGAATCAGGACCAAAGGAATCTTCGGCTGGCGAGGATGTGAGTTTCCCACCCTAACCTCCGAGTAAAGCTAGCCGCACAGATGGGTCTGTCTCCGTCTGCCTGTTTCTGGCACACAGGTGTTTCAGCTTTATTCAGCCAGGAAGCAGCTCCCCACCCCCACTCGTTCAGGGGAGGGAGTTTTGGGGAGGTGGGAACACCCACGATTGTTTCTCAGAATAAGGGGGAAGCCGGGGTTGGGGGAGGGAGCCCAGCCCACCCACCGCTTAGAGATTCGCTCGCTTTCCTGCAGGTCAGCCTTCTTCGGCAAGGTGTAAATCACAGGGCAGATGCATGATCCGGGAAGTTTTCCAGATGCACGTCGCACAAAGGCCCATGTGTTCTCCTGGTGCGGAAATCGCATGCCATCGGAGCGGGTCTGGGACAGCAGACCCGGGGTGGGACATGTCATCCTGTCTGCCGGTCCTTCACTTAGCCGAGAGCGGCGCGGCAGACGCGGTGTGGGAGCGCGGAAGCCCAGCGCGTGGACGGTTAAGAAAAGCCGCATTGTCCCCAAGGCGCAGGCAGCAGACCCGCCTGATGGGCTCCTCGACCGAGTGCAGTGCCAGACGGGGCCTGCCAGATGTGCTGGCGAGGGCGGGGCCCACCAAAGTCCGGGGAAAGCCGCTCCAAGCCGGCCTGCACCGCGCCGGGGAGCCTCTGTGGTCCCGCTCCCCCACCATGAACTTGGCAGCAGCACCGATTCCAGAGCAAATGTTCAGTTCTTGCCCCTTCCATCTGTAATTGACCCTGACTCTGTAGGACCTAGGCAGTTAAGCTGCTTGGGCATATATATGCATATACATATACATATATATATATATACATATATATTCTTTTTTCATTCCCTCTCCCATTTTTGGAAGTGAATTTTCCAGGCCGAATCTAACTGAGAGTAAATTGTTTTCTTGACAGTAAATCATATGCTAGGAGGTTACGTTAACTTCCAGATCATTTGAGTGACATTTGGTTATTTCCTGCCCCTGTCTGGAATTAATATTGCATCCCGAAAGCTCTGAAGGAAGGGCTTATTCACAGGGAACAAACATTTCCAGTTGTGTTAACTTCTCTATTATTAGGACCCTTTCGTTTTACTTTTAATAGGATGCTTTTACTCTGAGTGACAACTATGTCTTGTCACCTCCATCACATTTTCTATGATCTGACTGTGTTTTCTCTTAGCAATTGCCCTTCTAGAGCTTGTTTAGATGTTTTACTCTTACAGATCTTCACCACATGGTGTAAACATGTTTTCAGTGACTGCAGGGAATGTGGAAACTTACATTTATTTCTGCTCAGTTGTCATCGTTATTCTTAGACTGGTATCCTGGTACCACTATTTCTTCCTTTAATGATAGAGCTCTTTTTCCCTGTAATTCCCCTTCAGTTAATGATTCCATTTCTCTGGCATTTGTAACAAGCCACCTCAATTCCTTTTAGGAAGTTGTTAGCATATAAAATACAATTAATTAGTGAAATGGGGGATGCAGAGCAAAAACTAACAGGGCAGGAAATATGTTTAGAACTCTACAGAGGATATTACCCTCAGCCCCAAAGGCTCCAGAAATAGCCCATAATAGGATTGTGAATTATGGAAATTCCATTCTCCGGAATCCATTTGAGGTCATAATTCAACTGGAAATTATCTTGGTTTTTCTGGCTTATTTTCCCACCCTATTTGCAATCCTGTTTTCTAGTCTCCCTCAAAACCACTAAATAAATCCCAGACATATAACTCTATTAAGAAAAGTAAATTTCTTATCCACCTGTTAATTGGACTCAAATGCTTGGGAGGTTGAGACCTGAATATACTTTACCTCACCCTGCCTCCTAGGCCCAGCTTGAAAGGGGAGAAGAGTAATGGATTAAGCTGGAAATGCTTTTTTGTACTTGAAGAAATTTTAACCTCATAATCTTTAAATTTTTAAAAATCTTTTTTCTACAAAGAAAAAATATTTTTTTTCCTAATCAAATGACCTGACATCAAAATCAGGAACTTGTTTTAAATTCACAGTGTTAATAATGGTGTTTATGTCTTTACCAAAGTCAAAGCTAGCATGAGACGGTGGACATTTTATTCAAGTGTGTGTCAGTCACTCAGCGATGCTATGGACTATAGCCCGCCAGGCTCCTCTGTCCCTGGAATTCTCCAGGCAAGAATACTGGATCCACAGTCAAATGAAAGGTGTTAACAGTTGACAGGTAGGTAGAGGCCGAAGATTAAATAGTTTTTCAGTGTGATGATCTTTATGATAGTCAAAAAAACAGTGGAAAGCAAAAACTTAAAAGCCAGTTTTAATATTCATAATTTGCAAGCAAGTCCAGTCATAGTTTAGTCTATAAAGAAATAAATATAAGTAACTTCTGCACTTACTTAATAGACATAGATATTCTTTGGATTTATACATATAGGTGACTTTTTCATATATAATTGTTTCCAGGTCCAGCTGCATCCTTATCACCACCTGCAGCATCATTTCTGACATGGAGTTGTGACCAGCATGTTGAGGCATTTGTGAATGTAATTTTGCAATATCAGTGATTTGAAAGTGCGTCATGAGGTGCCTGCCATGTAGCCATCTCCAGTTTTGCTAAAGAGTGTATTTCAAGGAGGCTTTGGGGGTAGAGCTGAAGTCAAGTCTTGGCTCTGTTACCAGTGACAAGTGACCTTGAATTGGTTATCGAACATTTCTGGACCCCATCTTGGGGGGTCAAAAACACCTACCTCATAAGGTTATGAGGATTGAGTTTAAATGAAATGCAAGCTAAAATGCATGTGTTTGGTGAGTCAAAAAAAGTGGAAAAACTTATTATGAATAAACTGCAGAACTGTGAGCTTTGTGTTAGCTGTTGGTCACTCAGTTTGTGAGTGAGCAAGTATCATGGATAGTATTGGTATATGTAACACAAATAAAGGTTTATAATCGTATTGCTTCCTACTTCATTAAGGGTGCTGGGCTTCCTGTAGTAATTACATGTAATGTGTGATAGGGGCTGAGGTTATTTTAACATTATAGAAAAAGTGAGCCCACAAAGTTGGATGGCTTAGGGCACTTGAATATATCCCAATTAGGTTTAAAAAGTTTCTTTGTTAATAGATAGTAAGAACTTATTTTCTTTATGAAAATAAAAGGCCCAGAAGAGAAAACCAAGAGTTTGTCCTATAAGTGGATGCTGAGAAAATATGGAGAAGCTTGAGAAAGTGACCAGTCTCAGCCTGCAAGTAGTAAAGATACATTGCAGCAGAATGTCAATCCACTCGTGAGTTGGAACCATGATGCAGATCTGTTCACCTTATGCCCTGTTTTTGAATAAAAATAATTTGTAAAATTATATACTTTAACTGCTCCAACCAAGACAAAAATCTGTCAGAGTGAGATTAAATGAGTGATGGTGTAATTAATTAAGAGTACTTAATTTGTGATCTGAGGTTCAACACAAGTAATATTTCACTTTTAGCAGGAATACAGTTTAGGAGAATGTATGAAGTCCCATGCATGCTTGTGTGCTAAGTTGCTTAAGTCATGCCCAACTCTTTGCAACCCTATGGATTATATCCCACCAGGCTCCTCTGTCCATGGGGATTCTCCAGGCAAGAGTACTGGAGTGTGTTGCCATGCTCTCCTCCAGGGGATCTTCCCAACCAAGGGATCAAACCAGCATCTCTTACGTCTCCTGCATTGGCAGGTGGGTTCTTTACCACCAGCGTCACCTTGGAAGCCCATGAAGCCTGTGGCATGTTGCAAATACACGAATTCAGGAATTTTGACCACCTTAGTTATATCTACCACGAAGGTCATCAGATATGGGAGTATGCAAGGGTCTGTTAGCATTTCAAGCACTTGTATTGGCAGCTATTTATCACGTTACAGGATATCAAAGAATTGCATGTATGATAAAAGAGTCAGCGCAACTTCTAAGGGGTGAATATTTAACAAAGTGGCTTTTCCTTTGCAATATAGCCTGTTACTTTGTTCTCCATTCTTCCAAATGCTTCATGGCCCTTTCTCAACCCAACACTTATCTGTAGCTTGTGTTCACACAGACCTGAAGATGGTGATGAAAGATGCAGCAGAAAGAATGATATGGGTGACAAGGGGAAACAGCTGAAATCACAGGATGGTAGGGTTGGCAGGAACCTGAGAAATTATTAGTCTGACCTCCTGGTTTGGTGTATCAGAAAGTCTTGGTTCTAAGAAGCAAAGTGACTTTAGAAGCCATGAAAGTTAATGTGACATCTGACGTTAGAACTTAGGATTCTTTTTTTCCCCTTATTTAAAAAAAAAAAAACTTTTCAAAAATTTTATTGGATTATAGTTGATTCACAGTGTTGTGTTAGTTTCAGTGGACAGAAAATTTATTCAGTTATACATATGTGAGTGTGCATGTGTGCATGTGTGCGTGCTCAGTCATGTAGGACTCTTTGTGGCTTCATGGACTTAGCCTGCCAGACTGCTGTGTTCATGAAATTTTCCAGGCAAGAATACTGGAGTTTGTTGCCATTTCCTCCTTCAGGGGATCTTCCTGACCCAATGATTGAAACTGTATCTCCTGCATTGCATGCATATTCATATATATATTCATATCTCCATGCTTTTTCAGCTTCTTTTCTCATATAGATTATCACAGAAGATTGAGTAGAGTAGAACTCAGGATTCTTGATTTCATTATCTCCTCTCTTCAGTTTATACCCCAACTGGCCCCAGTTGCACCTCTGCTGGACCTGTCACCCTTCTCTTTTTCTGACCTGGTTATATTTTTCCAATGCATAGCTAGATTATGGCCAAAAAAGGCAAGTGAGAAGCCAGATAATTTATTTAACCTCACACACTGATCAAATTAGTGAGGAAGTGATCAACTTGAATGCTATCTTATCCTTAGTTTGTGGAGGAAAATACATTTGTTTTGAACTTGTTCTGGACTGGGTGATTTTTATTTGCATCTTTAAATTCTGTACCACTTAGTATGTTTTGAGTAATCAAGATATCGATTTCAATGTGAACATTAATTTAGAATATAATGACTGGTGACAGAAAATTGAGGGTGATAAAATTTTGACACATGATAGGTTCAATTCTTTGAACAGGGTGTTAGCATTCTTGCATACCCTATTCATCAAGTCTTCCAGAAATCCTTAGAACTAAATTGCTACAATAGTACACTTCCGAAAGACTTCCACAAGTTATTGGGACTTGTGTTGATGTGAAGTGATTTACAGCTATGTACTCATTTGTTGTCTTATAAGCTTTCTGGTGTAACACTGTCATCAGTCATGGCTGGAAAGTTTATTATTTCTTTGGACTCCTCCTCTTGCCATTAACCAATATTTGTCACTGTTCCATGTGACAGGTCTCTCTCAGACATGAATTTCAGACTTTTGCATCTTTTTATCCTGTGTCTTGTCTTCATTATCTTGTTAAGCTCCCTCCAGGGATGTTTTCCCTGTTGTGGATGAAGATTTAATTCTTCTGACTTTTTTCTTTTTGTCCCCAATGATCATCTCATGCCATGTTGACACCATGGCATCAATAGGTGGCCAATTTTTATTTGAAAACCATCAATATGCCATAGGAGTCCCTCTTAAGAGATTTTCAGCTTCTATCTATTATTTTCTTAAGAATCTTTTTCTTCTTTACTAACCTCAATCACTGCATGGAAGATTGAAAACCATATTAGTGTGTTGGCCAAAGAGTTTGTTCAGGTTTTTCTATACCATCTAATGGAAAAACCCAAATGAACCTTTTGGCCAAATCACTATTACTAATAATTGTATATGTGTGTTAAGTCACTTCAGTCATGTCTGAGTCTTTGTGACCCTATGGACTGTGGCCCATCAGGCTCCTCTGTCCATGGGAATTCTCCAGGCGAGAATACTAGAGTGGGTTGCCATGCCCTCCTCCAGGGGATCTTCCCAACCCAGGGATCGAACTTGCATCTCTTCTGTCTCCTGTATTGGCAGGTGGGTTCTTTACCACTAGTCCCACCTGAGAAGCCCACTAATAATTGAGTGAGGATTTATTGTTTACCATATGCTAACCAGTCTGCTCCAACACTCCAATTGAATCCTTACAACAAACTAGAAGATAGAGAGGTGCTATATTAGTCTTTTTATTAGATGAAAGCATCTAGACTCCAACAAGTCACATGACTCAGGGTCCTCTAACATTCGTAAGTGGCAGAGTAGGACGGGAAGCCAAGTCTATCTGACTCCATCATTAGGGCTCTGAACCATCATAATATGTATTTCCCTGATAGCTCATCTTATCTCTTGGGAAGTTTTACACGTAAGTTAGAATGTCAGTAGGTTCTTTAGGGCAAGCATTACCGATGGCGGTTGTATTTTACAATGGCTTATCTTTGCAAATGATACAAAAGAAATCTGAACTTCAGAGGTTTTTTAAAAAAATGTTATTTTTTTATTGGAGTATAGTGATTCATAATGTTATGTTAGTTTAGCTTAAAGATTTGATATTTGGGGTCTTGGCCCTCTCTTTTCATCTTTCAGGACAGCCACACACGGCACTAGAGAAATTACATTGTTAGAAATGACTGATGGATGCTAATAGTTTGCATACTCTCTTCTGGGCATAGAAAGGAAGTGAGGATGTTGCTATGATTTTCCCAGATGCCGAGAAGTTGCACATTGAGTTTGCTGTAAAATTATTCCTTTGGTGAAGTTCCTTTTTGATGACAGTCCTGAACTTCATGAAAACCACATCCTCTCATAAATGAGTCCTAAACATTTTGTAACTGATGTCACGGTCCTCCTCCATCTCTTTCACTTAGAGTTGCTTAACAAGGATATGCCCTTCTTTCTTTTGCCTTGTTCACACTTAGGCTGAAAGCTTAACTAACTCCATTCAGATCTAAAGAAAGGAGCAATGTGTTTTTGTCCTTCATAAGAGCAACTGCTCTATGTGTAAGGAACAGCTTTCTATGGACTTTTAAGAGAAACATGCATCCCCAGCCCCCATCTCTTCATGCACCTGCCTTCATAAGGAGCATCTCTGCGTGTTCCTTTCCACACTACAAGGAAGAGAAGGAGGAAGTTCCATTCTAGTTAAAAAAGAAAGTGTCCTTGTTTCTAGTGAGAGAAGTAAGAAGGAAGTAAGTAGTGGTAAAATAATGTATTCAGGCACATTGCCCAGCCCCTTTCTCCATGCTTTTTAGAAAAGGAACCACGTCAAGGAAAAAAAGCAAGTTCTGGTCCCAGATCTTCTGAGTTCTGGGTTACAAAGAGTCATAAAGGTAGTGATTTAAGGCTGGTTTTCTACCCACACAGAGCACAGACCCACAGCTCTGGGCCCTGTGTTAGTGCCAAGCTAACTCATAGCCTTAGAAGGGCTAACTTAAGTTTTATCATTCTGTGTCTTTGAATGAGTTAGTTAATTTCTTCGTTTACTGCTCACAGCCAGGTCTAAAAGGGTGACAGCCCTCATGGGGTGTGCATCCCAGGAAACTGAGGCAATTAAGGAGGTTGTCTAACCGAGGACAATGAGGCCCTCATTCCATACTCAGGGGAACATATTGAATTGCATTGTTGGCAATCATTTAAATGTTCTGGGTACTTCCCTGGTGGTCCAGTGGCTAAGACTCCTTGCTCCCAATGCAGGGAGTCTGTGTTCCATCTCTGGGCAGGAAACTAGATCCCACGTGCCATAACCAAGAGTTTGTATGCTGCAACTAAAAAATCCTGCAGGCTGCAATGAAGATCGAAGAACCCACACGCCGTAACTAAGACCCGACGCAGCCAAATAAATACACAAATATTTTTTAAAAAAATGTTCTGTTTCACCATTAGTTTATTAATACATCTCTAGGCTCTACAAAGCACTCATACCAAACTTGGAAGCTCTTAATCATGCAAGCATTGATCTGACTCACAGTTGTCCAACTCCTTAAACAGATGAAATTAAAGCCTTGTCCTTTAACAACTAAAATTTGGTAGAATAGAAACCTTTAGTATGAAGAGTTCTTAAGAATAAATGCAATGAAATGTAAGGAAAATGTTGGGATTCATTACTTTGAGTTATTTGCTTTAAAAGACGCCTTTTATTTAAAAGTGAGTTTGTAATGTGCATATGAGGATGGAGTGATAGAATACAGGAAATTTATATTAGTTATAGTAAAGAACAAGGAACTGCACATATTTATTTATTTACCCATTAATATAATGGATTCAAAAATATGTATTGAATCACTCAGAGGCTTCCCAGGTGGCTCACTGCTAAAGAATACGCCTGACAAGCAGGCAACATGGTTTCGATCCCTGGGTTGGGAAGGTACCCAGGAGAAGGAAATGGCAATTCACTCTGGTATTCTTGCCTGGGAAATCCCATGGGCAGAAGAGCCTGGTGAGCTACAGTCCATAGGGTCACAAAAAGTTGGACATAATTTAGTGACTAAACAATAGTAACAACTTGAAATGCGACATTTTCAGAAACTTCTGAAGTTCAGGTTCCTGTTATATTGTTTGCTAAGATGAAGTCCAGAGAAAGGCAAATATCTTATGCTACCACTTATTATCACTTATATGTGGAATCTTAAAAATGTTAACCTGTCTCCACATTGAATCATAATAATTGATGCATGAAAAGACTCAGGCAAAAGCACGCTTCATTATTGATGTTCATTCACTCATTCACTCTCACTAAATATGCCAGATGCATTATCTTCCAGTACAGCATTCTGGAAAAAAGCATTCATGAGCTCCTTCATCCTTGTTTTTGTTTTAACTTTTTATTTTATATTGGAGTATAGCCAATTACCAATGTTGTGATAGTTTCAGGTACACACTAGAGCAACTCAGCCATATATTTACATGTATCCCTTCTCCCCTAAGTCCCCTCCCATCCAGGGTGCCACATGACGCTGTTGAGCTCCACCATCCTTAACACAAAATCTAAGTTAGGCACATGCTCAGGCAACTTGCTCCCCACTCTTCCTCCTTGGTTTTCTCCTCTGATTCCCATTTGGCATTTGGAATAGCAGCTTAAGGTATGAAAGTCATTAGTTTCAAAACTGGGAAAGGTAGAAAGCACAGAGAAAAAGTCTCCTAAATCAGATAGATGAGAATCTGATTTCCAATTTAACTTTAAATATGTGACTTCTTTTCTCACCCAGAAAAGATATCTATTGCAGTGGTCCATTTGTAAGTCCCTGAAGATTTCATGTGGACTGACTCTATGTGGGTGTGGAGAGAGGAGATTAGAATGCTCTGGACCCAATGGGTCAGTCATTTTTCTAGGATTTATTGATAATTGACATGCTCATAATGTCAATAAACTCATGCTCAAATGTCATAATGTGGATCTTCAGCTTGACTTTTAATGGCAAATTTTAATATTAGAAAAATGGTTTTCATATTCTACTTTGCTCATTAAATTTCAAAGTTAAATGTATTCTAAATATTCCTGATTGTAGATACAGTGAGAAAGTGGATTTCCTATAATGTAAGTATACGTACTTGAGCCTGTTGGAAGCTCAATAGACAATAATGAGACCTCCTAAAAATAAAAAGATGCCATCTGTTTTTAATATGAAATTACACATGTGAAGGAGAAGACTATCTGGTGGTTGGGGGGGTGGGTAGGAAAAGATCGTTAAATTTGGTTTGAATTTTGTTGGTTTGAACTGTTAGTTGCTACTCAGTTCAGTTCAGTTGCTCAGTCATGTCTGACTCTTTGCGACCCCATGAATCGCAGCACGCCAGGCCTTTCTGCCCATCACCAACTCCCGGAGTTTACTCAAACTCATCGAGTTGGTGATGCCATCCAACCATCTCATTCTCTGTCATCCCCTTCTCCTCCTGCCCCCAACCACTCCCAGCATCAGGGCTTTTTCCAATGAGTCAACTCTTTACATGAGGTGGCCAAAGTATTGGAGTTTCAGCTTCAGCATCAGTCCTTCCAATGAACACCCAGGACTGATCTCCTTTAGGATGGACTGGTTGGATCTCCTTGCAGTCCAAGGGACTCTCAAGAGTCTTCTCCAACACCATAGTTCAAAAGCATCAATTTTTCAGTGCTCAGCTTTCCTTATAGTCCAACTCTCACATCCATACATGACCACTGGAAAAACCATAGCCTTGACCAGACAGACCCTTGTTGGCAAAGTAATAACATTCAGAAAACTAAGATCATGGCATCTGGTCCCATCACTTCATGGGAAATAGATAGGGAGACAGTGGAAACAGTGTCAGACTTTATTTTTGGGGGCTCCAAAATCACTGCAGATGGTGACTGCAGCCTTGAAATAAAAAAATGCTTACTCCTTGGAAGGAAAGTGATGACCAACCTAGATAACATATTAAAAAGCAGATGCTACTAGAGGGCACTAAAAAACTGATATAGTAAACAGATAGTGTTACTCTATGGGCAGAAATTTCCTTATTTGCAAGATGGAGATAACAGTAATGTCTGCTTCAAGGGTTGTTATGATGATTGAATGGATTAATAAAAATAATAACGATGATAATAGTTGTAGATGATAATAGATGAATATAATGATAATAGATGAGAATAATAGTAATAATATGTGTTAGCACTGTGTCTAACATATAGGAGTTGCTGAATTACTCCTAGTCATTGTTACTGTTGTTCTATTTATTATTATTATTGCAATGGAAATAAGATGATATTATATAGTAGAATTAGATGTCTACTAGAACTAAACCTTAATGGTAAAGATTTCTTGGTAAAGTTAGGAAGGAAATCAGGACAGAATCTGAAGTGGGAAAATAACCCCACTAAATATGCTGATAGAGTTTGGTGACTCAGATCAGGGAAATGGAGTTAGTATGTCCATAATCAGCTGAAAAATTAGTCAGGTATTTCCTGTGGACAAAAACAGGGGCAGGACATGGACATGAGCCCAGGACAAGGACAGTCCTTTGAACCAATGAAAAGTTGGTCTACTGAGAATCAAATAGTTTGATTTTAATTCTTCAGGGAACCAGGGCACAAAATGAGAGAGCCAGGCCTGAGCCAGGGAGTGGAAATGAAGTCATTTCTACCTTGTAAGTTACACAAGTGAAAAATGATCACCACATGGGCAACTGCCTGGAGAGGAACTGGCTCTCTCCTAGAAAGAGAGAAAAGAAGGGAGAGGAGCCTTATTGTTTCCGGAAAATGTTTGGCACAGAGTAGACACTCAAATAATATCTGTTGATTGAATGACCAGCTGATTGACTGACTGACTGAATGAATGAGTTGCTGTCAGCTCAAGAGCATAGTTTTTTTTAATTTTATTGTTGGAGCGCATGTGTGCATGCTAAGTAACTTCAGTTGTGTCTGATTCTGTGCGACCCTATGGACTGCAGCCCTCCAGGCTCCTCTGTCCATGGGATTCTCCGGGCAAGAATATTGGAGTGAGTTGCCGTGCCTTCCTCCAAGGGATCTTCCCTACTCAGGGATGGAGCCTGCATCTCTTACATCTACCTGCATGGGCAGGTGGGTTCTTTACCACTAGTACCACTTGGGAAGCCCATTAATGGAGAATGTGCTGAGTCGTGGCTGACATTTTGCAATCCCATGGACTGTAGCCCTCCAGGTTCTTCTGTCCATGGAATTTTCCTGGCAAGAATATGAGAGGGGTTGTCATTGCTTTATAATGCTGTATTAGTTTATGCTGCACAACAAAGTGAATCAGCTATATGTATACATATATCCCCTCTCTCTTGAGTCCCCCTTCCTAGCCCAGCCCTCTAGATCATCACAGAGCATATAAAGAGCATGGGTCTTAGACATGCTCTCACCCTCCCTCTTGCTGCTTGTGGAAACAAGGAGTTCAAATCAGTGTGATTATTTAGGATTCAAAATTACAATAGATCTTATTAAAAAAAAAAAAAGCAGAGGTTTTGTTCATTAATTTTGTTCCAGAGGTATTAAAACGCCTGAAAAGCAGACTAAGGTTTGAGAGAGATAAATTTGACATTCACTGTGAGTGGCATTGAGCAAGTTACTCCATTCCTGGTGATCTGGGTTTCCTGATCCATCAAATATGGGAAATGAAGGAGTTACCCCGGGGTCTCCTCCAGTTCTGACATTCTCTGACTCCAAGAAAGAGGCCTGGCACCTGTTTTCAATTTCATCTCGAACATGAGTTTCCTTATTCTTTAAACCTGCCTTTCTAGTAAGCTGTCACATTTATGACCGGGCTTGTAGTCATTTCCTTTTATTCTAAAGAGAATATATATTCAGTTTTTCAGTTCTAGCTTTTCCACATTATAACCTCATTGTGCTGAAACCATTTGGAGAGAACAGCTGCTAGAATCATCTTTGGACTTTAAACGTGGTCATGGTTTTGAGGCTACAGTGGCTCAGGCTCCCTTTGGAATGCTAATCCTGAAACGGTGGTTTCCCTACTCTGATGAGAATTCAAAGTGATGTGTTGTACCATTGGAAGCTGTTTTAACTTATCTGGAGCAAGAAGGAAAGCCTCGTGACACCCCTTATCCTGGACTTCATTATTTCTGCCTTCAGCTTCCTAACTCTCACTATCGCGTAGACGTCTTATTGAGGGACCCAAATGATATGTTTTTCATCACTCATTTGCTTCTTTTTTGCTTCTTTTCTCTTTATTCCACCACCGCAGCATTGACTATCATCATTATCATCCAAACTGGTTCATGCTTTCAGCCAGGCACCTAAGAAAGATGAGGACTGGCTTAGAGGAAAAATAGCATCAGACCTCAAGGCAGTCTAGTAGGATTGGGCAGAGTGATGCTCTGACCCTCACTTTACACAGTAAAGAGATGCTTCTTGGTGGGTCAGGAAAAGGGGTGTACTCTGAGGTATCCACAACTCTTTGCTGACTTGGGAAGTCTTCTCTTTGTAGCTTCTGGATGTACTTGACTCTCTAGTAGATTGAAATATTGAAAAGACTTCACGATGGGACAGTCCTGTCTTCGGGATGTCTGATTTATAGACCCTTCCTCAGGTCCCTTAAACCACCTGATCTATCAATGCATCATGCTGTAGAAAGACATGAGAGCATTCAAAGAGAATGGTTCTCATCTTGGGCATTTACTCAGACCACCCACTCACTCATCCACTCAACCCATGACTCCCTCTTCTTTGGTGCCTTCCAGATCCCCATGTCTGCTGCAGACTGCCTCATTGTTTTGGCACCTTTTTAGGTCTTGGCTCTGGTTTTGTGTGTAGGGTCCTTCTAGAGGGTAATACTCACAATATTGAACAACGCATGGAGTAGGGGCACGGACCAGTCAGGATGCTGGCTGTAAACAACCAGCACAGCAATTCAAGGTGTTCACTTTATCTCTTCTTCTATATCCTGATTCAGTCTTCTCCTTCAGTTCCTGCAGAAAAAGTCCTTCTATGCTTGAGCGTCATAGGATAACCACGAGGTACCCTCGTCTCCCCTGACAACCTTCCCTGCCCCATCTCCATGCCTCAACCAGGGATGACAGAGAAGATGGGTCCTGCGAGAACTGAAGATAGCGTTATAAGAAGTTACCATATTTGTAGCTTAAGTTACATGAAGTTACCATATTTGTAGCTTTACTTGTTTGACTGGGAAAGGTTCATCTTCTCTCTTAGAGGAGAAGCTAAGCAGATGCTATTGAAGCCCATTCATGTGCCTTTAGGCATCACTGTTTTCATGCCAACAAGTTTGACTTCAGCAACGATCTCTTTGAGGCTTTCTGAGGATGGAATCTACTTTGCCCTGTACATGTGGCAGAAGAGAAGTGACAGAGAATGAATGCCCCTTCTAAACCCTGGTGGATAAAGACACCAGCTCCCTAGCCTCCTAGGTGGGATCACCTTGAGGTGAACATGACACCCCAAATAGTATGCCACTCTGACATTGATGATTTTGAGCAGAAGGGGCGATGTTCAAAAGAGTAGATATATGATGTGTTCTCTGACCTTCCCTTTCTACCTAAAATCAGGACATAAATTTCACAGGGGAAAGGTGCACTCTTTGAAACAGGAAGAAGAGAACATTCTTATCATCAGAAACAGGGAGTTGATGCCAAAATGAAACAGAGCAAACAAACTTACTAAGCAGCCCTTGTCTTTCATTATTTTCCCCTGTATATTCCCTAGTCATTTTCCCACAGTTGCCCTGCCCCCAGCCCAAATCCCCTTTGCCTTTGTCTCATCACATCTCAATATTGATCATTCGTTGTTAATATAGTAGCACAAGTTTTTAGGCCTACTGACTTCTTTGAAGGCTCTTGTATCATGTAAAAACAGTAACCTTAAAGGAAACTTGTATGCTTTTCTCCTGTTCATCTGTCATTGGTCAGTTTAGTTCTCAGGCCCAACTACAGAATGGAAAAGGGTAGAGAAAGAAACCTTTCTTCCCTTACAAAAGTAGATGGGCTTCACCAAGTCCCAGGTGTCCCCAAGGAGCTAAAACTCCGGTTACCCGCAGTATAACTAGAGGGTTTGAAAAAATACACTTAGGAGTTCCCTGATGGTCCAGTGGTTAAGAATCTGCCTTGCAATGAAAAGGGGACATGGGTGCAATCCCTGGTTGGGGAAGTACAATCCCACGTGCCTCAGAGTGACCGAGCCCATGAACCACAGCTAGAAAGTCTGTGCACGGCACGATGCGACGAAGATCTCTCATGCTGCAGCTAAGACTGAAGGAACCCAAAGACGTAAATGGAAAAAAAGGAAATAAGAAAGAAAACATACCCCTCACTGGCTGCTTTCCTTCCTCTGTCTTACTTCCCCATGCCCCTAGCACTGTGTACTTCCAAGTTAACTACTTGTCTCTGCATTGTTGGTTAGAATCTGCTTCTGTGAGAGCCTTAACTAGAAGAGAAAGGACGCTTTTATTCATTCACTCAGATCTTCATTGTGTGCCCACTTGATGCTAGGTATTATTTAAGGATACAGGGGTGAACACATCAGACAAAACTCTACCCTCTTAGACACTTAAGAGTAAACACAATAATGAAGTCATTATACATAGACTGTTAAATGGTGATAAATGCCAAAGAGAAAAATAAGCCAGGATACAGGGGTTAGGAAGGGATGGGTACAAGTGTGGGTTACACATTTGAACAGGATAGTCAGGGTGGATATCACTAAGAAAGGGACATTTAACCAGACACTTGAGGGAGATGAGAGAGCCAGTCACTCGGATATTGGAGACGAACCTTCGCAGCTTGAGGAAACAAGCAGTATGAGTACAGACTCTGAGGTGAAAATGGGTCTGGGATATTTGGCGAATAGCAAGAAGGCTGTCCTGGGGGGAAAACAGTGAGTGAGAAGGTGGCTGGTAAGAGAGGAGATCTGCGAGGTAACTGGCCAGATGACAGAAGGCTTACAGCCCCTTGGGAGGACTGAGTCAGTGGAGAGACTTGTGAGGGTTTTGAGCAGAGTGGTGGCAGGAGCTGACTTTGCTTTGGCAGGGCCACGCGGACCGCTGCTGAAAAGGTGTAGGCAAGGCTGCTGAGGCTGTGTTCTGTGTGAGGACGTTCAGCCTCAACTCTGTGGGCCGCACCGTCAACCCGGGCGTGAGATTGCGTCTGCCTTAGAAAGGGCCGCCTTTTTCTGATTCTCATGAAGGTGCTATGTCAGTCAGCAGTGGCTGCCTAGAGGCTGAGGCAGGGCAGGAGAATGGAGAACAGTCGACCAGAATGGTTAGCAGTCTTTTGGCATTACGCAGAGCAGAGACAATGAAGGCTAGAAGTGGGTGGTAGCTCGGGAAGTGTTGAAAAGTGGTTCCATTCTGGACATATTGAAACTAAAGCTAACAAGATGTCACCTCAGATTGGACATGGGTACATTAGTTCTTTTTTTCATAATCAAAAAATATTTTATTGAGTTATGATTTACATACCACACAATTCACTTGCTTTACTTATACAATTCAGTGATATTTTTGTATATTTGCAGAATTGTGTAAGTATCACCACAAGCATAGAGTTTTTTGGGTTTTGTTTCTTTATTAAAATCTTTTTTTTTTTTTTGCCAAGCAGCATGTGGGATCCTATGCCCCCTGCATTGGAAGCACAGAGCCCTAACCACTGAACCACCAGGGAAGTCGCAGTACTTTAGTTCTTTATTAATCCTACTTCAAAGCACCACAAACTTCAAACAACATAAACTTATCTGATCATCCTGGAGGTCAGAAGTCTGAAATCAGTTAATTGGGCTAAAGTTAAGGTGTTGCTGGGGGCTTTCCCAGTGGCTCAGGGGTTAAGAACCCGTCTTCAATGCAGAAGACACAGGAGATGCATGTTGGGTCTGTGGGTCAAGAATATCCCCTGGAGGAGGGTATCGTGACCCACTCCAGGATTCTTGCCTGGAGAATCGCCATGAGCAGAGGAGCCTGGTGGGTTACAGTCCATGGGGTCGCAGAGTCGGACATGACTGAAGCGACTTAGCACGCACGAGGTGTTGCTAAAGCTGGTTCTTCTGGAGGCTGAGGGGGGATCCGTCCCTTGACTTTTCCAGCTGCTAAAACCTGCCTGTAGCCCCTCTCTCTTTCTTTCAAGCCTGTCACTTTGATGCTTGCTCCCATAAGCATGTTGCCTCCTTCTCCTCCTCCTTTGCTCCTCCTCTGACTCCCCTGGGTCTCTCTTGCAAGGACTGTTGTAATTGCATTGGTCACCCTGGAAACCCAGAATAATCTCCCCATCTCAAGATTCTTAATTTAGTCCCATCTACAAAGTCCCTTTTGCCATAAAAGGTTCTGGGGATGAGTACATGTGCATAGTTGGGATGCCAATATTTAACCTACCGCATGGAGTGTGTGTCCTGAACAACTGAAGGATGGAGTTGCCATGGCAGGGGCAGCTAGTTTGTAGAGAGTAGCAGGGGGAAGGCAGAACTGGAGTTCTGTACAGACATGCTAATTCTGATTAGATGCTTGTGATGGTCTCTTGGTGTAAACTTGGCTAGGCTGTAGCCCCCAGTTATTCTAGCAAACATGTGTCTAAGGGTAGTTGTGAGGGTATTTGGTAGATGCGAGTCAAGCCTATGACTGATAGGCTTTAATAAGAAAGGTTGTTCTAGGTGGGCCTGAATTCCATCAGTTGAAAGTCCTTAAGAACAGAGTCAAGGACTTCACTGGTGACCCAGTGGATAAGAATCTACCTGCCCATGCAGGGGATATGGGTTTGATCCCTGGTGCAGGAAGATTCTGCATGCCACAGAGCAACCAAGCCCATGCGCCACACCACTAAGCATGCGCTTTTGAGTCCTCCAGCCGCAACTACCAAGACCGAGCTCACGTGCTGTGACTACTGAGGCCCAAACCCACACGCCTAGAGCCTCTTCTCCTGAATAAGAGAAGGCCCATGCACCACCAAGAAGAATGGCCCCCGCTTCCTGCAACTAGAGAAAGCCCACGCAAAACAATGAAGACATAGGGCAGCCATAAGTACATAAAATAAATAAAAATTATTTCAAAAAGAAGAACAGAGCTGAAATCTCCTTTATGAAGAAATCTGTCCTTCAACTTCAGCCCATAGAAGAGAGTCACAGCCTGCCCTTCCTGACAGTCCATTCTGTGTTTTAAAGACTTCCCTAGCCAGTCCCCACAATCCTGTAAACCAATTCCTATGGTTTTTTTCTTTTAAAGCTTTCCTCCTCATATTCATTTTATGTTAATATTTTGGCCACACCATGTAGCAAATAGGGTGTTAGTTCCCCAACCAAGGACCGAACCTTGTGTGGCAGCACAGAGTCTTAATCACTGGACGGAGCACCAGGGATGTCCTTAAGCCAGTTCTTTGTAATAGGCTTCTTAATATCTGACTCCTTCTGGTTCTGTTTCTCTGGTTGAATCCCAACTGATACAGTGTTCAGGTGGTGATGTTTGAGGATAAATTGGAATAGATGAGTCTGGATTTGAGAGAGAAGGTTTGGGTTTGATAAACATTGTTTTAGCATAGTGATGCAGAACCAAGCTGTGCCCTCTGTGGTGAATACTAAGAGCAAAGGAGATGTGTGTGTAGGCGCTTCATTCATAAAATGGTAAGAGTACAGAGCAGAAACGTTTCGTTGGCTTTGGCCATGAGGATAAAGATGGCTCTCTGGCTTCTGACTTTTTCCAGCAAAGCAAGGCATGGGATGAGGGCGGAAGGCTAGTGTGACAAGGGAGGGAAAGGAAGGAAGGAAGGAGACCAAGTGGGGGACCTTCTAGGTGTCAATGGGGAGAAGCCTTCATGTGGGCCAAAAAGAGATCCCATGGGAAGGGTAAGGAAATGTTTCCTACTTCCTCTAAATTCAGACCGTGTGCATTATTAGCTCTGAGAAAGATGAGATTATTTCCTGTAATCACCGAAACCTGTGTTCACCTCCATGCCACGAAGTGCAGTGGCGTGTTGTATCAATACTCAAATGCTCCTCAGGAGTAGAGTCTGGGCAAGGAAAAATGGAGGTTTGAACTACGGGGTGAATAAAACCACATTTTATTTGCAGGCTTCCCAAGTGGCTCAGTGGGTAAGAAATCCACCTGCAATGCAAGAGCCATGGGTTTGACCCCTGGGTCAGGAAGGTCTCCTGGAAGGTGGTGTGGGGGAATGGCAACCCACTCCAGTATTCTTGCCTGGAGAATTCCATGAACAGAGGAGCCTGGCAGGGCTACAGTCCATGGGATCCCAGAGAGTAGTCAGGACTAAAACACTGAGCATGCACACATATATATTTTCTGTACATCTGAAATTAACACAAGATTGTAAACAAACCATAGTCAATTAAAAAGTTTAAAACATTTTTGAATTTAAAAATTTTTTAAAAGAAGCATCTAAGGGCTGGAATTGAAAGTAAATTGAGGGGGACAGCACGCAAGTGAAGCAGAGCAGAGGGCAAGCTGGGTGCGTGCTGGTGGCTGGCAGGCGGTTAGCAGAGCTCTGCTGGTTGGTCAGCAGCATGGGCTGCACTGAGCCCTCTGCAAGAGGCTCTCTGCTGGGCAAGGGCAGACTTGACCCGCCAGGCCCACATGCATGAGCCACTGGAAATAGGCTGCCAGGAGGGGAACAATGATTTTGGTTTTACAAGCATTCTGTTTGAGGACACCCACATGCTATCTGGCAGGGAGACAGAAATCTGGGAGACTCAAGATCAAGGGGAGGGATTATCTCTGCATCCCAGCTTCCAAGAGGCAATGGATATACTTCTCAAGGTCATTTAATTGGATATGTACAATTTCCACTGCATCAACAACAAGTGAAAACCTTATATATCTATTGCCATCTGATAGAAAAAGTGGGAACCCAAGAGGCAGAAAATGTAGCTCATCATCCAGCTGTGTGGGTGCTCAGTCATGTCCAATTCTTTGCAACCCCATGGACTGTAGCCTGCCAGGCTCCTCTGTCCATGGGATTTTCTAGGAGAGAATACTGGAGTGGGTTGCCATTTCCTACTCCAGGGAACCTTCCTGACCCAGGGATCAAACCGGCATCACCCGAGTTTCTTGCGTTGGCAGGCGGGTTCTTTACCACTATTATCACCCAGACTCTGTCACAAATAACCTGTGGGAGCTTGTTCTTGGCATTGATATTTGGGGCCAAAGTTTCCTCACTTATCTTCTCCTTCGCTGAAGGTTGTAGTCAGGATCAAACAAGAAAAGGTAAATGTTAGAAAATGGAGTGCAAAAGTCACGGATGATTTTTGGTACTGTTTCTCTGTCTGGTTTGTCCCATTATGACGGGGGTGGGGTGGGGGAAGAACCACATCTTATAAACAAAACAAAACACAAAACAAGGAAAGTTACATGGGATCCAATTTTCAAATGAGGTCCCTAACTGAGTAACTGTATTGAGTAATGACTCTAAGACCCCACTTGGCAAGCACTGTTTAGAACATAAAATCCCAGGTTTGACACAGTAACAACTCCGTGTAGTCCATTCTCCTTTTTTTATTTTAGCTTTTCCCCTAGTTGGTGGGTGGGCTAACTAAACAGAGGCCTTTTCCATGCTACTTTGCTATTTTCTAAACAGAGCTGCTATGCATGCTCTCTGGTTTATATACAATGTATTGTTGTTTTTGAAAGCAAAGCACCCTTATAAATACTGTATTTCAAAGATGAATCTTTGCAGGAAATAATTATATAAGTTATTTTGCATTTGCATGAAATTTTCTTGTATTGCTCATTTGTATTTCCATATGGTTTTTTTTTAAATAGCTATGCTTAGGCTCTAAAATTGTAACAGATTTATTTATTTTTTCTCTTACGGATGAAAAATTTGTGAAAATGGAGGAATCTGCTTTGTGTGCATTAAATACATCTTAAGACCTTATTGTTTTAGAAAGTTTCAATGAATTCTCAGAGCAGAAAATCAAAATGACATGATTTATCTGGAATAAATAAGACAACTCTCCTATTTAAATCATAAAACAATAAAGATTCATTTTCTCCCCAGGATATACATTTCTTAAGCTGAGAATTTTGTTACTTGTTTATCGCCATTATGGACCACAAATAGAGGAGAAAGGATATGGTAACATTCAGAGATCATGTGTGAAAGTCACTCAATTGTGCCTGACTCTTGGCAGCCCCATGGACCACAGCCCTCCAGACTCCATCTCTGGGATTTTCCAGGCAAGAATACTGGAGTGGCTTGCCATTTCCTTCTCCAGGGGATCTTCCCAACCCAGGGATTGAACCCAGGTCTCCAGCACTGCAGGGAGATTCTTTACCATCTAGCTACCAGGGAAGCCCATGCCTAGGTATAGCCTTGGCCTTATTATGTGACAGATTTAAAACTATCCCCTCCCCCACACCAAATCATGATATGGTTCAGTTTTGCCAAAATTAAGAGGTGTCTCATAGGAAAGTTTAAAATACTGGAACCCTAGAACTGGAAAGAATGTGGTTCAGAAAGCAACCTAATCTGGAAAGTTCTACTTGAAACTGAAAGCCTTTGGAAGAAACTTGGTTCAAAATGTTTTTTAATAAGAAGTTAAGGTTTAGATTATACACTCATTTGGAAAGAGTTTCATTTTTACAGTGTAAATAATTTTTATTTCCTCTTAGCAATATGAACATTAAATCAACTTTATTTCATGACACTCTGATGTCCTGGAGTTTGACTTCAACTTCCCAAATTAAACCTGTGCTGCAGAAAGAGACCTGGCTTGACAGTGTTGCTAGCATAAATGCATGTGCTTACAACCAAGGAACAGTCAGATGAGACTCTATGAAAACCCAAAAGGAAAGAGTCTTGGTCTGCACTTAGAGAAGTGCAACATTTAGAAGTCAGCAGATGACCAGAGTTCTGTGTGTCTGTGTTAGTCACTCAGCTGTGTCCGACTCTTTGTGACCGTATGGACTGTAGCCCGCCAGGTTCCTCTGTCCTTGGATCCTCCAGGCAAGAACACTGGAGTGGGTTGCCATTTCCTTTTCCAGGGGATCTTCCCCACACAGGGATCAAACCCGAGTCTCCTTCATTACAAGCAGACTGTTTAAGATCTGAGCCATCAGGGAAGCCTTTCCACCAGGAAGCCCCCAGGGAAGCCCCCAGGGAAGACCAGAATTCTCCCATATTCTCAATGCACTTGAAGTGCCGTGTCTGCTTTCTTGACACCACCTTTTGAGAGATTCAGAAGAGCTGAACTATATCTAGAAGGAAATGGTGTAAATCAGTGGAAAGAGTTCTATATTTAATGGAGGTAAGTTCACCCTTCCCTCTGCTGTTCAGAATCTATGTAGTCTTAAGAGAAAATCATTGATTCTGTCTGGGTCTCACTTTACGCACGATGTCCATAAAGCAAAAGTGTGGACTTGATGAATAATTTATAAGCATTTTGTTCAGTTTTAAAATTCCAACATTTTTGGCAGGACATTTTGAAGTAATAATTAAGGTTTGTCTTTCCAGTGTTCTTTTTTTTTGCCTCCTCTATGGAGCCACTAGTTTTCATTATTTAGGACAAGGGTAGAGACAGTAAACAATGAAGTCATTTAAATTTTTATTGTTGTTTTTAGATTCATGTTAGCCACAATAATCTTGAAACCCAAGCATTTGATTGCAAGTGTGAAGTTATTTGATAGAGGGTTCCAAAAGCATTTTTTTTTTTTAAGTAGGGGAGCCAAACTTTAAGCGGTGTCTATGTAAATAATGTGGAATGATTTAAGAGCCAGTTCCTTAGCAAAAAGAGATAAAATTAACTTTCTGGGAAGGAGAAATAAGAGGGGATGTGACTAAGTCACCTTAACGGTGATGGATTCTTGAACAGAAGCCCAGCGCTCATCTCCTCATGCAAGTGCTAGGACTAGGGAGAAATAAAAACTTCAGATTATTTTGAGAGTGTCCCAGGCCACAGAGAACCACCGGCTCACTTCCCAAGGAGGCTGCAAGCCTTGTAGAAGTGCCCAACATTCATCATGGCTTCTGAGCTGTAGCGAGGCAACGGGAGAATGAGCTCTCTAGGCAAAATGCCTGAAGGCAGTTTCACGGCATCTCAACCCCTAGAAAGATGGAAATGAGGGCCTATATTCCCAGTGGGAACCCAGAAGTGGCCAAGAGAGGGAGAAGAATAGAGATCTTCACCTGGCAGAGAGAAGAGGATAGAAAATGACCTGTTCTTGGACAAACCAGGAAAATATATTCATTCTGATTTGGATGCAGTGGAGCTAGATGTATGCAACCAAAAACAAACAAGGACTGTGTATCTGGAAGTCAATGGCAATGGACCAGATGTTCTTCATTTCATGATAACAGGAATCATAACGATCGTCCCCAAATTTATCATCCACATGCTATGGGCTTTATTGTGTCCCTCCAAAAATTCATGTGTTGAAGTCCTGATCCACAATGTTATGGTACTTGGAGATAGAGCATTTGGGAGGTTATTATTAATATATTTAGATGCAGTTACAAGGGTGGGACCCTCATGATAGGATTAGTGGTCATATAAGAAGAGACCAGAGAGCATGTTCTCTCTCCCCAAGTATGGAGGTCCATGGCTTTCTGAAAGCCAGAAAGAGAACTCTCACCAGAACCCAGAACCTCACCTTAATCTCAAACTTCTCTGCTCCAGAAATGTCTGTTGTATAAACCACCCAGTCTGTGGCATTTTGTTATAGCAGCCTGAGCAGAATAAGACACCAGGTCAAGATACTTTTGAGTGTGAAAGGGACATTAAGATTAATTAGAAATATATTTTTGAGATATTTATTCATTGAACAATCAATTAACTTTTTATATTAGTCAATGAATAAAATAATTCTTTGCAAAAATTATTTTCAAAATTAAAATTATTAGTAAAAAAAAATGTCCTTATAGATTAAACCAAAATAAAAAATTGTACTGATTAATATATTTCTGGAGAATGTATTATTATTTCAGTAAGGTCTTAGTTTCAAAGATTGTCTGCAATCTTCAGTTACATTTTATATAAATATATTTGAAAAGTATACATATTTAGCTTTCTCTTTAGACTTCTCTTTAAATAGTATTTTAATTGAGAAAATATTAAGAGGTATTGAGTTACTGAGTAAGTGTAGAGAAAATTCTACTAAGTAGAGGATAATCTCAATTCTAATTTTTATGAAATGTATAGCTCTATCATCTCAAATATTTTTATAGGTACTGTTTTTTGGCCTCAGAGTGTCTCTTTTCTACAAATATCTTATAAAGGCAAAGCTCAGAAAATTCACCATTCTTTTTAGTGCTTTGCCAAATAGATGCTGCAAAATCATCTTTTTTGAAGCAAAATGAGGTCCTTTCAATTTCCTTCCATTCCAGGAAAAAATATAATCCAATTACAAAAATGAAATTTGATCAAAAGATTTTTTCTGCAAGTCATTCCAAAGGCGTTTACAGAATTTTAAAATTAAATCTTGTACACTGTTTGAGTTCTCATTATTTAATTTGTTCATCTCCCTGCTTTTGTAGGGATAAATTTCCCTTTGTAGTTATTGCAAAATCTGAAGTTTTCTTGCTTCCAAATCACTGGATATTTTGATAAAAGATTTCCCACCATTTTTTTTTAAAATGAGACTTATTAAAGAAAGCATACAATGCCAATATAGGACTAGGAGGTTAATTTGAAAAGTAGTTCTCTTAAAAGCTGAAACATTTCTAAAATCTGATTGAAAGTATACAGCAAGAGAGAAAGCATACACAGCTTTGCAAATGCATTTTATACATTAAGATAAGTTTCATCAAAAAATTTTATAGCACAGTTACTTTAATGTTTATAAATTTTGACATCTACAGTTTCTACTTCAAATGACAGGCTATTGTATTTCATTGGATGAAGTTATTATAACATATTTGCCTACCAAATTCAATTCTATGAGTATTTTTCTCTATAAGTTTAGTTTTTTAGTATAGCAAAAACCCTCTCCCAACAACACAAGAGAAGACTCTACACATGGACATCACCAGATGGTCAATACCAAAATCAGATTGATTATATACTTTGCAGCCAAAGATGGAGAAGCTCTATAGAGTCAGCAAAAACAAGACCGGGAGCTGACTGTGGCTTAGATCATGAACTCCTTATTGCCAAATTCAGACTTAAATTGAAGAAAGTAGGGAAAACCTTTAGACTATTCAGGTATGACCTAAATCAAAATCCTTATGATTATACAGCGGAAGTGAGAAACAGATTTAAGGGACTAGATCTGATAGACAGAGTGCCTGATGGACTATGGACAGAAGTTCGTGACATTGTACAGGAGACAGGGATCAAGACCATCCCCAAGAAAAGAAAGGCAAAAAAGCAAAATGGCTGTCTGAGGAGGCCTTGCAAATAGCTGTGAAAAGAAGAGAAGCCAAAAGCAAAGGAGAAAAGGAAAGATATATGCATTTGAATACAGAGTTCCAAAGAATAGCAAGGACAGATAAGAAAGCATTTCTCAGTGATCAGTGCAAAGAAATAGAGGAAAACAACAGAATGGGAAAGACTAGAGATCTCTTCAAGAAAATTAGAGATACCAAGGGAACATTTCATGCAAAGATGGGCTCAATAAGGGACAAAAATGGTATGGACCTAACAGAAACAGAAGGTATTAAGAAGAGGTGGCAAGAATACACAGAAGAACTATACAAAAAAGATCTTCACGACCCAGATAATCACAATGGTGTGATCACTCATCTAGAGCCAGACATCCTGGAATGTGAATTCAAGTGGGCCTTAAGAAGCATCACTGTGAACAAAGCCAGTGGAGGTAATGGAATTCCAGTTGAGCTATTTCAAATCCTAAAAGATGATGCTGTGAAAGTGCTGCACTCAACAGGCCACAAATTTGGAAAACTCAGCAGTGGCCATAGGACTGGAAAGGGTCAGTTTTCATTCCAATCCCAAAGAAAGGCAATGCCAAAGAATGCTCAAACAACTTCACAATTGCACTCATCTCACATGCTAGTAAAGTAATGCTCAAAATTCTCCAAGCCAGGCTTCAACAATACATGAACTGTGAACTTCCAGATGTTCAAGCTGGTTTTAGAAAAGGCAGAGGGACCAGAGATCAAATTGCCAACATCCACTGGATCATTGAAAAAGAAAGGGAGTTCCAAAAAAACATCTCTTTCTGCTTTATTGATCATGCCAAGGCCTTTGACTATGTGGATCACAACAAACTGGAAAATTCTGAAGAGATGGGAATACCAGACGGTGGTGACCTGCCTCTTGAGAAATCTGTCTGCAGGTCAAGAAGCAACTGTTAGAACTGGACATGGAACAACAGACCGGTTCCAAGTAGGAAAAGAAGTACATCAAGGCTGTATATTGTCACCCTGCTTATTTAACTTATATGCAGAGTACATCACGAGAAACGCTGGGCTGGAAGAAGCACAAGGTGGAATCAAGATTGCCGGGAGAAATATCAATAACCTCAGATATGCAGATGACACCACCCTTAAGGCAGAAAGTGAAGAGGAACTAAAGAGCCTCTTGATGAAAGTGAAAGAGGAGAGTGAAAAAGTTGGCTTAAAACTCAACATTCAGAAAACTAGGATCATGGCATCTGGTCCCATCACTTCATGGCAAATAGATGGACAAACAGTGGAAACAGTGGCTGACTTTATATTTTTGGGCTCCAAAATCACCGCAGATGGTGATTGCAGCCATGAAATTAAAAGACGCTTACTCCTCGGAAAGAAAGTTATGACCAACCTAGACAGCATATTAAAAAGCAGAGACATTACTTTGTCAACAAAGGTCCATCTAGTCAAGGCTATGGTTTTTCCAGTAGTCATGTATGGATGTGAGAGTTGGACTATAAAGAAAGCTGAGTGCTGAAGAATTGACACTTTTGAACTGTGGTGTTGGAAAGGACTCTTGAGAGTCCCTTGGACTGCAAGGAGATCCAACCAGTCCATCCTAAAGGAGATCAGTCCTGAGTGTTCATTGGAAGGACTGATACTGAAGCTAAACTTTAGCTTTAGTATTGAAGCTAAAACTCCAATACTTTGGCCACATGATGTGAAGAGCTGACTCATTTGAAAAGACCCTGATGCTGAGAAAGATAGGGGACAGGAGGAGAAGGGGATGACAGAGGATGAAATGGCTGGATGGCATCACCGACTCAATGGACATGAGTTTGGGTAAACTGTGGGAGTTGGTGATGGACAGGGAGGCCTGGCGTGCTGTGGTCCATAGGGTCACAGAAAGTTGGACACGACTGAGCGACTGAACTAAACTGAACTGAAAGCCATTATTCTATCCATGTTGTGCTGTACATGTATGTACATGTTAATTCTCTTCAGTCATGTCCAACTCTTTGCGACCCTATGGACCATAGCCGGCCATGGGATTCTCCTCTGTCCATGGGATTCTCTAGGCAAGAATACTGGAGTGGGTTGCCATGCCCTCTTCCAGGGATCTTCCCAACCCAGGGATCAAACCAGCATCTACTACGTCTCTTGCCTTGGCAGGCACCAACCACCTGGGAAGCCCCCTGATGTGCTATGCTCTGCCAAATTTGCACCAATAAAAATACTGCAAAACACATAACTTGACTTTTAAGTGGAACTTTTTAACTGAAGCTACAATAGGTTCATCTTCAAAGATTAATCTTACTAAAGCATTACTTTATTATATGAATTTGATGAAAAGATCCAATCATAAATTCTTAAATTTCCTACATGAAGCGTGAGATTAAGCTTTTACAAAATGGCATCTTTAACTGTTTACAGATTTTTTTCTTTTTGGCAATAAAATGAATGTATTAGAATTATCAATTCACTTTCCATGGGTGTGTTGAAAATCAGTTTAGAAGGAAAATTATTTGATCTCAGTGAAAAGTCATGTTTCGGAGTAACCTGTAAACACAATTTCTGCAGATGCCCCATTAAATAGGTGATGCTATCTTCAGAGTATTTGTTTCTTCCAGTTTTTATGTGATTAGTGATATCTCTAAAGCCTCCATGAAGTCAAAACTATTTTGTCCAGTTTCCATATTAGCCATCAACTCTCTTGAGAAATGTAAATTTAGTATCTAATTATACATTAAGCATTCATTAGCATGTTGGTGCTAAAAAGGCTTATTACAAAAGAAAAGAAAAAGTGTTTACTGAATATGCCAGTTTCCACAAAATTTTATTTTCAGCTTCAAATCCACCTTTCTAGATTCTGCTCTGTGATGCTGAAGATGAAATTTGTAAATTCAAATTTTGATAGGTACTTGCTAGGCTCTGATAAGAAGGTGAGTAACAGGAAGACTACTGGTTTGAAAGATAAAGAAGGGAGCTGCCCTTTTCTATTTATTTCTGATGGGATTCCTGTGTAACTTGGCGGGGAGGGCTTTACTGAGGTGGGGCTTCCCAGGTGGGGCTTCCCAGGTTGTGCAAGTGGTAAAGAATCCCGCCTGCCGATACAGGAGACCCAGGAGATGCAGATTCAGTTGTTGGGGCAGGAAGATCCCCTGGAGGACGAAATAGCAACCCACTCCAGTATTCTTGCCTAGAGAATCCCATGGACAGAGGAGGCTGGCGGGCCAAAGTAGGGTCTCAAAGAGTCGGACACAACTGAAGCAACTTAGCACACACACACTTTATTGAGATATAATTGACCTGCAAATTTTAAGATATTTGAAGTGTGTATCATGGCAATGTGATATACATACACATTGTGAAGGGGTTTCCCCCATCTGGCTAATTAACACATCCATCACCTCACATATTAAAACATTTATTTTGTGAGAGTATTTAAGTTCTACTGTCTTAGAAATTTTCTTTTACATAATACAGTGTTATCAACTATAATTCCCTTATTTTACATTAGCTTCTAACTTACTCATCTTACAGCTGAAAGCTTGTACCTGTATGCTTTTCCAAAAATTTGTTTACATATTTATTCATTTTTGGCTGTTCTGGGTCTTTGTTGCTGTACCCTGGCTTTCTCTAGGGGCAGTGAGTGAGGGCTTCTCATTGTGGTGGCCTCTCTTGTAGAGCAGAGGCTCTGGAGTATGCACTTGGTAGTTGTGGTCATGGGCTTAGTTGCTATGTGGTATGTGGGATCTTCCTGGACCAGGGTTTGAACCCAAGTTCCCTGCATTGGAAAGTGGATTCTTAACCACCAGACCACCAAGGAAGTCCAACCTTGTGCACGTTTCTGCACCAAGGCATCTTCACAAGTAGAGCAGGGCCTTCCCACAGCCACAGGTGAAAGTTTTTCCAACACTTCTCAGAACCTAGTCATTTCTCAGCCCTAAAGGTAGCAGCTACTTCTTTTAGGTGCTATTTCCATGATTCTTAAGAGTTTCTTTTGGCTATTTAGTTAGTTACCTTAGGGTTCTCTTCCTACCTAGTCAATGACTCACTTAATATCCTTCTACCTAGTTACAGACTCTTTATGTTAAATTCTCTGTTCAAATAATTGATGTGATTTTTTGTCTCTTTACTGGCCCTTGGCTGGTATAACAATTACTAGGAGAAGTAGACTCTGGAAGCAGGCCCTTGAAGTTTTGATTTGCTAAATGGTCTGGCTGTGTTTTGAGACTTGAATGAAGTCTTGAGCCCTTGCCAGTGTGAAATGAGATGATATGAATTCATTACATGCAGTGGCATCGTAATTAATCAAATTAATTGACTTGTGGTTAGTTATAATAATATTCCTTCTCAAGTAAGTATTTAGGGGGAAAATGACTACTTTACTTGACCATTATGTCAATTAATGATGACTCTAAGGTCTTTGGCTTACAATGGATCTTCTGATTACAGAGAAGTACTCATAAAAAGAGCTCAGGTCTTTAAGCCCTCACCTCAAAATTTAAAAATAAAAGAGTTTCTGAAACCCTAAAAGCTCTGTTTTATTGCAAATCTCTCTCTCTCTTCTTTTAATAGCAACTTTACCAATCTATCTGGAAAAGTAGGTCCAACATTTAATTGTGTGCATTGCAGAATTACAATGTCAATTGAAACCACAGCTTTTCCCAACGCATCATGAGAAAGTTAAGGTATTCATTCAGCAGAAGTGGGACCCTGAAACGGAATAAGAACTACTGATTGGACTCAGACGAAGCTGAGAAACTGGGTCCCTGAGTCACATCGTCTTTCTTGTCAGTGGAAGCAGCTTGTCTCCCATGTCTGAGGATAATATCCTTCTCTCTGTTTGAAGAGATTGTAATGACTTCATTTGTCATACAAGGAGAAGTTTAATCTCCTTAAGACCCATCCAAACATCCTTTGGCCTCTATGCTCACGTTTACAGTCAGATCTCACTGTGCTCCCGGAAAGAAATTACGCATTTTGACCTAAGAGGAAACAGCTTATATTCCAAGAGAACTGGAAGATTTATATTGGCATAAACCTAGGGAATATAGTCTGCCCTCCATATCTGCAGGATTTTCATCCATGTTTTCTACCAACCACAGGTTGAAAATATTTGAAAAAATATTCCAGAGAGTTCCAAAAGCAAAACGTGCTAACAACTATTTACATAAAATTTACATTGTTTGGGTATCATAAGTAATCTAGAGATGATTTAAATTACACAGAAGAATGTGTGTAGGTTATGTGCAAACACTGTCATTTTACATTGAGCACCCATGGATTTTGGTATCTGGGGGGTCCTGGAACTAATCCCCAACGAATACTGAAGGCCAACTGTATTTATGGGGATAAATTCTCAGGGTGCTAGACCAGGCAGGACAGAATATAGCACTACATCAGGCCGAATTTACTGATACAAGTTTACCTACCAATGATTCCAGGTTAAACGCACTAGTGCTTTCTGGAAGAATTATATACTATATTAACTAAGCTAGAGCAACATTTATCAGAATTCCTTTCCATAAATAGATCTAGGTTAGTGTGGGCCACGAGGCGTGTTACCTGAGCTTTGTAGAGTGGAAGTGGAGTAGCGGCCATGTTTTCTTTGTGCTGGGAAGCTTGTACAGACCCCTGGGTGTTATGGAAGCCCCTTCATACTGCCCCTGATCTGCTGGGTCCTTTTGCTGGCATTGGGAACAGCAGTTTGGCCATAGCTCCTCTCCTTTCTTCTTCTTCCTTGGCTCCTCTAAATTCTGGGCCAGGTGCTGTTACAAAGGGTGTCCACTTTTTCTGCAGACCGCATGATCACAGTTGGAAGCTTGGAAGTGATGAGAGGTTGCATTATTTTTGTATCGTTGCATTCACAGATTGCCACAAACAGGTGACTTAAAATGACACAGATGTGCAATCTTACTGTTCTGTAAGGTCAGATTTCTGACGTAGCACTGGCTGGATCACAGTCCTTTCTGAAGGCTCTAGAGAGACTCCATTTCCTTACTCATTCAGGCTGTTGGCATAGTTCATTCCTGGCTATTGTAACAAGGAGGTCATCATTTCTTGGCAACTGCCAGTTGCGGGCCATTCCCATCTTCCGAAGGCTTTCCTCATTCCTCGACTCTTTCCTCACCCCCCACCCTCCACATTTTAGAGCTAAACGTGGTGGGTCAAGCTGCTCTCACTCCTTGTCCCTCCTGCCTTTCTCCCGTTCCACCTCCCTATCTTCATATCAGCTTGACTAGTAACATGAATTCCATCCACAAACTCAATTCTCTTTTGTTGCGTAATGTCACATAGTTACAGGTTCTGGGTGTTTGGATGTGCACATCTTTGTGGTGCCATTTTTATGCCTACAGTGAAAACCAACACGAGTTTTAGCTCATTCTTACAGCTTCCAATTTTTTCTACACTTCCTTGCTTCAGCATTAACCTTTGCTTTCTACTTCCTGCCCTACTGACCTCAGGCCCAGCACCAGATGCAGAAGCTTCATTCACATATAAACTGTTTAATTAGCTCCCACAAGTGCATGAGGTCAAGGTTCTATAATAAATCTCATAGTCTATATCATCTGTGCTGGTTCTGTTTCTCTTACTGAAGCCTGCCTGTTACACTAATGCATATGGAAATGACTTTAGCCATTTATCTGGCAAGTTGACAAAACAATAGACTCAAAAGTGGCCAATGCCAGAACTTTCCTGGCATGGCATTGACAAAAGAATTCAAAGGCTTGGGAAGATAAAATTTTTTGAGTGGATTCATTATGTGCCATCTGTACTCCCACTCCTCAATTCCATCCTAAGAGAAGGCCCACAGCTGCCCCTTTCCCTAAAACTTGGAGAAATAAATTAGTGAGGAGAACATCTGCACCTTTGAAAATATCTCTGGTGTCAGTTCTCTGGTGGGTAAATGTGATGGTGGGGGATGCTGCTATTGAGAATGGCACCCTGATTTCAATCCCAGGGTAGCCAGGGTCAAGAGCTCTTAAAAGTCGAGGACGATGAAGGGCAGCAGGGATAAAGTATAATCAAATCTTTTGACCTACAGGCATCTTTGGGAGGAACTTATCTGTCATCATTCCCCTGGGAATGATACAGATGAATAACTTTCTAAAATCTTTCTTCGTGTATATACCAAGGAAGAGGTTCCAGATCTCGCCTTTAAAATCTGACTTGAGTCACTGCAGTGGAGAATTGTGGTCTCTTACCCACTTTCTTTCTGGGGAGACAGTGGAAACAGTGTCAGACTTTATTTTGGGGGGCTCCAAAATCACTGCAGATGGTGACTGCAGCCATGAAATTAAAAGACGCTTACTCCTTGGAAGGAAAGTTATGACCAACCCAGATAGCATATTAAAAAACAGAGACATTACTTTGCCAATAAAGGTCTGTCTGGTCAAGGCTATGGTTTTTCCAGTGGTTATGTATGGATGTGAGAGTTGGACTGTAAAGAAAGCTGAGTGCCGAAAAATTGATGCTTTTGAGCTATGGTGTTGGAGAAGACTCTTGAGAGTCCCTTGGACTGCAAGGAGATCCAACCAGTCCATCCTAAAGGAGTTCAGTCCTGGGTATTCATTGGAAGGACTGATGCTGAAGCTGAAACTCCAATACTTTGGCCACCTCATGCGAAGAGTTGACTCACTGGAAAAGACCCTGATGCTGGGAGGGATTGGGGGCAGGAGGAGAAGGGGATGACAGAGGATGAGACGGCTGGATGGCATCACCGACTCGATGGGCGTGAGTCTGAGTAAACTCCGGGAGTTGGTGATGGACAGGGAGGCCTGGCGTGCTGCGATTCATGGGGTCGCAAAGAGTCAGACATGACTGAGCGACTGAACTGAACTGAACTGAACTGAACCCACTTTCTAGACCTAAGCCAGCTGAAAGACACAGAGCTTTCTCTTTGATGGGGAAGATCCTTACTCTTGAGGAAGGAATCTTCAACATTGCCGCAACTGTATGCTATCATCCTCTTCCAAGGAAACAGTACGTATTTACTAGAATGACTATAAAAGCAAATAGGTATATTTAAATGTATTCTCATGTCTTTATTTATCTTATTGATTACTATATTTATATTAGTCATTCAGTCGTGTCTAACTCTTTGCAACCCCATGGACTGTAGCCCATTAGGCTCCTCTGTCCAAGGAATTCTCCAAGCAATAATACTATAGTGGGTTGCCATGCCCTCCTCCAGCCCACTAGTAGCTGTTTACTAGAATGACTATAAAAGAAAATATGTACATATAAACCTGTTTTTGTATTTTTATTTATCTTGTTGATTACTATATACCAACTCTGAAATAATGGTAATTTTCTTAAAGCCCCATACTGTATTCTGGTCCATTAGTTTCAATGGGGGTTTGTGGTGGTCAAGTAACTAAATGAAGTTTTAGACCAGATGTGAATCATATTAGTCTCAGTAGGTCCTCAAAACCACTTTGTGGTTATTTCACCAGTTTCTGGATTTGTAATTGGAACAGAATTTCCCTATTAGCTCTCTGACCTACAAAGGACCAAATGAACCCTTGAACTTCCCCTCCCTACCAGGATAGTAAATAAGAAATGATATCACATCCCTTGGGGAAGTGTAAAGATTAGTATCACCATCTAAGACTCCAAAGATGCAGTGCGGTGATGTCCATAATAGCCTCATTTTACTTGTTTATCCCTTTTAGGAAGAGGACAGATGAAGCTTGGATAATGTCTGTGGATTATTGTAAACCTATTTAGGTAGTAAACTCAGATGCAGTTATGCTGCTGAGCTACTGTCTTTACTGGAGCAAATCAGTACAGTCTCTGGAACCTGCTATGAAGCCATTTCTTAAGAAAACAACTTTTTCTTCCATACTGGTATGCAAGAACCTCAAGAAGCAATTTTGTCTTTTTTTTTTTAATGGCATGACTAACAGTATACCTTCCCTTTATTACCCCTCAGGGCTATATCAACTCTATCATAATGTATTCTACAGGGATCTTGACCACCTTTGACATCCACATGGGCCCAGTACAGTGATGACATTCTTCTGATTGCCTCCGATGAGAAGGAAGTGAAAAGCACTTTCTGTGCCTTTGTGAGACAGACATAATACAGAGCATGGGAAGCAACGCTAAGAAAATGACACAGCTGTCAGCCTCAGTGCAATCTGTGGGAGTCTGGGAGTCTGACCAAGTGGAGACCAAGCAAGATAGAATATAGCCAAATTTACTGATCCAGGTTTACTTACCAATGATTCCAGATTGAACACACTAGATCTTTCTGGAAGATTTATACTGTATTAACTAAGCTGGAGGAACGTTTATCAGAACTCCTTTCATCATGAACGAATGCATTTCAGTTCTCAATGCTTCCACCTCTTTCTATCTTCAAACTTATCTTATGCTTTTGTCTACAGAACTACTTGTAGTTCTCTGATCTTCCTATGCTCCTTCCTTCCTCATGTTCAGGCCCTTACTCATCCTCCTCCCTATGCCAAGAATACTCCTTTCTTCCTGGCAAGAGTGTCTATTTGTCTGTCAAGGTTTGACTCAAAGACTTTACAAAGTTTTTGATCCTCTATGTATAAATGGACTGTAGATAAACACGGAATGTGCTATTTCCTAGACTATGTTATTGGTTTAAGAATTAATGTTTAAAAAAAATTGCAGAGATGATTGAATCAGTTGTTAATTTAAGTTTCTCTATTATCTTATATTCTAGGAAATTGAACATCAGCACATTATCTAAGAATCACAATTAAAATGAAATGAGGGAAGGTATGGTCTAGACAAGTAGAAAATCCTTTATAAATGCTTTAGGATGTTTGACACTAATATAGATAACCACTTTAGTGCACAAACCTATAAAAATAATCCTGTAAGAAATTAACAGAGCATGAAAGTAAATAAACTTGAAATTAAAAAATTATTCTCCAGTTGCCAGAATAAATAATACATTCAAATGAAGGTTTCAGCCACAGATATGAACCCTAGACACTGAATACTATTTTTTTGTTTGTTTTTAACAGACTTCAGGAAAAGGGAGATGGAGTTTTAAGTTTAAGAAAAGTAGGGTGCTAGGGTTAAGTCCTCTGTACAAATCAAAATTGATCAGACTGTGAAAAGGGAAATGCAAAGTTTTTCCACTTCCCAGGAATAAAGTCAACTATCTGGGATAGTGGGTAAGGAAAAAAAAAAAACAGCACCTGTAAGAAATCAAACGCGGCACTCAACAAAGCTTTGGGGTTTGGGAGGATACTGCTCTGATTGTGGGCACTTTAGACAAGAAATTAATATAGATACATTTTAAAAGAAATAACATAAAACCCAACATATAAGAAATTAAGATAAAATATGAAATCATCAGGTTCCAGGTAAAAGAAAACTCGAAACCAATCTCTAGTGTTATTCATACCACCCAAAGTGTAGGACTTTTCTCACAGATTTATGAGAGAGAAAAACAGAGAGAGAGCTCATTATAAACATGTTTTAAACTGAAGAAAGACATTAACTACTGAGGGATAATAAGCATATTCAACAGACAAGAAGGTCAGTTCCCCGAGAACTAGAGGTAATAGAATAATCTGAAAAGAATGATAAAATAATACTTTAATGACAGTCAAAGTAAAATATAAATAGAACTTGTGATAAAATAACAAGTCTGTATGAAAAATGAATAGGCAGATTTGAGATAACTACAAATGGAGCATTTGAAAACTTTTTAAAAAAGTACATAGTCATTAAAATTAAAAATGTATCAGATGAATAAAGTAAATGAAACATAGCCAAAAAGAGAATTAATGAACCAGAAGATAGCTCATAGGAAATTACACAGACTAAATAGTCCAAGGAAACAAAAAGAAAATATGAGAAGCTAATAAAAATAAAGAAAAGAAGTATAAAATCCAATTTATGTTTAAGAAAAATTTTAATTTATTTTTTACCTTGATCATCATTTAAATTATTTTATTTATTTATTTATTGTTTTATTTTCAGACTTTCTATTACCTCTAGCTCTTGCGAATATAGAGAACTGGAGAAAACAATATTCAAAAAGATAATGGATAAGCATGATGCTGCTGCTGCTGCTGCTGCTAAGTCGCTTCAGTAGTATCTGACTCTGTGCTACCCCATAGACGGCAGCCCACCAGGCTCCTCTGTCCACAGGATTCTCCAGGCAAGAATACTGGAGTGGATTGCTATTTCCTTCTCCAATGCATGCATGCATGCTAAGTCGCTTCAGTTGTGTCTGACTCTGTGCGACCCCATGGACAGCAGCCCACCAGGCTCCTCTGTCCACAGGATTCTCTAGGCAAGAATACTGGAGTGGGTTGGGATAAGCATGATACAGAGTTGGAAAAGAAATCAAAGAGAAAAGGTAAATTACCTGCAAAGGAACTGTCCTTCTGGTTGATAGCAGACTTCATATTAAAGAATACAATGTAATCATATCTTCTGAGAGAAAATAATTTCCAATTAAGGGTTTAACTTCAAAAAATTATGACTCCATGATGAGGGTGAAATAAAGGCATTTTTAGATAAGCAGTAAGAATATTTATCACTCTTAGACAGCTTCTCACTAAGGCAACAACAAACAAACACTAAGAAATATATTTCAGAACAAGAAAGATGGATCTCAGAAAATTAGAATGGAATGCAGATGTAATAAACTTATGTCAAGTGTGCATGCTAAAAATTTGATAGTAACCATTTAAAAAATAGATGTCAAATGTTTAACTTCTCAAAAGCTTCTGTAAACATTTCTAGGGGCAGGATGGAATGTATAAAATGGCAGAAATATATCTGGGCTGAATTACTAGTTATAAGACTTTAAGTATTCAATTACTTTTTCTGCAAAATGAGGAGATGGTGTTAAATGTATAACTAGCTGTCTTAAAGCCTTGTAATTTTATTATCTATATCTGATTATTGGCTTAGGATTTATGTTTGTGAAAAAAAAAGAATACTTTAGAATCACAGATACTCAGAATTGTAAAGAATTTTTAAAGGTCATGTAGTCTAAACTATGGTTAATATTTAATCCCTTGTTTTCAGTAGAAAACTATTCACCTTGAATAACTTACTTGCCATAGCCCATATTTTAATCTCATTTTTTAACATACTTATGATTGTTAGTCCTTGGAGGAGTGGTGGGCAGAAGGAGGAATCACTTGAGACTTTTCCCCAAGTGATTTAAGAAATAGATTTACCTCCAAAGGTTGAACAAGGAAATCTGCAAGTGGATGAGGTTATAGGTTGGCAAACTCACTGTAAGTATGCAACAAGTAGCTCTCACATCTGTAAGATTTCGTTGTAATAAAATTGAATCTATTAATTTATTGTTTTTTTTTTAAAAGGATGTTTGTGATGGAAGAAGACGCCCACTCTCAAAAACCCAGGGAAAGGAAAATCCTAAAGGCATACACTGTTGCCTAAGCTCTAGAGCATTCTGACAAAATCCACAGACTTCCAGAAAGTATTAGTGCTGTAATATAAGAGCTAAAACCTTAGTTCTCTAAGACCCTGAGAAAGGAAGATCCATGGCAGGTGAGTTTTAATAGTGACAAGGGTTTTAGAAAAGACTAGGCATATGGGAGACTAGACGGGAGCCATGGTGGGAAAGGAAACAGCAGGATAGACTGCACAAAGATTCTGCTCCAGAATCAGCTGTCTTACACGTGGGAAAGAGAGAACCCAATGGCTCTACCCGAGCTTTACTTCTACACATTTTAAGACTCTAGGAATTCTCCCCTGGTGGTCCAGTGGGTAAAACTCCAAGCTCCCAGGGCAGGGGCCCAGGGTTTGATCTCTGGTCAGGGAACTAGATCCCCCATGCTGCAACTGAAGATCCAATGTGTCACAACTAAGACCTGGTGCAGCCAAATAAATAAAAATATAATTATTTTAAAAATGGTTTTTAAAAGAGAAAAAAAAAGCAAGCAGGGAGTTGTTAATAACAAGTAACAGTTTGCAAAGGTTGTGTAGAATGAAGAAAAAGGATTAGAAGCACAATGTTTTTCTTGAGTGATGAGTGATTACAAATGGTGGAAATTTTGATTCAACTAGCAAATATTTTGCATGAATGGATGGTTAAAATGGGAATTAAAAGACAATGCTAAGATCTGAAACAAGTAGGTATATTTGAAAGGAAGCACTTTGAATATATAAAAATATTTATACTCAGAGAATTACTTCGTATTTTTACTGAAGTGATCTAGATTTTTCTCTAAATTTTCTCACAGACTAAAAGAAGCATGAATCATTGTAATAAAACTTTGGCTTTCTCCTGTGATCTCACAGAGCCACTCAATCAGACTTTTGTTAGCACTGCCCCCAAATAGGAAACTCAACTATCTGTGTTTGAGGACAGAATTGGGCTTCCCTGGTGGCTCAGACGGTAAAGAATCTGCCTGCAATGTGGGAGACCGAGGACAGAATTGGGCTTAATTCTATTATTTTCCACTCATAATGAAATTATTCCTTTTAACTCTTTCATCTATCTTGAACTGAATTGATTCAAACAGCTTTGATTGTAAAAGAAAACTGGGAATCTTCTAATAGCCAGGAAAATGGCAGCATATATACTATAAAAGGAATTTATTCAAAGACAGAGTCATTTAGGAGCAACCTCCAGTAAAGAAATCAATAATAGACACATACTCACACACACACAAAAAAAACCACAAGGAAACACTGATCTATTTTCCCCAAATTATTCTATGAAAAGACCTATGAACTGGTTTAAATCTAGATTTGGTTTGCTGTGGAATTACAGTTTTTAACTTGTTCTTTACTGAATCAATGATATAAAATGTCTAAATGAAAGGCTTTTGTGTATTTTCAAAAGAAATCAGCCCTGAAAATTTGCTGTGAACTTGGTAAAATCCTGGTGGCTTGGTTGTGAACTTTTAATCTGAGGGAACACGGGTTGCCTAAAATAGCATAGCCTACCGTTTTCTGATTCAGTTTTTTTTTTTCTTTTTAAAAAAATGTATTTACTTTTTAATTGAAGGATAATTGTTTTGCAGAATTTTGTTGTTTTCTGTCAAACCTCCACATGAATCAGCCATAGGTGTACATACATCCCCTCCCTTTTGAACCTCCCTCCCCTCTCCCTCCCATCCCACCCCTCTAGGTTGATACAGAGCCCCTGTTTGAGTTTCCTGAGCCACACAGCAAATTCCTGATGGCTACCTATTTTACACATGGTGATGTAAGTTTCCATGTTACTCTTTCCATACAGCTCACCCTCTCCGCCCCTCTCCCCATGTCCATAAGTCTATTCTTTATGCCTGTTTCTTCATTGCTGCCTGTAAATAAATTCCTCAGTACCATTTTTCTAGATTCTGTATATATGCTTTAGAATATGATGTTTATCTTTCTCTTTCTGACTCACTTCACTCTGTATAATAAGCTCTAGGTTCATCTTCCTCAGTAGAACTGACGCAAATGCATTCCTTTTTACGGCTGAGTAATATTCCCTTGTGTCTATGTACCACAACTTCTTTATCCAGTCATCTGTTGATGAACATCTAGGTTGCTTCCATGTTCTAGCTATTGTAAATAATGCTTCCATGAACAATGGGATATATGTGTCTTTTTCAATTTTGGTTTCCTCAGGGTATACGCCTAGGAGTGGGATTGTTGGGTCATACAGTGGTTTTATTCCTAGCTTTTTAAGGAATTTCCATACCGTTTTCCACAGTGGCTGTATCAATTTGCATTCCCACCAAGAGTGCAAGATCATTCCCTTTTCTCCACACCCTCTCCAGCATTTATTGTTTGTAGACTTTTTTGCTGATGGCCATTCTAACAGGTGTGAGGTGATATCTCTTTGTAGTTTTGATTTGCATTCCTCTAATAATGAGCGATGTTGAGCATCTTTTCATCTGTATGTCTTCTTTGGAGAATTGTCTGTTTAGGTCTTTTTCCCATTTTTTGATTGGCTTGTTTGTTTTTCTGGTATTGAGTTGTATGAGCTGTTGTATATTTTGGAAATTAATCCTTTGTCAGTTGTTTCATTTACTATTATTTTCTTCCATTCTGAGGGTTGTCTTTTCACCTTGCTTATAGTTTCCTTTGCTGTGCAAAAGCTTTTAAGTTTAATCAGGTCCCACTTTTTACTTTTGTTTTTATTTCCATTACTCTAGAAAGTGGGTCATAAAGGATCTTGCTTTGATTTATGTCATCGAGTATTCTACCTATGTTTTTGTCTAAGAGTTTCTGGTCTTAAATTTAGGTCTTTAATCCATTTTTAGTTTCTCTTTGTGTATGGTGTTAGGAAGTGTTCTAATTTTATTTTTTTACATGTAGCTGTCCAGTTTCCTCAGCACCTTGAAGAGGCTGTCTTTGCCCCATTGTATATTCTTGCCTCCTTTGTCAAAAATAAGGTACCCGTAGGTGCATGGGTTTATTTCTGGGCTTTCTATCTTGTTCCATTGGTCTATATTTCTGTTTTTGAGCTGGTACCATACTGTCTTGATGACTGTAGCTTTGTAGTATAATCTGAAGTCAGGAAGGTTGATTCCTCCTGCTCCATTCTTCTTTCAAGACTGCTTTGTCTATTCGGGGTCTTTTGTGTTTCCATATGAATTGTGAAATTTTTTGTTCTAGTTCTGTGAAAAATGCCATTGGTAATTTGATAGGGATTGCATTGAATCTGTAGATTGCATTTGGGTAGTATAGTCATTTTCACAATATTGATTCTTCCTACCCAGGAACATGGAATATCTCTCCATCTGATTATGTCACCTTTGATTTCTTTCATCAGTGTCTTATAATTTTCTGTGTACAGTTCTTTTTGTCTCCCTAGATAGATTTATTCCTAGGTATTTTATTCTTTTATTGCAATGGTGAATCAGTTTTCATACTTAAGAGTACTGGTGGTTTGGAATTTCAAAGCTCTTTTAGCCTCCTTTGTCTGCCTATGAACAATGAAAAGTGTCTATGAGTACTTTGAGATTGTGTTTCACTGTTTTTCTTTTTTCCAGTGTTTTTCTTAGGTTTGCCAAAATTAAGTTGGTCACATCTATCCAATTCTCCAGAGTGAGCTAGCCAACCTGCATCTCACTGCAAAAACCATGCTCCTGCTTAGTCATTCAGTCGTGTATGACTCTTTGCAACCCCATGGACTGGTCTGCCAGGCTCCCCTGTCCATGGGATTTTTTCCCAGACAAGAACACTGGGGTGGGTTGTCATTTCCTCCAGGGAATCTTTCCAACCCAGGGATCAAACCCAAGTATCCTGTGTCTCCTGCACTGCAGGTGGATTCTTTATTGCTGAGGCTGCTAGATAATACTTGCTCTCAGATGTAGCTTGCCCCCTGGTTAATTTACAACTGAAAAGGAATTTACATCCCAGCAAAGGCTTTCTTTTAATCTCCTTCTCTCCCAGGATATTATAATAAATGGACTCAACTTACAGAGACAAGAGAAGTATTACCACTTGAAATTCACTTGTTGTTACCATAAGAAATACTTAACATCAACCAAATGAAATTCAGAATCAGTGTCAATGTTACTAAAATGATTATCAGTTGGTAGCTGATGTAATAGATAGCATATAAGAAAAGATATCATTTCTGTCCTCATGTGTCATTCCTATCCTCACATACTCACATAATATGGAAAAGATTGGTGACATAAACATTTTGGAGCCATTACATGTTGGGAGGAATTCTTTTCAGAACATTTGAAACTGTGATCAAGATTGACAGGCACTTTAAGTATCATTATTTGCAGCATTTCACATAAAAGTTTCACTAATTTGGGAAAGGTACATGAGAAGTGTGCTTTGATGTTTTTTTTCCCCCCTTCGATCTGCTTTCTCCTTAAATCTTAGTCTCTTATGGGAAGAAAAATGATAGCCCTTTAGTCACAGCATCATTTTTCAACCATCAGACAAAGTGATATACAGTCAAGAGCCTGGGGGGGGGGGGGTTGGATTCTTTTTCCTAAGACATGATATAAAAATGTATGGAGAATGATATCAAGCTTATTTTTGCAGATGGAGGGAGTTTTTTTTCTTCTGATCAGTTGAAAAATGATGCCATGGCTAATATAACATCATTCGCTCCTCCTCGAAGCCAGCTTTTCTACCAACATAGGAGGAGGCCGCTGTGTGAGAAGCAAAAATCTTTCTTTTTTTTTTCCATTTATTTTTATTACTTGGAGGCTAATTAGTTTACAATATTGTAGTGGTTTTTGTCATACATTGACATGAATCAGCCACGAAAATCTTTCTAACCATTCCTAGGAAGCATATTTTTGTCCATGAAAAGTATCTACAGTGAAGAGGGTTGGGAGAGGATGTTCAAACCAGTAATATCTGAGGGCCACACATCATGGTGATAGCTGAGAACTTCGTAAATTGAGGGCTTCCCTGGTGGCTCAGTGGAAGGAATACGCCTACAATGAAAGAGATGAAGGAGTTGGGGGTTTGACCCCTGGGTCAGGAAGATCCCCTGGAGGAGGGCATGGCAGCCCACTCCAGTTTTTTTGCCTGGAGAATCCCATGGACAGTGGAGCCTGGTGGGCTACAGTCCATAGAGTCACAAAGAGTCATACGTGACTGAAGCGACTGAACATGCACGCATGCTATAAATTGAACATGAAGGCCAAGAACTGATTTGTTTTTGAGCGTTTTGTGCACCAATGCCTACAGTTGGCAGGAGAATCTGGTGGTAGCCACTTCACATCAGCCCTGGCAAACACCAAAGCCAATGGGATGACATTCTTCCATGGGCCTCAGTTCAGACACTGTTTATCATGCTCAGCTTTTCTTCCTGACTCTTAAATTTCTATAAATGAATATTTTCACTCCTTTTCTACCATCCACACTAGTTCTAGCCAAAGAAGGAATTTACCCATGACTTAGGAGCAGGAAAAGGATACTGCTGCCCATAAGCAAACAGTTGGACCCAACCCACCCTGAGAATGCTTTAAGGGCTAGATTAGGATGCGTACTTAAACCATGACATGAAGTGATGCTTCTGGCAGGCCCAGCTCCCTCTACGTTCCTTTATCATCGCTTTTCCCAGGAAGCTGGGAATCTGTTTACTTTGTGGAATCCTTCCATGTTTCTTTCTGTTAATTTACTGTAGTCTTTGAACCCGAGTGAAGACCTCTATCCCAGTTCAGTTAGCACCCTTCCTGAGGGTAGGCTGGGGACTGAGGCTTCAGTCTGGCCACTTAGCAAGCTCTGGTGGGGAAGGAGGATGAAATTAATGAGTAAGACAAGGCTTGAGAATTCACAAAGGACATCCATTAGCCATGCTTCTGCTGTCCCAGTCACTGCGGGTAAGCGACAGTTGACCTGCGTCACACGGCTTCCTGGGGTCTGAGGAGGACCAGAGCAGTCAGGGGTCAGAGGGGCTGTGTAAGTGCTTTCTCATGCCTATCAAATTACCCTAACGATCCATGTCCACCCCCTCGGTATTTCGGTGTTTCGGGGCAGGAATGTCTTCATATGCATATTTTCTGGAAGATGTGTGAGGGCTGAAATTTCACCATTCTCTTCCAAGTAAAGTTCACCTAGTCTCAGGGTAGGTCTGGTCCTGCCGTTTCTTCTGAGCAGCAGATAGTTTGTGTTTCCCTCTTAATTTAAAGAATTTCTGTCACTAGATCTGTGCCTCGGAGGAGGAGGCTGGGTCTAGCAAGATAATAAATGAATCGGAGCTGAAAACAACCACTGAGGCAGGCTCTGCAGAGGCGGGGTCAGGGCTGTGTGCCCAGAAGGACCAAGGACACAGAGGAAAAGATGAGGGGTGCAGGGTGGCCTAGTGAGTGATCTAGGTGGGGAGGATGACTTGGGTCAGTCCTGCTCTGAACATGGCAGCATTGTTCTCTCTGACTGGCTCTGGCATTGTCAGTGCAAATGGCCCTTAAACGTTTTAAACTTATTTGCACTAGTTAGGTTAATGCCAACATGGGTGACCCCAAAAGTCATTCAAGCAGATCATGTCAATTGTCGGCAAGACTGATCTGGGGTGGTCTCGGCCCAGCCAGAGATTGAGGCGAGGTCACAGCCGCGACACCACCAGATCCTAGCCACTAGACCAGTGGTCACTGACAAGGGACCTGACCTTTCAGCTTTGCAGAAAAGAATTCCCATGAAAAGATGGAAAGTAGTGAAACAACTAAGTATTTATTAGGAGGAAAAGAGTATGGTACATGTTGCTAGACACAGCTCAAGACTCAAAGGGAGAGTTAAGTCTCGCCCTCGTGAAAGTTTGAATTACTTTTATGAGGCATTTCTTCCAGGTTTCCTTTGGCCAATCATTTTGATTTGCCTGATTCAGAGTCCATATTTGATATATCTCAAGATCCTCCCATATGCAACATGCATTGCTCAGCCAAGATGGATTCTACTGCAAAAGCCTATGGGTAGAACATCGCTTGACAACACTACCCATTTGACCTCTCAGGAGCCTTTCTGCTCATGTGTGGTCGGGGAGGTATCTTGATTTTGAGAATGAGAAATATGTGTACTGAGAAGGGCCCAGCCTCCTTCCTTAATTGTCCTGTTAGTCTCATCTTGAAGTTTCAGTCCACAGGGAATGCATCTCCAACTGCTTCACCATGGCTGGGGGGTGGGAGGGCATCTACCTCCTTCCTCAAGACCACCACGCCAGATGGAGTTTCCAAAGGCCACAGAGAGACCTTGATGTTCAGACGTCCTTGGGACTGACTGCCTCTGGAGTCTCAGAGCAGTGGAGTGGCACCTTGTAGTCAGAGGATTTTGCCTACCAACTTGGTGCTTGAGTGTGGCGTTCAGATAGCAACTGTAGGGTGAGACTGTCACCATAGCCAGAACACTCAGAGGTAGGACGGGAGTCCTGGGGACCGGGGTGGGCGGATGGGGAGGAACTCATTAAGGCCCTTGTTACTTTAAAACTTGTTTCTTAACTGAGAAAGTTTTCTAAGGACCAGATGAAACTCATCATCATCAACAACCAACTTCTCTTGTACTCCCACTGTGAATGAGGCATGGCTAGGTGCTGCATGGCAATATGTCAGGTAGTCCAACCCTCAAGAAAGTCACAATCAGGGACTTCCCTGGTTGTCCAGGGGTTAAGACTGGGCTTTCAATGTAGGGTGTGTGGGGTCAATCCCTGGTCAGGGAGCTAAGATCGCACATACCTTGGGGCCAAAAAAACAAAACATTAAACAAAAGCAATATTGTAACAAATTCAAGAAAGATTTAAAAAATGATCCACATCAAAGAATCTTTTCAAAAAGTCACAACCAAATAGAAGAAAAGACATATTTATATAACATACTATATATATATATATATGTTTGATATATATATTAATAATGTATGGCAGAAAGTGAAGAGGAACTAAAAAAGCCTCTTAATGAAAGTGAAAGAGGAGAGTGAAAAAGTTGGCTTAAAGCTCAACATTCAGAAAACTCAGATGGCATCTGGTCCCATCACTTCATGGCAAATAGATGGGGAGACAGTGGAAACAGTGTCACACTTTATTTTTTGAGGGGGCCTCCAAAATCACTGCAGATGGTGATTGCAGCCATGAAATTAAAAGACACTCACTCCTTGGAAGGAAAGTTATGACCAACCTAGATAGCATATTAAAAAGCAGAGACATTACTTTGCTAACAAAGGTCCATCTAGTCAAGGCTATGGTTCT